>NC_135233.1:994019947-994328757 GCF_051348905.1 Ranitomeya variabilis | reverse complement strand
GGTACAGAGAGGAACATCAAGTGCATGTATACTAATACCAGAAGCCTCGCCAACAAAATGGACGAATTAGAATTAATGTTGTTGGAGCATAATTATGACATGTTTGGGATATCTGAGACGTGGCTGGATGAGAGCCATGACTGGGCTGTTAACTTGCAGGGCTATAGCCTTTTCAGAAATGACCGTACAGAAAAGCGAGGGGGAGGGGTGTGTCTATATGTAAAATCGTCCTTAAAACCCATCCGGCATGACAATATAGGTGAATTTAATGAAAATGTAGAGTCCCTTACTGATAGGGGTTTGTTATAAATCTCCAAAAAAAATGGAAGCAATGGAGAATATCCTTGTAAAGCAAATAGATGAAGCTGCAACTCAAGGAGAAGTCATTATTAGGGGGGACTTCAACTACCCTGAAATAGATTGGGGAACAGAAACCTGCAGTTCCAGCAAAGGTAATCGGTTTTTGACAACTATGAGAGACAATTACCTTTCACAATTGGTTCAGGACCCAACAAGAAGGGGGGCACTGCTAGACCTAATATTAACCAACAGGCCAGACCGCATATCAAATATAAGGGTTGGGGGTCACTTGGGGAATAGTGATCACAAAATAATAAGTTTTCATGTATCCTTTAATAAGATGTGTAGCAGAAGGGTTACAAGGACACTAAACTTCAGGAGGGCAAATTTCCAACGGATGAGAGAGGATCTTGGTGCAATTAACTGGGACGATATCCTGAGACATAAAAATACACAAAGAAAATGGGAGACGTTTATTAGCATCCTGGATAGGACCTGTGCACAGTATATACCGTATGGGAATAAACATACTAGAAATAGAAGGAAACCAATATGGCTAAATAGAGCTGTAAGGGGCGCAATAAGTGACAAAAAGAAAGCATTTAGAGAATTAAAGGAAGTAGGTAGTGAGGAGGCATTAAATAAATACAACAAAATTAAATAAATTCTGTAAAAAGCAAATCAAGGCAGCAAAAATTGAGACAGAGAGATTCATTGCCAGAAAGAGTAAAAATAATCCCAAAATATTCTTTAACTACATAAATAGTAAGAAACTAAAAAATGATAGTGTTGGCCCCCTTAAAAATAGTCTGGGTGAAATGGTGGATGAGGATGAGGAAAAAGCCAATATGCTAAATGACTTTTTTTCATCAGTATTTACACAAGAAAATCCCATGGCAGACAATATGATCAGTGATAACAAAAATTCCCCACTAAGTGTCACCTGCTTAACCCAGCAGGAAGTACGGCGGCGTCTAAAAAATCACTAAAATTGACAAATCTCCGGGCCCGGATGGGATACACCCCCGAGTACTGCAGGAATTAAGTACAGTCATTGATAGACCATTATTTTTAATCTTTAAAGAGTCCATAATAACAGGGTCTGTACCACAGGACTGGCGTATAGCAAATGTGGTGCCAATATTCAAAAAGGGGACAAAAACTGAACTCGGTAATTATAGGCCAGTAAGCTTAACCTCTACTGTGGGTAAAATCCTGGAGGGCATTCTAAGGGATGCTATACTGGAGTATCTGAAAAGAAATTACCTCATGACCCAGTATCAGCACGGGTTTACTAGGGACCGTTCATGTTAGACTAATTTGATCAGCTTCTATGAAGAGGTAAGTTCCGGACTGGACCAAGGGAACCCTGTAGATGTAGTGTATATGGACTTTTCAAAAGCTTTTGATACAGTGCCACACAAAAGGTTGATACATAAAATGAGAATAATGGTGATAGGGGAAAATATGTGTAAGTGGGTTGAGAGCTGGCTCAGGGATAGGAAACAAAGGGTGGTTATTAATGGAGCACACCCGGACTGGGTTGCGGTTAGTAGTGGGGTACCACAGGGGTCAGTATTGGGCCCTCTTCTTTTTAACATATTTATTAATGACCTTGTAGGAGGCATTCAGAGTAGAATTTCAATATTTGCAGATGACACTAAACTCTGCAGGATAATCAATACTGGGGAGGACAATTTTATATTACAGGATGATTTATGTAAACTAGAAGCTTGGGCTGATAAATGGCAAATGAGCTCTAATGGGGATAAATGTAAGGTCATGCACTTGGGTAGAAGTAATAAGGTGTATAACTATGTGCTTAATTCTAGAACTCTGGGCAAAACCGTCAATGAAAAAGACCTGGGTGTATGGGTGGATGACAAACTCATATTCAGTGGCCAGTGTCAGGCAGCTGCTACAAAGGCAAATAAAATAATGGGATGCATTAAAAGAGGCATAGATGCTCATGAGGAGAACATAATTTTACCTCTATACAAGTCACTAGTTCGACCACACTTAGAATACTGTGCACAGTTCTGGTCTCCAGTGTATAAGAAAGACATAGCTGAACTAGAGCGGGTGCAGAGAAGAGCGACCAAGGTTATTAGAGGACTGGGGGGTCTGCAATACCAAGATAGATTATTACACTTGGGGCTATTTAGTTTGGAAAAACGAAGACTAAGGGGTGATCTTATGTTAATGTATAAATATATGAGGGGACAGTACAAAGACCTTTCTGATGATCTTTTTAATCATAGACCTGAGACAGGGACAAGGGGGCACCCTCTACGTCTGGAGGAAAGAAGGTTTAAGAATAATAACAGACGCAGATTCTTTACTGTAAGAGCAGTGAGACTATGGAACTCTCTGCCGTATGATGTTGTAATGAGTGATTCATTACTTAAATTTAAGAGGGGACTGGATGCCTTTCTGGAAAAGTATAATGTTACAGGGTATATACACTAGATTCCTTGATAGGGCGTTGATCCAGGGAACTAGTCTGATTGCCGTATGTGGGGTCGGGAAGGAATTTTTTTCCCCAATGTGGAGCTTACTCTTTGCCACATGGTTTTTTTTTGCCTTCCTCTGGATCAACATGTTAGGGCATGTTAGGTTAGGCTATGGGTTGAACTAGATGGACTTAAAGTCTTCCTTCAACCTTAATAACTATGTAACTATGTACTTAATTTCAAATATGTCTAATTCTGACAATACCGATACACTAGATCTATGATATAATTATTTCCAGCAAATTAAAGATTTAACCAAAAGAAGACACATGAAGTTGAATGAGAGATGGTGTATCCTAAGACAATACTTTTCCAACTCCAATCTCTGAGGCATCTACCTCTACCACGAAAGGACATTCTAGGCCAGGCTAGACCAATAGATTGTGAAATGAAAAATGTTCTTGTAAGCATGGCTGTGAAGTCAGAGTTGGAGCCCATTTTGGTGGAGTCGGTGTCATGGAAATTGAGGAGTCGGAGGTTTGGCTTACTGACTCCACAGCCCTGCTTTTAAGTCAGTAAAGACAGATATTGCACCAGGCATCAAGTTAACTGCACATGTCTCCTTTCTAGTCAGTCAATGGTTTGTCAATCTTGGAATAAAAATTAATGAGTGTGTAATAGAGTGCAGGGTTGAGTATGTCACCACGGAACAGACAGACCAACTGTTGAGGGGGATTTATTAACAGGAGTAAGATTCTCCTCGCAGGGAGTTAACAGGGGGTTAATAGAGATGAAGCAAACAGGAAACAGTTAAGCGAAATCGAAACGGTTAACAAATGTTCTTGTAACTTATCAGACCAGAGCGGTCCTGACTGGAGGGTCCTTATTCCAATGTGGGTACAGTCACCAGCAGCGCTTGAAGATCCTGAAGTCTCTCCTCTGTCTCCTGGGGAACTGGAGACTCCAGGGTTATGTCTTTGCAGTCTTTTCTCCCAGTGAAGCTGGAAGCAGGAAGTAACACAGCCACTCTGCTGCCAGTCTCTGAATATTAATGCATGTAGAAAAGCCGCGGAGACACCATCACGTGTTTCTCAACGCAAGCAATGAATAGCCAGGTCTTTCACCGGGAAGGAACAACCACGGGAAGGTCAGCATCCAATAAAGGAAAACCACCTATGCCAAAACATGGTATCCATCCACGGACAGCTGTTTCGGGGTATTTGCCCCTCATCATTATGGAGTAGGAAACTGGCTATTAGGAGCAGTGCCTAGTGAAAAGGCTATAAACATAAGGATGAATGACCTCGGGGAGATCAAAACATCCAACACCGCGGAGACACCATCACGTGTTTCTCAACGCAGTGATCCAGAACACTGCCCCCATCCCTTATGGGAAATATGCACATGCATGTAGAAAAGCCGCGGAGACACCATCACGTGTTTCTCAACGCAAGCAATGAATAGCCAGGTCTTTCACCGGGAAGGAACAACCACGGGAAAGGCAGCATCCAATAAAGGAAAACCACCTATGCCAAAACATGGTATCCATCCACAGACAGCTGTTTCGGGGTATTTGCCCCTCATCAGTGTGGAGTAGGAAACTGGCTATTAGGAGCAGTGCCTAGTGAAAAGGCTATAAACGTAAGGATGAATGACCTCGGGGAGATCAAAACATCCAACATGGTGATGGTGTCTCCGCGGTGACATTCAGAAACCTTTAATGGATAAGAAATAGTCTAGAAAATTTAAAGAAAATTTACTTCTACTACTTCTTACTACATTATCAAGTTTGGCAAATAAAGAATAGTCTCTGAGACTTTGGAGTACAGTGCTTACATTTCAGACTTATAAACAGGTGAATAAACTGTAATGTCATTCATATAGACAACCACATATTGACCACTTATATCTCTAAATATGTCATTAACAAATCTTTGAATAAAAGCCGCTGTTTTACTTAGCCCAAAAGACATTAAAAGATACTTATAGTAACCCTTAGGTTTATGAAATTTACCCATGGGGAGACAGGAATTTGTACTAGATCAGTGGGACAATTATAAACTCTGTGTGGAAGTAATTTTTCAGACACAGAAAAAAACATCAGAAAATATTCTAATTTTTCAGATAAACGACTATGTAAAGTTTTTGACAAGATTACAGATAAAGACACATATTTGCTGTGATACTTAGACTTTCAGTGTACAATATTGCCCGTCAATAACCGAGTTATGTTTACATTACTAAGGCATGCCCAAGACCATAGATTCCAAATATAGGGAACCAACACACAAGTGCACCTCCTTAGTGATGTACTTCACCACGCCCTGGGTGAGAGGTGTATCATCAATAGTAGTAACTTTTATGGGGAAAAATAATTTTAACAAGAGTAAGCCGAGCTCTTTCGCTACTTTGGCATCAACATAATTTGCAGCGTAACTACAAACAATAAACAGAAGGAGGAAAGGGAAAAATATGGAAAGTCAGCTCACCGTATTCTGAAGCACCTTGTCAGATGGAGGCAATTCGCACGGAGCCGTCCCATTCTCGGACATTATCATCAAATGAAAGAAGGGAGGAAAGTGGTCTCCATCGACAGCAGAAAAAGATGTGGTGGTTCAAAGATATAAAAACTCACTTTCATTGATCCTATATGAAAATATAAAAGTACTCGTAACCGTTAGAAATCCATATGAGATACACATATAGAATCAATAAATTCCTCAAACCACACAGATTTTTCTAGATAAGATGAACAAACAGGGACCGATCATTATTGTCAAAATACCTGTTCCCAAAGCCCACCTTTGCACTGTTGTTTTTCTGGAGGCAGATGTCTTGGGCAAGCATGCACCCAACATCCAAACTCTTCACAATTGCTACCAACATCAAATTCTAGTCACTTGACTCCTAGTTGATGGCAGTGAGTCTCCCCAATCTGCATGGACTCCTCAGTAAGTGGAGCGGAGCACCAGTCTTAGATGGGGTTGCAGAGACTACATTTGCGCAACCACTTATCAAGCTGGATTGCCAGGAACGTTGGTGAGTCAAGGGTGTCAGGAGATAAGAACTGTGCTAGCATGTCCTTGATTTGGTCAGAAAGTACAGTACGAAAGTTATAGTGAAGGCCTTGGTCATTCCACTGCGAGTCTGTGGTCAAGCGTCAAAAACCTCAACACTGTTCTCCTCTGCAGTACATTGCCCCTGGCATAATTTACTAATTAAGTACTCATTTACTTTCTTGGAAAGCTACTTGGTCAGAGTTGTCATATAGGAGCCCTAAAGTGTCAACAAATGAGTCAACTGTGGAGGGATCTGAAATATCAGTTGCTATGGAAAAGGCCTAAGTCTAGGGGTCACTCTGCACAGGAAACTGATGATCCCACACGCTGGCTCTTAAAACCAGACAAATGTGGACAGAGCGTAAAATACAGGTTACAGCTTTCCCTAACAGAAAACAAATTAAGGTCACCTTACAAATTGGTCAAGCAGGTTGGGAAGTGCTGCAGTGGCTATGGCCTGAGTGGTTCAATGATATTGAAATCATGCTGCTTGGACCAGCTAGGCCTGGTCTTGCATTTATTTCACCACTGCTTAGAAGTGATACATCATTTTGCCTATTCTGTGACCAGACTCTGTCTTTGGTTGTCTTGCTGCTCTAAATTTGGCTCCCACCTGCAGGCTTTGCACTGGTTACTCTGACTATCAGTTAACAGGAGAGCCCTGACCTTCAGCTTTTAACATCTGTAAAGACTTGTGGACTTACACAGGGATCCTGGGCTAAGATCTTTGAGTAGCTGCTGGCTGGTGGTCCAGGCTGGCAGGAATAGTCAGGTCATTTAATCAGCACTAGGTGGGCAGCAAGAGAAAAAAATCATTGGGCAGTAGAAAAGTCAGAAAATAGCCTAAGGTCAAAAACAAGAATAACAAGAAATTCGGCAGGTACTGAGCACTGAGGTGTGGACCAGATTAAGAGCACTAATAAGTGGCACTGGCTGCTTGAATTAGAGCTGCAGGAGTTTAAATAGAGGACAGCCCCACACTCGAGCTCACAGCAAGGCATAATACTACACTATCCAGGAATTAACCCTATAGCTCCCTGGATGAACTGAACCAAAAGGAATTACACAGGTCTGCCCTGTGTCAACCACAACAAAGGTGCGGTGCTGCCCAGCGACAGAAGTATAATCAAAAGGGATAGGTACCAACATGGATGTTACATTAACTATACGACAAATTACTACTGTCAACTATATAAGAGCTGAACCTAGGGGAGATTTATGGTTACTATATCAGTGAAAGAAATCATGCAAGATGCTTCTGCAGGTCTGATGGTCTAAGGGACTTAAGTAGAGGCAGGAGCAAAGTACCATGATGCTCCCTACTAGATCTTCTTTATTGCTGTACCTTATGATGTATGCCCTACTGACAGATAACTGTTGGGGCTGTTGGCTCAGGTGGGTGATATAGGAGGTGGAGGGGCACTGACTCTCTTCAAGTAGACTGTTGTCAATAGAAAAGCATCCTATTACTATCAAGAGAGCTACCAGGACAATTGCTCTACTATCTTGAGCTATTTAATTTAGTCCTCGAGATCGCAGTGCTTTATACATTGCTTTTACATTACCATTAGCCTGGAGAGCACTTGTGTACTGCAGATTAATTTTCAAAGCCATTGCAATAAACAGCGTGGATAATACTGACTACACCGGCAGGCTTTATATTTTATGTCCCTGCAAAAGCTCATTTTTCAGAAAACACAATTGTACTATAAGCAATAACTACAGTATCTATTTCCAAGTAGTACGAGTACGACACTGACAATAGACATGAATCTCTCTGTAGCCTCAGTCATAATGGGACTGTAAATTTCCTTCAGAAACAGTGCCGTACATGTCCAATGGTTATGTTAGGTATTGCATCTCATTCTTCTGCCAACACTTATCCTGTGATGTATGTGGTATTGCATCTCAAGTGGGTAAGATTAACGCTATTTGTAAGCAATAACCAATTCTATATTACTCTCGGACAATACAGACATGCATTTTGCTGCGATATGTGTGCATTGCCTATTAGATGCATCAAATTTTCTAGATAGAACATCCTCTTCTCTAAAGAGAAAGTCACCAAAACGATTACCCAATATTGAAGGGAGAAGTTCTATCTGGCTACAGATATAGAATTCAGGGCTGCCACTAAGAATTTTGGGGCCCCATACTGGCAACATTTTTTGGGCCCCCTTGTGACTCCACCCAGGCTCCACCCTAGCCTCGCCTCCACCCCTTGAACTGTCCACAATCAAAAGATTTTTTAAGCCGCCACCACGACAAGGTAGACTCTTTTGGCCGGGCACTACTTTACTCTATCCTATTAATCATTTGTTAAAATATCCAATACAATTTAGCTATATTTGATTTTTCAATTTTTAAAATGACCAATAATATCACATACATGGGACAAATACCACCGCACCAAGTCCAGACCACAAATTACCACCACAGTGACCGAATAATATCACATACAAGGAACAAATACCACTACACCATGTCCAGACCACATATTACAACCACATGATAATCAATAATACCACATACAATGAACAAATACCACCACACCATGACCAGACCACATATTACCACAACATAGTCACCAAATAATAGCACATACAAGTAACAAATACCGCACACCATGACCGGACAACATATTATCACCACATAGTGACTGAATACTAAAATACTGATCAGTAATACAAAAAACACAATACTAATATCACCATAAGTGCCATTATACACAGGAGATCTGTACTTAATATGCAGTGTCTGTGTACAGGTAATACAGTGATCACTGGTGACATTATACACAGGAGCTCTCTATATAGTGTATAGAGTAAAGGTAATAGAGTGATCACTGGTGACATTGTACACAAGACCGCTGTATATAGTACACAGTGTATAGTGTCACCTGTGTACAGGTAACACACTGACTCACCAGTGACGTCTCTAGGTGAAGTCCTTCATCTTTGCTTTTCATCTTCATCCAGCACCTACCACCGTCACTTCTTCCAGCCAGGGCTCCTCTCTGCAGGAAATTACACAGTTATCTACTGTAGAGCTCCGCTTGCAGAACATATTACTTATTTTTTTCCCAAATTCTAAACTACACCAGATGAAGAAAAAAAGGCGACAGTGCTGCTCTGCACAGTAACAGGACCGCCTCCCCCATTTAAAACACTATCCTCAAAAAATAAAACAAATACTTGACTGCAGTAAAAATATCCCCCAACCTGGCCCCCGTATGTCTCATTCCTGGCTCCAGCCATCCTGCCTCCATGTGATGTCCGATCCTGCCCCATCTGATCTCCCCATCCTGGCCCGTGTCTCCATTCTGCCTCTTGTCTCCCATCCTGCCCCATGTCTCCATTCTTCCCCATGTCTCAATTCTGCCCCATGTCTCAATTCTGCCCTGTGTCTCTATTCTGCCCTGTTTCTCCATTCTGCCCCTTGTCTCACATCCTGCCCCCTTGTCTCCCATCCTGCCCCGTGTCTCCATTCTGCCCTTTGTCTTGATTCTGCCCCTTGCCTCCATCCTACCCCGTGTCTTCATCCTGCCCCTGTGTCTCCCATCCTGCCTTGTCTCCATTCTGCCCCTTGTCTCCATTCTGCCTCTTGTCTCCATTTTGCCCCATATTATTATTATACATTTTTATAGCTCCATTTATTCCATGGCGCTTTACATGTGAACGAGGAAAATATAGACAAGTGCAATAAACATGAGTAAAACAAGGCACACACCAGTACAGGAGGAGAGAGGACCCTGCTCGCGAGGGCTCACAGTCTACAGGGGATGGGTGAGGATACACTAGGAGAGGGTAGAGCTTGTCATGTGGCAGTTCAGTAGACTGGAGATCACTGCAGGTTGTATGCTTGTCGGAAGAGGTGGGTCTTCAGATTCCTTTTGAAGGTTTCCGTGGTAGGCAAGAGCCTGATGTGTTTGGGTAGAGAGTTCCAGAGTATAGAGGAAGCATGGGAGAAGTCTTGGATGCGGTTGTGGGAGGAAGAGATGAGAGAGGAGTAGAGAAGGAGATCATGAGATGATCGAAGGTTGCGTGTAGGTAGGTACCGGAAGACCATGTCACAGATGTATGGAGGAGTCAGGTTGTGACTGGCTTTGTATGTCATTGTTAGTGTTTTGAACTGTAGTCTCTGGGCAATAGGAAGCCAGTGAATGGCCTGGCAGAGAGGAGAGGTTGGGGAGTAACGGGGAGACAGGTGGATTAGTCTGGCAGCAGAGTTTAGAATGGATTGGAGTGGTGCCAGAGTGCTAGAGGGGAGGCCAGATAGTAGGAAGAGGCAGTAGTCAAGGCGAGAGATGATAAGGGCATGTACTAGTGTTTTTGTGGTTTCATGGTCAAGGAATGCACGAATCTGGGAAATGTTTTTGAGTTGGAAACGGCAAGAGGAGGCAAGGGCTTGGATATGTGGCTTGAAAGAGAGGATAGAGTCAAGGATCATCCCAAGGCCTCGAGCGTGTGGGACCGGGGAAAGTGAGCAGCCATTGACATTGATGGATAGGTCGGGTGGAGGGGTAGAGTGAGGTGGGGGAAAGATGATGAATTCTGTTTTGTCCATGTCAGTTTTAGAAAACGAGCAGAAAAGAAGGATGAAATAGCAGACAGACATTGTGGGATTTTGGTCAGTAAGGAAGTGAGGTCGGGTCCAGATAGGTAGATCTGTGTGTCATCAGCGTAGAGATGATATTGTAAACTGTGGGATTCTATGAGCCATCCCAGGCCGAAGGTGTAGATGGAGAAGAGTAGGGGTCCTAGAACTGAGCCTTAGGAAACACCGACAGACAGGGGGCGAGATGAGGAGGTGGTGTGGGAGAGGGAGACACTGAATGTCCGGTCTGTTAGATATGATGAGATCCAGGATAGGGCCAAGTCTGTGATGCCAAGAGATGAGAGAATCTGTAACAGGAGGGAGTAGTCCACAGTGTCGAAGGCAGAAGACAGGTCCAGGAGGAGGAGGACAGAGTAGTGTCGCTTGCTCTTGGTGGTTAGTAGGTCATTGGTCAGTTTAGTTAGGGTGGTTTCAGTTGAGTGATGTGGTCTGAAGCCAGATTGTGACCGGTCAAAGAGGGAGCAGGAGGAGAGGTGGGAGGACAGTTCAAGATGGACATGCTGTTCAAGTAGTTTTGAGACATAAGGGAGAAGGGATATCGGGCGATAGCTGGACACAGAGGATGGGTCGAGGGAGGGTTTTTTGAGGATAGGTGTGATTGATGCATGTTTGAAGGATGAGGGGAAGACACTGTTTGTAAGTGAGAGGTTGAAGAGTTGTGTTAAGGTTGGGATGAAGACTTGCGAGGTTAGGAATAAGATGGGACGGGAGCGGGTCAAGCGTGCAAGTGGTGAGATGTGATCTTGACAGAAGGATGGAGAGCTGATCATCTGTTATGGTGGAGAAGCTGGCTTTGGAACAGGGCTGAGAAGTCAAGAGGAGGGGCAGTGGGGCTGCGGGCCAAAGCTTTGTCTGATGCTATCGATCTTCTGCTTAAAAAAAGAGGCAAATTCTTCAGCAGAAATGAGAGGGGAGGGAGGAGATGCTGGGGGACGGAGTAGAGAATTGAAAGTGTTGAAGAGCTGTTTAGGGTTGTGAGTCAGGGAGGATATGAGAGATCAGAAGTAGGTTTGTTTTGCGGCAGTGAGCGTGGACTTGAAGCTGGCGAGGGACTGCTTGTATGCAGTGAAGTGCTCAGCAGAACGTGATCTCTTCTATGTCCGTTCAGCGACCTTGGAAGGCCGTCTCAGTTCTTTGGTCAGGCTGGATAGCCAGGGCTGCCTGTTGATTCTGGGGTGGGGTAGATTGACCACTCAGATAAGCAAGGGAGAAGCAAGAGGAGTGAAGTACATATGGATAGAAAATAATGGGTAAGCAAAGCATACCAGGTGGGAATTAAATGCACTTCATATAGACAGATGGAGCGCCCCCACACCGCCGCAGGGCCGAGGGGTACCCGGAGCCGGGCCTCTAGGTCTCAGTCCTGGGGTTGTCACGGTGGCTAGACCCGGTCCGTGGCCCTGTCTGTCAGTGGGGGACGTCCGGTGCAATAAGTGGTGTTGTAACGGTGCAGTTGTGGGGTGCAGGTCGCGGTAAATAACGAGGACACCAGGTTGCAGTCTCTTTACCTCTTTACTGGATATCTCTGAGTCCTCAGTCCAGAATACGGTTCACCAGGCTGCGCAAGTCCGGCCGGTCCAATGGCACTTCCAGAGTTCTCTTCACAGGTGGAAATCGGTGCCTTCCTTCTTAGCGCTATGTGTTGTAGTCCTCCCCTGCTGTGCTTACGGAAAGTACCCCACAACTGTTGTGTCTGTTTCTTAAGTTCCCTCACAACTCGATTAAATGATGTTCTTCTAATCGTCCGTCCCTCCCTGATGTTACGGTTAGAACGGCACCCGTTTGTCGGGTAGGCCTGGAGTTCTTCTGGGACCCTAGAGACGCCCCTCTCCTGCAATTGCCTCCCAAGACTTCATAGGTGATATGTGTTAGACAGCCCGCCTTAAACTGACTGTCCTGCCGCTGTTTAGAGTATTGCTTGAAGCTGAATGTTATAATACTCCCTCGGCGTTCCGGCCACCGGTAGTGCGCCTCAGTAGGGTGTTGCTTCGGTCTTACAGCACGACCCCTACTGGAATTCTCCTATTGCTTGATCTCGTTTCTCACTCAGCACAATCTATCTCGCTTCTAGTCCTTTCTTAGGGCACCGCCGCTATTCTGAGCAGGCACGGTCCCGTTACGTTCTTTCCAATGCCAAGCCTCTGCCAGGATCCCACCCCTGGCAGAGACCCTACTGTCTCTTCCTCCACAACACCCTCTGCCACTGAGTGTTGCTTCGTCCAATCCAGTCAGCTTTCTGATCTAACTTCCTGCCTGACCCCCAGTTTACCCACTATGGTGGGGAGTGGCCTAATGAATAGAACCCTTAGCTCCCCCCGGAGGCCCTGCTGTGAAACATATTGGTGTCTGTGATACCTGATCAGATGAACTCCTTCAGTGCCATCGGACGCACCATGGCTCCCCATAGTGGCGGAGCCACAGTACTGCAACGACCAGGACTCTGGGGCGCTGCACTCCCCCCTGGTTAAACACAGTACTCCGGGACTGGGAAGAAAACAACAATACAGGTTAGCAAAAAGACATACAATTTTGTTGAGTGCAAACAATAAGTATACTTGAACAGGCTTCCCTTTATGGGAGGTGAGGACACTTTAACGTTACAAACATAATTAAATATCATAGCAACAGGCTACAATTAACTCTCATTACCCAACCGGGTATTCTACTAAGTGCAATTAAATGAACAATAATTTAACATTGCCTTCAAGGAACATACACTCCTAGCTCGCTAAAGGCCTTCCCATAATCACATTACAGGGCAAGTTAACTTTTCATTCTCCTACTTTGAACCTGCAGGACCGCCTGTCCCTATGGCACCAGACCTACTGCCTCTCCTTTCTTTTACAGGACCGCCCCGTTCAGCCAGGGCCTACTGCCTTTCTTTACTATACATGGTATAGACATAACATTCCTTTCAATTAGAGAACATGGAGCCGGCTCTACTTGGCTCCTATTAGGACTCACTCACTAACCCCTACGGGTTCACTTTCTGTCCTTAGTAACACATTATTAACTTTCTATGGGGACTCAGGGTTTACCTTCTATCCTCACCTTCATTATTACTTTCTTACTTTCACTTAAGCAGAACTCTAAATCTGCCCCTACGGGCTTTCTGCATCTTTCTTTTTCAAAGAACATTATCTAGGTTTCACATTTTAAACAAATTGAACACACATAACTTTCCTATATGCAAAGCAGTTACATTTCTTCCAGAGCATCATCATCAGCATTTCTTCACATTTAACCAGTTAAAACACATACAACTTTTCTCATTCCAACATTACCATGGCATTATTGTTCTTAAAACAGTATCTCTCGTAAGTACGCTGTTGGACATCCCCTTTAAAAGAGGATCAAGTCTTTCTGAGGTAGCTCGTCATCTCAGCCTACCAGTCTTTGTTCAGCAAAGGTTCCAGAACGGTATCTTCGCAAAGAGTCTTTAAATAAAACCAGTAGGAAGCGCCTTTAATAAGGTGCAAACTATTTACAAGAAAGTTTGGATCATGCACTGTTCATGATTTCTCAGTTTGTAAAACTTGTGCAAACTTGTAGAAAAACAAACAATAAGGATCCCGGGTCAACTAAGGGATCCATAAAAAGTTAACCCTGGACGGGTTTAGCAGCAAACAGTAAACAAACAGTTAAAAGGAGAACTATTTACATTTTCAAAAGAAACAGTAAAACCTTACTGTGGTGAAGCGGAAGGTGGTCTCCTATCCGGCCTCACCAGGCCAACAGATCGCACTGGTGAGCCAGGACGCCGTTCCGGTCCCAGCAGTGATAAAATCCCTCGCCGGGAGGCCCTTCTTACTGGCAGGCGCACACGTTCCTCCGGGGCACGGCGAGGTCGGGCTTCTTGTGGTTCCGCGGGGCCGGGCTCCGCTGCTTTTCCCTTGGGATCACCTTCTTCCGGTGCTTCAGCAGCAGCCTGGAGGGCGATGCACCGCTGAACACCTCGCGCCACCCAGCCAGCTTCTCCCGTAGCCCTCCTCCATCGGGTGTACGTCACCGCATCACCTGGCTCCAGGTCGCGGAGAAATCTTCCGCTGCAGGGCTCCACTTCTTCCCGTTCCACGTGGATTTGCAGCGGCTCCCCAATCTCCTGGATGACCCCGCGTCCATATTGGGGGTTAAAGGAGACCACTACACCCCAGTGGGACAAGGGGGGCTCCGCAACAGTGAGCAAGTCTACCTGGGGTACCGGTTGTGGCCGGGCTCGCCATGCAGCCATCATGTGCCGCAGGTGTTCGGCTTCAGGCAGGAGCTTCAAGCCTGGTGTCAGCGGCGCACTTCCAGCCGCGACCGGGTTGAGAGGATCAAGGGACACTGGAGACAAGCAGACCTCCGTGGACCGGCCCAGCCGAGCAGTCACTCGAGCATCGACCTCCAGGCGAGCAGCGATCCGCCGGGCCTCGGCTGCGGCCACGCACTCTTCCGACGGCGGCCTGGGGGGTCGGCCCATCGTTGGCTCCGTGAGGGTCAGCTCCCGCAGCGGCGGCGTATCCTGAGCCATACCGGGCTGTCCAGCCTCTCTCGGAGTTCGACCATCCCCATGCGGTGCTTCTGGTGTCGCCATCTTTATCTCCTCTCCAATGTCTTCTTCCCGCGGTCTCTTTCGTGGGCGGCCCCGTCCCCATGGTCTCCACCCTCCGACCAGGATCAGGAGGCGGACCTCGGCTGTTGACGGGCACGTCCTCAGGACACAGAAATACTTAGACTGGGCGGCCATTGCTGTTCGCGCTCTCCAGCTTGCCTACGCCCCCTTCACGCCCCTCTTCTCTCCCTGCGCTCTCCTCAGCGCTACAATGGCGGCGGATTTTGGCGGCAAATGGCACAACACACAGTCCTCTTAATAAAGTACAGTCCAAGCACAACAAATCACAGTCTCTAGGCACACATGACCTGATTCTTCAGGCTTAAGTAGATCCTGTTCGTGACGCCAAGATTTGGAGCGCCCCCACACCGCCGCAGGGCCGAGGGGTACCCGGAGCCAGGCCTCTAGGTCTCAGTCCTGGGGTTGTCACGGTGGCTAGACCCGGTCCGTGGCCCTGTCTGTCAGTGGGGGACGTCCGGTGCAATAAGTGGTGTTGTAACGGTGCAGTTGTGGGGTGCAGGTCGCGGTAAATAACGAGGACACCAGGTTGCAGTCTCTTTACCTCTCAACTAAGGGATCACCCCACACCGCCGCAGGGCCGAGGGGTACCCGGAGCCGGGCCTCTAGGTCTCAGTCCTGGGGTTGTCACGGTGGCTAGACCCGGTCCGTGGCCCTGTCTGTCAGTGGGGGACGTCCGCTGCAATAAGTGGTGTTGTAACGGTGCAGTTGTGGGGTGCAGGTCGCGGTAAATAACGAGGACACCAGGTTGCAGTCTCTTTACCTCTTTACTGGATATCTCTGAGTCCTCAGTCCAGAATACGGTTCACCAGGCTGCGCAAGTCCGGCCGGTCCAATGGCACTTCCAGAGTTCTCTTCACAGGTGGAAATCGGTGCCTTCCTTCTTAGCGCTATGTGTTGTAGTCCTCCCTGTTGTGAAATTGGATTCTGGGCTCCCCCGGTGGCCACTTGTGGAATTGTACTTGTGTGCATCATCCCCTCTGTTCACCTGCTCCTATCAGGATGTGGGAGTCGCTATATAACCTTGCTCCTCTGTCAGTTTCATGCCGGTCAACAATGTAATCAGAAGCCTTCTGTGCATGTTCCTGCTACTAGACAACTCCTAGCTAAGTTGGACTTTTGTCCTTGTGTGTTTTTGCATTTTGTTCCTGTTCACAGCTGCTGTTTCGTTACTGTGTCTGGAAAGCTCTTGTGAGCGGAAATTGCCACTCTGGTGTTATGAGTTAATGCTAGAGTCTTAAAGTAATTTCTGGATGGTGTTTTGATAGGGTTTTCTGCTGACCATGAAAGTGCCCTTTCTGTCTTCATGCTATCTAGTAAGCGGACCTCGATTTTGCTAAACCTATTTTCATACTACGTTTGTCATT
The DNA here is from genome assembly GCF_051348905.1 of Ranitomeya variabilis. Classification (NCBI taxonomy): domain Eukaryota; kingdom Metazoa; phylum Chordata; class Amphibia; order Anura; family Dendrobatidae; genus Ranitomeya; species Ranitomeya variabilis. The sequence goes on along the minus strand of NC_135233.1, from coordinate 994,312,349 downwards.
TCATCTAAAATCACTGCCAATATATGTGGGGGCCTCTGTCTGCCTTTTGGGAAAATTTCTCTAGAGGTGAGCCAGGACTGTCTTTTCCTCTGCTAGGATTAGGTAGTTCTCCGGCTGGCGCTGGGCATCTAGGGATAAAAAACGTAGGCATGCTACCCGGCCACTTCTAGTTGTGCGGCAGGTTTAGTTCATGGTCAGTATAGTTTCCATCTTCCAAGAGCTAGTCCTCATATATGCTGGGCTATGTTCTCTCGCCATTGAGAATCATGACAGTTTGACCGGCCCAAAAAAGGGTTAAATTACTGGCTGAGAAAGGAGAGAAAAAAGAAGTCTGCTACAATTTTTTTTTTTTTCCTCTAGTTCTGAGTGTGCTCTTAATTGAATCACTTGCTAGTTTGCCTATGCTGCAGCCTTCCTCTCTTTCTCTCCTTCTAATCCTTGAATGGCTCTGTGTTCACCTGTTTCAAATGGATCTTCAGAGTGTAGCTACAGGTTTGAATAATCTCGCCACAAAGGTACAAAAATTTGCAAGATTTTGTTGTTCATGCACCTATGTCTGAGCCTAGAATTCCTTTGCCTGAATTCTTCTCGGGGAATAGATCTCACTTTCAAAATTTTAAAAATAATTGCAAATTGTTTTTGTCCCTGAAGTCTCGCTCTGCCGGAGACCCTGCACAGCAGGTCAGGATTGTAATTTCCTTGCTCCGGGGCGACCCTCAAGACTGGGCTTTTGCATTGGCACCAGGGGATCCTGCGTTGCTCAATGTGGATGCGTTTTTTCTGGCCTTGGGGTTGCTTTATGAGGAACCTCATTTAGAGCTTCAGGCGGAAAAGGCCTTGATGTCCTTGTCTCAGGGGCAAGATGAAGCTGAAATATACTGCCAAAAATTCCGCAAATGGTCTGTGCTTACTCAGTGGAATGAGTGCGCCCTGGCGGCGATTTTCAGAGAAGGTCTCTCTGATGCCATTAAGGATGTTATGGTGGGGTTCCCTGTGCCTGCGAGTCTGAATGAGTCCATGACGATGGCTATTCAGATCGATAGGCGTCTGCGGGAGCGCAAACCTGTGCACCATTTGGCGGTGTCTACTGAGAAAACGCCAGAAAATATGCAATGTGATAGAATTCTGTCCAGAAGCGAGCGGCAGAATTTTAGACGAAAAAATGGGTTGTGCTTCTATTGTGGTGATTCAACTCATGTTATATCAGCATGCTTTAAGCGTACTAAGAAGACTGACAAGTCTGTTTCAATTAGCACTTTACAGTCTAAATTTATTCTATCTGTGACCCTGATTTGTTCTTTGTCATCTATTACCGCGGACGCCTATGTCGACTCTGGCGCTGCTTTGAGTCTTATGGATTGGTCCTTTGCCAAACGCTGTGGGTATGATTTGGAGCCATTGGAGGCTCCGATACCTCTGAAAGGGATTGACTCCACCCCATTGGCTAGTAATAAACCACAATACTGGACACAAGTGACTATGCGTGTTAATCCGGATCACCAGGAGGTTATTCGCTTTCTGGTGCTGTATAATCTACATGATGTTTTGGTGCTGGGATTGCCATGGCTGCAATCTCATAACCCAGTCCTCGACTGGAGAGCTATGTCTGTGTTAAGCTGGGGATGTAAAGGAACTCATGGGGACGTACCTTTGGTTTCCATTTCATCATCTATTCCCTCTGAGATTCCTGAATTCTTGTCTGACTTTCGTAACGTTTTTGAAGAACCCAAGGTTGGTTCACTACCTCCGCACCGGGAGTGCGATTGTGCCATAGACTTGATCCCGGGCAGTAAATACCCTAAGGGTCGTTTATTTAATCTGTCTGTGCCTGAACACGCGGCTATGCGAGAATATATAAAGGAGTCCTTGGAAAAGGGACATATTCGTCCTTCGTCATCTCCCTTAGGAGCCGGTTTTTTCTTTGTGTCTAAGAAAGACGGCTCTTTGAGGCCGTGTATTGATTATCGACTTTTGAATAAAATCACGGTTAAATATCAATATCCGTTACCACTGCTTACTGATTTGTTTGCTCGTATAAAGGGGGCCAAGTGGTTCTCTAAGATTGATCTCCGTGGGGCGTATAATTTGGTGCGAATCAAGCAGGGGGATGAGTGGAAAACCGCATTTAATACGCCCGAGGGCCATTTTGAGTATTTGGTGATGCCTTTTGGTCTTTCAAATGCCCCTTCAGTCTTCCAGTCCTTTATGCATGACATTTTCCGCGATTATTTGGATAAATTTATGATTGTGTATCTGGATGATATTCTGATTTTTTCGGATGACTGGGACTCTCATGTCCAGCAGGTCAGGAGGGTTTTTCAGGTTTTGCGGTCTAATTCCTTGTGTGTGAAGGGTTCTAAGTGTGTTTTTGGGGTTCAAAAGATTTCCTTCTTGGGATACATTTTTTCCCCCTCTTCCATCGAGATGGATCCTGTCAAGGTTCAGGCTATTGGTGATTGGACGCAACCCTCTTCTCTTAAGAGTCTTCAGAAATTTTTGGGCTTTGCTAACTTTTATCGTCGATTTATTGCTGGTTTTTCTGATGTTGTAAAACCATTGACTGATTTGACTAAGAAGGGTGCTGATGTTGCTGATTGGTCCCCTGATGCTGTGGAGGCCTTTCGGGAGCTCAAGCGCCGCTTTTCTTCCGCCCCAGTGTTGCGTCAGCCTGATGTTGCTCTTCCTTTTCAGGTTGAGGTCGACGCTTCTGAAATCGGAGCTGGGGCGGTGTTGTCGCAGAGAAGTTCCGACTGCTCCGTGATGAGACCTTGTGCCTTTTTTTCCCGTAAATTTTCGCCCGCCGAGCGGAATTATGATATTGGGAATCGGGAGCTTTTGGCCATGAAGTGGGCTTTTGAGGAGTGGCGTCACTGGCTTGAGGGGGCCAGACATCAGGTGGTGGTATTGACTGACCACAAAAATTTAATTTACCTTGAGTCTGCCAGGCGCCTGAATCCTAGACAGGCGCGCTGGTCGTTGTTTTTCTCTCGGTTTAATTTTGTGGTGTCTTACCTACCGGGTTCTAAGAATGTTAAGGCGGATGCCCTTTCTAGGAGTTTTGAGCCTGACTCCCCTGGTAATTCTGAGCCCACAGGTATCCTTAAAGATGGAGTGATATTGTCTGCCGTTTCTCCAGACCTGCGGCGGGCCTTGCAGGAGTTTCAGGCGGATAGACCTGATCGTTGCCCACCTGGTAGACTGTTTGTTCCTGATGATTGGACCAGTAGAGTCATCTCTGAGGTTCATTCTTCTGCGTTGGCAGGTCATCCTGGACTCTTTGGTACCAGGGATTTGGTGGCAAGGTCCTTCTGGTGGCCTTCCCTGTCACGAGATGTGCGAGGCTTTGTGCAGGCTTGTGACGTTTGTGCTCGGGCCAAGCCTTGTTGTTCTCGGGCTAGTGGATTGTTGTTACCCTTGCCTATCCCGAAGAGGCCTTGGACGCACATCTCGATGGATTTTATTTCGGATCTGCCTGTTTCTCAGAAGATGTCTGTCATCTGGGTGGTGTGTGACCGTTTCTCTAAGATGGTCCATCTGGTTCCCTTGCCTAAGTTGCCTTCTTCTTCCGAGTTGGTTCCTCTGTTTTTTCAAAATGTTGTTCGTTTGCATGGTATTCCGGAGAATATCGTTTCTGACAGAGGGACCCAATTCGTGTCTAGATTTTGGCGGGCATTCTGTGCTAGGATGGGCATAGATTTGTCTTTTTCGTCTGCTTTCCATCCTCAGACTAATGGCCAGACCGAGCGGACTAATCAGACCTTGGAGACATATTTGAGGTGTTTTGTGTCTGCGGATCAGGTTGATTGGGTTGCTTTTTTGCCTTTGGCGGAGTTCGCCCTCAATAATCGGGCCAGCTCTGCCACCTTGGTGTCCCCGTTTTTCTGTAATTCGGGGTTTCATCCTCGATTTTCCTCCGGTCAAGTGGAATCTTCGGATTGTCCTGGAGTGGATGCTGTGGTGGAGAGGTTGCATCAGATTTGGGGGCAGGTGGTGGACAATTTGAAGTTGTCCCAGGAGAAGACTCAGCTTTTTGCCAACCGCCGTCGTCGTGTTGGTCCTCGGCTTTGTGTTGGGGACTTGGTGTGGTTGTCTTCTCGTTTTGTCCCTATGAGGGTTTCTTCTCCTAAGTTTAAGCCTCGGTTCATCGGCCCGTACAAGATATTGGAGATTCTTAACCCTGTGTCCTTCCGTTTGGACCTCCCTGCATCCTTTTCGATTCATAATGTTTTTCATCGGTCATTGTTGCGCAGGTATGAGGTACCGGCTGTGCCTTCCGTTGAGCCTCCTGCTCCGGTGTTGGTTGAGGGTGAGTTGGAGTACGTTGTGGAAAAGATCTTAGACTCTCGTGTTTCCAGACGGAGACTCCAGTATCTGGTCAAATGGAAGGGATACGGTCAGGAGGATAATTCTTGGGTCACTGCCTCTGATGTTCATGCCTCCGATCTTGTCCGTGCCTTTCATAGGGCTCATCCTGATCGCCCTGGTGGTTCTGGTGAGGGTTCGGTGCCCCCTCCTTGAGGGGGGGGTACTGTTGTGAAATTGGATTCTGGGCTCCCCCGGTGGCCACTTGTGGAATTGTACTTGTGTGCATCATCCCCTCTGTTCACCTGCTCCTATCAGGATGTGGGAGTCGCTATATAACCTTGCTCCTCTGTCAGTTTCATGCCGGTCAACAATGTAATCAGAAGCCTTCTGTGCATGTTCCTGCTACTAGACAACTCCTAGCTAAGTTGGACTTTTGTCCTTGTGTGTTTTTGCATTTTGTTCCTGTTCACAGCTGCTGTTTCGTTACTGTGTCTGGAAAGCTCTTGTGAGCGGAAATTGCCACTCTGGTGTTATGAGTTAATGCTAGAGTCTTAAAGTAATTTCTGGATGGTGTTTTGATAGGGTTTTCTGCTGACCATGAAAGTGCCCTTTCTGTCTTCATGCTATCTAGTAAGCGGACCTCGATTTTGCTAAACCTATTTTCATACTACGTTTGTCATTTCATCTAAAATCACCGCCAATATATGTGGGGGCCTCTGTCTGCCTTTTGGGAAAATTTCTCTAGAGGTGAGCCAGGACTGTCTTTTCCTCTGCTAGGATTAGGTAGTTCTCCGGCTGGCGCTGGGCATCTAGGGATAAAAAACGTAGGCATGCTACCCGGCCACTTCTAGTTGTGCGGCAGGTTTAGTTCATGGTCAGTATAGTTTCCATCTTCCAAGAGCTAGTTCTCATATATGCTGGGCTATGTTCTCTCGCCATTGAGAATCATGACACCTCCCCTGCTGTGCTTACGGAAAGTACCCCACAACTGTTGTGTCTGTTTCTAAAGTTCCCTCACAACTCGATTAAATGATGTTCTTCTAATCGTCCGTCCCTCCCTGATGTTACGGTTAGAACGGCACCCGTTTGTCGGGTAGGCCTGGAGTTCTTCCGGGACCCTAGAGACGCCCCTCTCCCGCAATTGCCTCCCAAGACTTCATAGGTGATATGTGTTAGACAGCCCGCCTTAAACTGACTGTCCTGCCGCTGTTTAGAGTATTGCTTGAAGCTGAATGTTATAATACTCCCTCGGCGTTCCGGCCACCGGTAGTGCGCCTCAGTAGGGTGTTGCTTCGGTCTTACAGCACGACCCCTACTGGAATTCTCCTATTGCTTGATCTCGTTTCTCACTCAGCACAATCTATCTCGCTTCTAGTCCTTTCTTAGGGCACCGCCGCTATTCTGAGCAGGCACGGTCCCGTTACGTTCTTTCCAATGACAAGCCTCTGCCAGGATCCCACCCCTGGCAGAGACCCTACTGTCTCTTCCTCCACAACACCCTCTGCCACTGAGTGTTGCTTCGTCCAATCCAGTCAGCTTTCTGATCTAACTTCCTGCCTGACCCCCAGTTTACCCACTATGGTGGGGAGTGGCCTAATGAATAGAACCCTTAGCTCCCCCCGGAGGCCCTGCTGTGAAACATATTGGTGTCTGTGATACCTGATCAGATGAACTCCTTCAGTGCCATCGGACGCACCATGGCTCCCCATAGTGGCGGAGCCACAGTACTGCAACGACCAGGACTCTGGGGCGCTGCACAGACATAGCAGGAAAAGCTGAGTAGATGAGCAGCATACCAGGTGGGAATTAAATGCACTTCATATAAGTGTCTCCATTCTGCCCCCATGTCTCCCATCCTGCCTCCGTGTCTCCATTCTGCTCCTTGTCTCCATTCTGCCCCGTGACTCCATTCTGCCCCCGTGTCTCCAATCTGCCCCTGTGTCTCCAATTCTGCTCCTTGTCTCCATCCTGCCCTCATGTCTCCCATCCTGCCTCCGTATCTCCATTCTGCCCCTTGTCTCCATTCTGCCTCTTTTCTCCATTCTTCCCCTTGTCTCCAATCCTGCTCCTTGTCTCCAATCCTGTTTCAGTCTCCATTCTACCCCAGTGTCTCCCATTCTGCCCCATGTCTCCAATCCTGCCCCTGTGTCTACATTCTGCCCCTTGTCTCCATTCTGCCCCCGTGTCTCCCATCCTGCCCCAGTGTCTCCCATCCTGCCCCCTGTGTCTCCCATCCTGGCCCCCGTGTCTCCCATCCTGCCCCCGTGTCTCCCATCCTGCCCCCGTGTCTCCCATCCTGGCCCCTGCGTCTCCCATCCTGCCCCCCTTGTATCCCATCCTGCCCCCCTGCCACTTTCAATGAAAAAAAACAACTTTCTACTTATGCTGCAGGCTCCAGGCTTCTCAAGAGCGCACTCGCTGGTGAATGACAATGACATCATACGCCGGCAATGTGCGCGCTTATGTCAGCTGCCAGCCTCCGATTGGCTGGCGGCTTTAACTATTGCCGTGCGCGCCAGGGCCCACACATTAATAGAGTAACTGAACCTGCATCTTGGAGCAGAAGCGTGCCGCTGGGGCCTGATCAGCAGAAGAGACGGGGCCCGATGCGGGCCCCCTCTGCTGATTGGGTTCCATACGCCAGTCAGGTCTGTAATGCCCTGATAGAATTACATGGTCTTGATTCAGATGAATGAGTGACCATGTGACACATGACGAAAGCAAAATATACACAGGCTGATAACCCACAAACAAGCTTTTATAAGAACATCTTCTGACAACCAAAGAAAACAGATGGGCCATGCGGGGCTGCTTCTGCCATGAGATGAGAATCTTGTGTCAGGCAGCAGTCTACAGTTTGCCCAATGCACAACTCCTCAGAGCTGCCGCTCCGCAGGAGGCTTGCACACAACATGAGCCTAGATACACCTGAACAAGAGAAAGAGACCCTTCCAGTACTCGTAACAGCAGCGAGAGCTCCTGCTCCTCATGGCTCTGGAGTTGGGGCAGAGGAGTAGGAAGGGCACCTGTCTATAGGGGCTGTGCTGCCCAGTGAACAGCAGAGGAAGCAGCTACATCTTTTGAGATCCCTCTTCATCTAGCCTGCCTGAGAAGTAATTGTGTATGCTTATATTTATATGTGTATGTGATGTAATTATATTTGTGTTTCTCTTTGTGTGATGTATATGTAATGTGCATATTTGTTGCATGTCCCCATGCTGTGCTCATACATATACAGTGCTTAGAAAAAGGATTCATCACAACTCGTGAACTTTTCCACATTTTTTCAAGTTACACCCACAAACTTAATTTGCATCTTATGTGCTATACCAACACAAAGAAACAACTATATGCGAAGTGTAAATAAAATGATTTTCCAAATATTTTCTAAATATAAATTTGAAAATTGTGACGTGCATTTGTATTCAGCCCCCTGACCAATGGCCTCCAGAAGTCACATAATTAGTAAATTGAGTCCACCTGTGTGTTTGAGAACATTAGAGATCACACAATTTCATGAAAACTGAGGACACACCAAAAAGGTGAGGGATAAAGTTGAGGAGAAGAATAAAGCAGAGTTATATTATAAAAAAAATAGCCCAAATAGAAGGAGTATGGCATAACTGCAAACCTGCTGTTCACCTAAACTGACATCCCAAGCAAGGAGAGCACTAATTAAAGAAGCAACCAAGAAGACTTAGTCTGCTGAACCGCCGCATGACCAGTTCTACCCTCTCCTAGTGTATCCTCACGCATCCCCTGTAGACTGTGAGCCCTCGCGGGCAGGGTCCTCTCTAATTCTGTACTTCTGTGTGCCTTGTTTTTTCATGTCTATTGTACTTGTCTATATTTGCCCCTGTTACGTGGAAAGTGCCATGGAATAAATGGCGCTATAAAAATGTATAATAATAGTAATAATAATAATAATAATAATAAAATACCATGGTCACTCTGGAGGAGATGCAGAGATCCACAGCTCAGGTAGTAGAATCTGTCCACAGGACAACTATTAGTAGTATGTTCTAGCCTTTATGGAATAGTGGCAAAATGTAAGCAATTTTTGAAAGCAAGCCATAAGAAATCCTGTTTGCAGTTTGCAAAAAAACAAATTGGGGACACCGCTAGCAGGTGAAAGAAGGTGGTCTGGTCAGAGGAGATCAATGTAGAACTTTTAGGGCTTAATTCCACATGCTGTGTAACACTGTACATCATCCTGAAAATACAATCCACACCATCAAGCATGGTAGTGGCAGCATTATGCTATGAGGATGCTTTTCTTCAGAAGGACAGGGAACATGGTGAGAATTGATAGAGGGATGGAGCTAAGGACAGGGCAATCCTGGTTTAAAACCTGTTAGAGTCTCCAAATACCTTGAGACTGTGGTGTAGGTTCACCTTCCAGTAGAACAACGACCCTAAACATACTGCCAGAGCTACAATGGAATGATTTAGAATAAAGCATATTTATGTGTTTGCATGGCCCAGTCATAATCCAGACCTAAATCCCATTGAGAATCTGTGTCAAGACTTTGACAAAAATTTAAGGGAACCTGTGAGCAGATTTTGCCACTATAAGATGAGGCCCACTGCCTTTCAGGGCTTATCTACAGCATGGTTTGACCTGCACGTGAAAATAAGTTATATTATACTCACCCGGGGGGCAGTCCTGTGCGGTTCGGTCCGATGGCTGTCGCAGGTCCGGGTCTGACGCCTCCCATCTTGTTCCGATGCCGCCCTCCTGCTTCTTCCTCACTCCCTGGCATCGCACTCCTGCACAGGCGTACTTCTCTGCTCTGTTGAGGGCAGAGCAAAGTGCTGCAGTGCGCAGGTGCTGGGAAAGGTCAAAGTGCCCCGGCACCTGTGGTCTGCAGTACTTTGCGCTGCCCTAAAGAGGGCAGACAAGTACGCCTGCGCAGGAGCGTGATGCCGGGAAGCGAGGAAGAAGCTGGAGGGCGGCGGCGCAAGAAGATGGGAGGTGCCGGACCTGGACCTGCGACACCCATCGGACCGGACCGCCCCCCAAGTATAATAAAACGTATTTTTCTTCACTTGCAGGTCGGACCAGGGACTTATCTACAGGATTATAGAATGCTGTAGATAAGCCCTGAAAGGCAGTGGCCACATCATATAGCGGCAAAATCTGCTGACAGGCTCCCTTTAATGTTTAAAATCATTTCTTTACACAAGAGTGGTGAAGGCTATAAGAAGATCTGCAAAGCATTACTTATCAGTCAGAATATTATAGCAAAATTGACACAAATATATAACAAAGATGGAACACAACCATCTCACATGTTAACACGTAAGCAGGAGTATATGACCAAAAACGAACATAGTTATAGAGGAATGAGGTATGAATTGTATATATTTGTGGAATTATGCCATATAGAAAACCCTAAAGGAAAAACTATGATTGAGAAAAACAGTATCAAAATTTATTAGCAAACAGTAGATAGAATAATAATACAATAGACAATTGGCGAGAGGAACAACTAAAAATATGTAAGGGGGAAAGAGTATAAAGTAGAAAAAAAAACCTCTATGGAGACTCGTATCACTCCCTGAGCTGTGCGACCATGGTCATAAGGCCCACAATCTGTTGGAAGCATCAAACGCAACTTAAATAGTCTATAGTTAACCAGTATATTGCACAGTGCTGATGGGTATTTAGCCTATAAATTTCAGTTGCTATGTGATATTACACAAATATGAAAGCAAAGAACCTGTCAGATGAATTATAAATAATGCAAATAAGAGATATATCCTGAAAATCTAGAGCAGTAGCTAGTGGCATATGGGCAAAGGATACTGTGAAAAGCAGTTGCATATGGTACTGCAACAAGGTTAGCATCATTAATAAATAATGATGACGCCCAATGCCAATAGAGAGCTCCTATAATTGTCCATCACCAAGAGGGAACCAAAACATCAGGCTGACCGCCATGGTAGCGAATAGGAAGCTCAGATAATCATACTGTTAAGCCTGTGCTCCAGAGTACTAGTAGTCAGGGAGATCAAATAAAGTGCATAAAATAGACAGGGGTGCATCAATTACAATATTAAAGGTAGGTAAAAATACCTTGTGACATTTTGCAGGAGCCTAGCGCGTAGACAGACGTGAGAGGAGCGCCTCAACGCGTGTTTCACCTATGTTGATTCATCAGCAGTGTCTGCTGGTTAGAAAGGTTGAAGAAAATCTACATGCAAGTTCAAAAAATTAACTAAAGAAGTAGAAAGTCAAACTGGGGTTAAGGTTTCCCGTGACGCAATACGGTGTACACTGCAGAAGAATAGCATGCATGGGTGTCGTTCATGAAGGAAGCTTGTCCTATAGCCCATGCACAAAAAAGACCATCTACAATTTGCCAGGGCCCATGCTGATAAATATGAAGACTACTGGGACTGTATACTGTAGAGTGATGAGAACAACATAAATGTTTTTGGATCTGATGGCTTCAAAACTGTATGGCATTACAAAGTAAAAAAAAAATGCATGGCGCCTAAAGTGAAACATGGTGGTGGCATATCGTTATGTGGGGCTGCATGAGTCCTCCTGGCACTGGGATCTGATCTACATTTCAGTGATGGTATCCTGAATTCACAGATGTACTCATTTATATTGAAAGAGAAGATGCTAACATCACTCTGTGTCCTTGGTAGACGTGCACCTTTCCAACATCAAAATTTTCCAAAATGCACATATAAGGCCACTAGTGCATTTCTGAAGAAGAGAAGGGTGAAAGTGATTGAGTGGCCAAGTATGCATCTGCAGCGCCCCAGAGTCCTGGTCGTTGCAGTACTGATGCTCCGCCGCTAAGGGGAGTGATGGTACGTCTGATGGCACTGAAGGAGTTCACCTGACCAGGTATCACAGACACCAATACACTTCATAGTCTGGCCTCCAGGGGGAGCTAAGGGCGCTATGTATTAGGCCACTCCTCACAATCTGGTAAAACTGGGGGTTAGATAGAAAGTTAGTAAGAAGCTGACTGGGTTGGAACCAGGCAACATCCTGTGGCAGAGGGTGTTGCAGGGGAAGATTCAGGGGGGTCCCTGTCAGGGGTGGGATCCTGACAGAGGCCTAGCAAAAAGGACAGAACGTTAAGGAACCGCGCCTGCACTACATCGCGGCGGTATCTCAAGAAAGGACAAGAAGCGAGGTTTATTGTGGAGAGTGAGAAACGAGATCAAAGCAAAAAGGAGATAACACCAGTAGGAGTGGTGCTGTAAGATCGAGGCAACATCCTACTGAGGCGTGTAGCCGGTGGCCAGAACGCCGAGGAAGTATCTGGCTCCAAGCAATACTTCAAACCAACGGCAGGACAGTTAATTATAGGTTGGCTGTCTCACCTAAATCACCTAAGCAGACATAGGGGGCAACTGTGGGAGAGGGGCGTCGCTAGGGTCCCGGAAGAAGTCCAGGCCTACCCGTCATACGGGTGCGTCCTATCCATATCATCTGGGGGACGGAGAAGAACATCAGAACAGACATAAGTTGTGGGAAAGAACATCAGAAGCAGACACAATAGTTGTGAGGACTATCCCATGGTGCTCAGCAGGGAAGTTGTTGTGAAATTGGATTTTGGGCTCCCCTGGTGGCCACTGGTGGAATTGAACTTGTGTGCATCATCCCCTCTGTTCACCTGTTCCCATCAGGATGTGGGAGTCGCTATTTAACCTTGCTCCTCTGTCACTTCCATGCCGGTCAACATTGTAATCAGAAGCCTTTCTGTGCATGTTCCTGCTACCAGACAACTTCCAGCTAAGTCGGACTTTTGTCCTTGTTTGTTTTTTGCATTTTGTTCCAGTTCACAGCTGCAGTTTCGTTTCTGTGTCTGGAAAGCTCTTGTGATCTGAAATTGCCACTCTGATGTTATGAGTTAATACTAGAGTCTTAAAGTAATTTCAGGATGGTGTATTGATAGGGTTTTCAGCTGACCATGAAAGTACCCTCTCTGTCTTCCTGCTATCTAGTAAGCGGACCTCGATTTTGCTAAACCTATTTTCATACTACGTTTGTCATTTTCATCTTAAATCACCGCCAATATATGTGGGGGCCTCTGTCTGCCTTTCGGGGAAATTTCTCTAGAGGTGAGCCAGGACTATATTTTCCTCTGCCAGGATTAGTTAGTCCTCCGGCCGGCGCTGGGCGTCTAGGGATAAAACGCAGGCTACGCTACCCGGCTACTGTTAGTTGTGCGGCAGGTTTAGTTCATGGTCAGTTTAAGTTTCCATCCTTCCAAGAGCTAGTTCCTATGTATGCTGGGCTATGTTCTCTTGCCATTGAGAACCATAACAGTTTGACCGGCCACAAAGGGTTAAATTAATTGGCAGAGAAAGGAGAGAAAAAAGAAGTCTGCTGAAAATTTTTTTTTTTTCCCTTCAGTTCTGAGTGTGCTTTCAATTGAATCACTTGCAAGTCTGCCTATATTGCAGCCTTCCTCTCTCTCTCTCCTTCTAATCCTGGAATGGCTCTGTGTTCACCTGTTTAAAATGGATATTCAGAGTTTAGCTGCAGGTTTGAATAATCTCACCACGAAAGTTCAAAATTTACAAGATTTTGTTGTTCATGTTCCTATATCTGAACCTAGAATTCCTTTGCCTGAATTTTTCTCGGGGAATAGATCTTGCTTTAAAAATTTCAAAAATAATTGCAAGTTGTTTTTGTCCCTGAAATCTCGCTCTGCTGGAGATCCTGCTCAGCAGGTCAGGATTGTGATTTCCTTGCTCCGGGGTGACCCTCAAGATTGGGCTTTTGCATTGGCTCCAGGGGATCCTGCGTTGCTCAATGTGGATGCGTTTTTTCTGGCCTTGGGGTTGCTTTATGAGGAACCTCATTTAGAGCTTCAGGCGGAAAAAGCCTTGATGTCCCTATCTCAGGGGCAAGATGAAGTTGAAATATACTGCCAAAATTTCCGTAAATGGTCTGTGCTTACTCAGTGGAATGAGTGCGCCCTGGCGGCGAATTTCAGAGAGGGTCTCTCTGATGCCGTTAAGGATGTTATGGTGGGGTTCCCTGTGCCTGCGGGTCTGAATGAGTCCATGACAATGGCTATCCAGATCGATAGACGTCTGCGGGAGCGCAAACCTGTGCACCATTTGGCGGTGTCTACTGAGAAGACGCCAGAGAATATGCAATGTGATAGAATTCTGTCCAGAAGCGAACGACAGAATTTTAGACGAAAAAATGGGTTGTGCTTTTATTGTGGTGATTCAACTCATGTTATATCAGCATGCTCTAAGCGTACTAAGAAGCTTGATAAGTCAGTTTCAATTGGCACTTTTCAGTCTAAGTTTATTCTATCTGTGACCCTGATTTGTTCCTTATCATCTATTACCGCGGATGCCTATGTCGATTCTGGCGCCGCTTTGAGTCTTATGGATTGGTCCTTTGCCAAACGCTGTGGGTATGATTTAGAGCCTCTTGAAACTCCTATACCTCTGAAGGGGATTGACTCCACCCCATTGGCTAGTAATAAACCACAATACTGGACACAAGTAACTATGCGAATTAATCCGGATCATCAGGAGATTATTCGCTTTCTTGTGCTGTATAATCTACATGATGTGTTGGTGCTTGGATTGCCATGGCTGCAATCTCATAACCCAGTCCTCGACTGGAACGCTATGTCTGTGTTAAGCTGGGGATGTAAGGGGATGCATGGGGACGTACCTTTGGTTTCCATTTCGTCATCTATTCCCTCTGAGATTCCTGAATTCTTGTCTGACTATCGTGACGTTTTTGAAGAACCTAAGCTTGGTTCATTACCTCCGCACCGGGAGTGCGATTGTGCCATAGATTTGATTCCGGGTAGTAAATACCCTAAGGGTCGTTTATTTAATCTGTCTGTGCCTGAACATGCTGCTATGCGAGAATATATAAAGGAGTCCTTGGAAAAGGGACATATTCGTCCTTCGTCATCTCCCTTAGGAGCCGGTTTTTTCTTTGTGTCTAAGAAAGATGGCTCTTTGAGGCCGTGTATTGATTATCGGCTTTTGAATAAAATCACGGTTAAATATCAATATCCGTTGCCACTGCTGACTGATTTGTTTGCTCGCATAAAGGGGGCCAAGTGGTTCTCTAAGATAGATCTCCGTGGGGCGTATAATTTGGTGCGAATTAAGCAGGGGGATGAGTGGAAAACCGCATTTAATACGCCCGAGGGCCACTTTGAGTATTTGGTGATGCCTTTTGGCCTTTCAAATGCCCCTTCAGTCTTTCAGTCCTTTATGCATGACATTTTCCGTGATTATTTGGATAAATTCATGATCGTGTATCTGGATGATATTCTGATTTTTTCGGATGACTGGGACTCTCATGTCCAGCAGGTCAGGAGGGTTTTTCAGGTTTTGCGGTCTAATTCCTTGTGTGTGAAGGGTTCTAAGTGCGTTTTTGGGGTTCAAAAGATTTCCTTCTTGGGATACATTTTTTCCCCCTCTTCCATCGAGATGGATCCTGTCAAGGTTCGGGCTATTTGTGATTGGACGCAACCCTCTTCTCTTAAGAGTCTTCAGAAATTTTTGGGCTTTGCTAACTTTTATCGTCGATTTATTGCTGGTTTTTCTGATGTTGTTAAACCATTGACTGATTTGACTAAGAAGGGTGCTGATGTTGCTGATTGGTCCCCTGCTGCTGTGGAGGCCTTTCGGGAGCTTAAGCGCCGCTTTTCTTCCGCCCCTGTGTTGCGTCAGCCTGATGTTGCTCTTCCTTTTCAGGTTGAGGTCGACGCTTCTGAAATCGGAGCTGGGGCGGTTTTGTCGCAAAGAAGTTCCGACTGCTCCGTGATGAAACCTTGTGCTTTTTTTTCTCGTAAATTTTCGCCCGCCGAGCGGAATTATGATATTGGGAATCGGGAGCTTTTGGCCATGAAGTGGGCTTTTGAGGAGTGGCGTCATTGGCTTGAGGGGGCTAGACATCAGGTGGTGGTATTGACCGACCACAAAAATTTAATTTATCTTGAGTCCGCCAGACGCCTGAATCCTAGACAGGCGCGCTGGTCGTTGTTTTTCTCTCGGTTTAATTTTGTGGTGTCATACCTACCGGGTTCTAAGAATGTTAAGGTGGATGCCCTTTCTAGGAGTTTTGAGCCTGACTCCCCTGGTAATTCTGAACCTACAGATATCCTTAAGGATGGAGTGATATTGTCTGCCGTTTCTCCAGACCTGCGGCGGGCCTTGCAGGATTTTCAGGCGGATAGACCTGATCGTTGCCCACCTGGTAGACTGTTTGTTCCTGATGATTGGACCAGTAAAGTCATTTCTGAGGTTCATTCTTCTGCGTTGGCAGGTCATCCTGGAATCTTTGGTACCAGGGATTTGGTGGCAAGGTCCTTCTGGTGGCCTTCCCTGTCACGAGATGTACGAGGCTTTGTGCAGTCTTGTGACGTTTGTGCTCGGGCCAAGCCTTGTTGTTCTCGGGCTAGTGGATTGTTGTTGCCCTTGCCTATCCCGAAGAGGCCTTGGACGCACATCTCGATGGATTTTATTTCGGATCTTCCTGTTTCTCAGAAGATGTCTGTCATCTGGGTGGTGTGTGACCGTTTCTCTAAGATGGTCCATTTGGTTCCCCTGCCTAAGTTGCCTTCTTCTTCCGAGTTGGTTCCTCTGTTTTTTCAAAATGTGGTTCGTTTGCATGGTATTCCGGAGAATATCGTTTCTGACAGAGGAACCCAATTCGTGTCTAGATTTTGGCGGGCTTTCTGTGCTAGGATGGGCATAGATTTGTCTTTCTCGTCTGCTTTCCATCCTCAGACTAATGGCCAGACCGAGCGGACGAATCAGACTTTGGAGACATATTTGAGGTGTTTTGTGTCTGCAGATCAGGATGATTGGGTTGCTTTTTTGCCTTTAGCGGAGTTTGCCCTCAATAATCGGGCCAGCTCTGCCACCTTGGTGTCTCCTTTTTTCTGTAATTCGGGGTTTCATCCTCGATTTTCCTCCGGTCAGGTGGAATCTTCGGATTGTCCTGGAGTGGATGCTGTGGTGGAGAGGTTGCATCAGATTTGGGGGCAGGTGGTGGACAATTTGAAGTTGTCCCAGGAGAAGACTCAGCTTTTTGCCAACCGCCGGCGTCGGGTTGGTCCTCGGCTTTGTGTCGGGGACTTGGTGTGGTTGTCTTCTCGTTTTGTCCCTATGAGGGTTTCTTCTCCTAAGTTTAAGCCTCGGTTCATCGGCCCGTACAAGATATTGGAGATTCTTAACCCTGTGTCCTTCCGTTTGAACCTCCCTGCATCTTTTTCTATTCATAATGTTTTTCATCGGTCATTGTTGCGCAGGTATGAGGTACCGGTTGTGCCTTCCGTTGAGCCTCCTGCTCCGGTGTTGGTTGAGGGCGAGTTGGAGTACGTTGTGGAAAAAATCTTGGACTCCCGTGTTTCCAGACGGAAACTCCAGTATCTGGTCAAATGGAAGGGATACGGTCAGGAGGATAATTCTTGGGTGACTGCCTCTGATGTTCATGCCTCCGATCTGGTCCGTGCCTTTCATAGGGCTCATCCTGATCGCCCTGGTGGTTCTGGTGAGGGTTCGGTGCCCCCTCCTTGAGGGGGGGGTACTGTTGTGAAATTGGATTTTGGGCTCCCCCGGTGGCCACTGGTGGAATTGAACTTGTGTGCATCATCCCCTCTGTTCACCTGTTCCCATCAGGATGTGGGAGTCGCTATTTAACCTTGCTCCTCTGTCACTTCCATGCCGGTCAACATTGTAATCAGAAGCCTTTCTGTGCATGTTCCTGCTACCAGACAACTTCCAGCTAAGTCGGACTTTTGTCCTTGTTTGTTTTTTGCATTTTGTTCCAGTTCACAGCTGCAGTTTCGTTTCTGTGTCTGGAAAGCTCTTGTGATCTGAAATTGCCACTCTGATGTTATGAGTTAATACTAGAGTCTTAAAGTAATTTCAGGATGGTGTATTGATAGGGTTTTCAGCTGACCATGAAAGTACCCTCTCTGTCTTCCTGCTATCTAGTAAGTGGACCTCGATTTTGCTAAACCTATTTTCATACTACGTTTGTCATTTTCATCTTAAATCACCGCCAATATATGTGGGGGCCTCTGTCTGCCTTTCGGGGAAATTTCTCTAGAGGTGAGCCAGGACTATATTTTCCTCTGCCAGGATTAGTTAGTCCTCCGGCCGGCGCTGGGCGTCTAGGGATAAAACGCAGGCTACGCTACCCGGCTACTGTTAGTTGTGCGGCAGGTTTAGTTCATGGTCAGTTTAAGTTTCCATCCTTCCAAGAGCTAGTTCCTATGTATGCTGGGCTATGTTCTCTTGCCATTGAGAACCATAACAGGAAGTACTACAACACACAGGTACTAGAAGGTAGGCACAGATTTCCACCTGCAAAGGGAACTCTGGAGGTGCCATCGGACCGGCCGGTCTCAGATAGCCCTGTTAACCGTACTCTGGATTGAGGATCTTGAAGCCTTCAATAAAGAGGTAAAGAGACTGCAACCCTGTGTCCTCGTTATTCATTGCGACCTGCACCACGCACCACCACCTACAGACTTTCATTGGATGCCCCTTAGCAGGGTCACGGACCGGGTCTAGCCACCGTGACAACCCCAGAACTGAGACAGAGAGGCCCGGTACCGAGTACCCCGCGGCCCTGCGTCTGGGGGCGCTCCATATCCTGATCCGATTCCAATCGAACACCTATGGGGAATTATGAAGAGGCACGTAAAGCATCACTCTCCATCCACCATCGAGGGTCTAAAAGAGATCATTCTTGAAGAATGGAAAACGATACAGTATGTTGCAATATGTCTCCTACTTGTTCATTCAATGCCTACAAAACTTGGGTGGTCCAAAACACAAATTAATTTTCATTCTAAATGTCTACAGTTGAAACCAGAAGTTTACATACAGTACACTATATAAAAAGACACATATGCATGTTTTACACAATATCTAATATGAAATCAGAATAAACCTTTACCATCTTAGGTCAATTAAGATTACCATAATTATTAATATTTGCCAATTGCCAGAATAATGAGAGAGAGAGAATTTTTAAGACATTTTTATTACTGCGAAGTCAAAAGAAGAGGGGCGTGGAAGTGGGTGTAGACAAGTTGGAGAGCGCGAAAGACAATGGCCGCCCAGTCTAAGTATTTCTGCCCCTTGAGGACGTGTCCGTCAGCAGCCGAGATCCGCCTCCTGATTCTCAATGGAGGGCGGAGACAAAGGAAGCGAAACCGCCCATGAAGGAGAGAGCGGGAAAAGGACAAAGAAGAAGTCAGCCATGTGGAGGACGCCATGGCGAGCCACCCGGAGCCGGAGCGTGGGGTCGGAGCAAAGGACTCCCCCAGCTACCCGGAGGGGCACCGTAACCAGGCGTCCACCGCTGATGCTGATTTCCTGCAGGCCGGCGTGGAAGAGCTCAGCGACCAACTCCTGCGGACGCAGCTGAGCACTGAGGCCGGGTGGAAGAAGATCTTCATCGGGAGCCTCACCAGACATCTGTCGGCAGCCTCATCTGGTCCGGAGCAGGAAAGAAGTTCCAGCGCTCCGAAGCCGGAAAGCAAGGCCCTGCCGGAAAGCGAGATGCTGCAAACAGAGATGACAACGTCGCAGCACAAGGCCCCGCAACCAGCGTTCCAGACCCCAGCGGAGACAGAGCAGACCGGCACCGGAGGGACCGCATCTGAAGCAGGTATGAAGGACGACCCTGCCCTGATGACCGACACCACTCCAGCGACTGCTAGTGCCACAGCTGCTGACTCCGTTCCAGTGACTGATCTTGCAGCAGCCGCTACCTTTGCTGCAGCAAATGCCTATACCCAAGCTGCGCAGACCTCCATCGCTGCGCATGACTTAACCGTATATGAAAGACAGATTAACGGCATTTATCCAGCACTGGGTGTAACCCTGGACCTCACTTTTCCCAGGCCAAGAAGGGTTAAGTGCCAGGTGCAGCCCTGGAAGCCGTCCAACTAAACCTCGGATCCACGAGTATGTAAATAGTTAACTGTTTGTTTCCCTGCTTTTTGCTGCTTTCAACCCGACTAGGGTTATTCTTAAAGGGATCCCTTAGTTTACCCGGGGTCCCTATTGTTTTTATTTTTGCTTTTGGTTTTTCTTTTTACTCCTTTATACCCCCTATTTTGAAAAGACTGCCGAATCATGGACGGTGAATGGTTCACAAACTGTGTTGTAAATAGTTTGCACCCTACTAAGGGTGCCCTCTACTGGTTTTACAAGATAGAGAACTCTTTGCGAAGACACTGTTCCTGGAAACAGTATAGGAGTTCCTGCCTTACACGGACTTGCAACTTGAGCAGTTGCACTACCTCGAAGAGACTTGGTCCCCTCTTAAAGGGGAAGTTCACCATTTGCACTTAATGTACAATGTTGCTTTGACAGAGAGTGAACGGTGATGTTTTACATAGAAAGTTATATGTAGCTAGTTAGTCATAGAAATTGTTTGATAATGTTGTTAGAAATTGAGGACAGGAAGAGAACCCGTAGGGGTCAGTGGGTGAGTCCTCCTAGGAGCCATAGCGAGAAGGTTCAGTGGTCCTGTGCTAAGAAAAGAGGCAGTAGGCCTGGGCAGATAGACAGGCGGTCCTGCATAAGACAAATCAGAAATCAAGAAGAAGGTATTGCACTTAGAAGAGAGAAATGAAGAAAAGTTAATTTATATTTTAGGAGTTTTATAGTAAGCCTTTAGTGGATCCAGCTTATACGTCCTTAGAGGCAAACTTAAATTATTGTTCAGAATTTGCACTTAGTAGAATACCCGGCTGGGTAATAAAAGTTATTTATAGTGTGTTATTTAAAAATATTTAACCATGTTTTATTTGTAACGTTCAAGTGTCCTCACCTCCCATAAAGGGAAGCTCTGTTCAAATTTACTTGTTTATTGAATTTTCTAATTTTGTATGTCTTTTGCTGACATGTATTGTTGTTTTCTTCCCAGTCCGGGAGTACTGGATTTAACTGGGGGGTAGTGCAGCGCCCCAGAGTCCTGGTCGTTGCAGTACTGATGCTCCGCCGCTAAGGGGAGTGATGGTACGTCTGATGACACTGAAGGAGTTCACCTGACCAGGTATCACAGACACCAATACACTTCATAGTCTGGCCTCCAGGGGGAGCTAAGGGCGCTATGTATTAGGCCACTCCTCACAATCTGGTAAAACTGGGGGTTAGATAGAAAGTTAGTAAGAAGCTGACTGGGTTGGAACCAGGCAACATCCTGTGGCAGAGGGTGTTGCAGGGGAAGATTCAGGGGGGTCCCTGTCAGGGGTGGGATCCTGACAGAGGCCTAGCAAAAAGGACAGAACGTTAAGGAACCGCGCCTGCACTACATCGCGGCGTTATCTCAAGAAAGGACAAGAAGCGAGGTTTATTGTGGAGAGTGAGAAACGAGATCAAAGCAAAAAGGAGATAACACCAGTAGGAGTCATGCTGTAAGATCGAGGCAACATCCTACTGAGGAGCGTAGCCGATGGCCGGAACGCAGAGGAAGTATCTGGCTCCAAGCAATACTTCAAACCAACAGCAGGACAGTTAATTATAGGTTGGCTGTCTCACCTAAATCACCTAAATCAAAAAGGAGATAACACCAGTAGGAGTCATGCTGTAAGATCGAGGCAACATCCTACTGAGGAGCGTAGCCGATGGCCGGAACGCAGAGGAAGTATCTGGCTCCAAGCAATACTTCAAACCAACAGCAGGACAGTTAATTATAGGTTGGCTGTCTCACCTAAATCACCTAAGCAGACATAGGGGGCAACTGTGGGAGAGGGGCGTCGCTAGGGTCCCGGAAGAACTCCAGGCCTACCCGTCATACGGGTGCATCCTATCCATATCATCTGGGGGACGGAGAAGAACATCAGAACAGACATAAGTTGTGGGAAAGAACATCAGAAGCAGACACAACAGTTGTGAGGACTATCCCGTGGTGCTCAGCAGGGAAGTACTACAACACACAGGCGCTAGAAGGTAGGCACAGATTTCCACCTGCAAAGGGAACTCTGGAGGTGCCATCGGACCGGCCGGTCTCAGATAGCCCTGTTAACCGTACTTTGGATTGAGGATCTTGAAGCCTTCAGTAAAGAGGTAAAGAGACTGCAACCCTGTGTCCTCATTATTCATTGCGACCTGCACCACGCACCACCACCTACAGACTTTCATTGGACGCCCCATAGCAGGGTCACGGGCCGGGTCTAGCCACCGTGACAACCCCAGAACCGAGACAGAGAGGCCCGGTACCGAGTACCCCGCGGCCCTGCGTCTGGGGGCGCTCCATATCCTGATCCGATTCCAATCGAACACCTATGGGGAATTATGAAGAGGCACGTAAAGCATCACTCTCCATCCAGCATCGAAGGTCTAAAAGAGATCATTCTTGAAGAATGGAAAACGATACAGTATGTTGCAATATGTCTCCTACTTGTTCATTCAATGCCTACAAAACGTGGGTGGTCCAAAACACAAATTAATTTTCATTCTAAATGTCTACAGTTGAAACCAGAAGTTTACATACAGTACACTATATAAACAGACACATATGCATGTTTTACACAATATCTAATATGAAATCAGAATAAACCTTTACCATCTTAGGTCAATTAGGATTACCATAATTATTAATATTTGCCAATTGCCAGAATAATGAGAGAGAGAGAATTTTTAAGACATTTTTATTACTGCAAAGTCAAAAGTTTGGTGAAACATTTAAGACATTCCTCCACAAGTTTCTCACAATAGCTGATTGGAATTTGGGCCCAGTCCTCCTGACAACACTGTTGTAACTGATCCAGGTTTGTAGGTCGCCTTGCTCACACCGGCCTTTTCAGCTTTTCCCATAAATTTTCAATAGGATTGAGATCAGGGCTTTGTGATGGCTGCTCCAAACCATTGACTCTGTTATCCTTAAGCCACTTTGTTACCATTTTGGCAGCATTCTTCAGGTCAAGGTCCATTTGAAAGACCCATTTCCGCCCAAGCTTTAACTTCCTGGCTGATGTCTTGAGATGTTGCTTCAGTATTGCCACATAATCTTCACAAAGAAGCAGTGTGTTTCAGGTGTGCATTAAAATGCATCCACAAGTGTGTCTCTAATTAACTCAGATGTTGCCAAAAAACAGAAGCTTCCAAACACATGACATCATCATATGGGCAGTGCAGAATTGTTTAAAGGCATAGTAATTTTAGTGTATGTAAACTTTTGACTTTGCAGTAAGTAATACAAATGCATTAACACATTTTCTCTAATTATTCTGGCATTTGGCAAATATTAATAATTATGGTAATCCTAATTCACCTAAATCGGGAAAAGGTTTATTCTGATTCTATGTCAGATATTGAGAAAAACATGTGTATGTTTCTTTTCATATAGTGTATGGAAACTTTTGGTTCCAACTGTATATATTTAATGCCATAATCTAATATTTTTTACTAATATATTTTAATTAAAAAGTCCATCTCCTTTCCTAACTACACTAACTGCTGTATTTGTTTATTTTTTGCTAACTTTTTTTTTATGACGCTTCATTTGAGAATCCCACTGCATAGGATACTCTGTCCCCTCCCTGTAACGAAGCATCATCAGTTACCTTCATTTCAGGGGCTGGGCTAGTCCCTGCTTTACTGAGCATGTGTCAGCTCTCAATTCCGACAGATGCTCAGTAGATTCTTCTCGCTGTGCAATGTGCACAATGACAGTGCACTCTTGCCGACTGATCAGAACTAACAAGCCGGTAACAGAGTGCACTGTCAGTTTGCATTGTGAGACAATTACCTGGCTTGCAGAGACCAGCGCTGCCCCCCGTGAGCATAAGTGTTGTTATTTTACTGGGCGAAACATAGTGATTGAAGCATGTTGTCCGTGTAGTGGACAACCACTTTAAATGCTATAGAAGCCTAGAAGACCTATCAATATAATATCCTGTCATTGAGGAGGTAGGGAAAAAAGTCAAGAAAACACAATATTGCTATCAGATGCCCTCTAATATACCCATTGCTAATAATAATTTTTGAGGACAGTGATGAATCAGGAAATATAAAAATGGAAACAGGAACTCTTCATATCTGAATACAGAATGCCAGGAAGAGCCAGAGGGCACATAAAAGAAGATGGGAAAACAAGTTGTCTGCCAAAAAGAAAGCGTGGCCATCAAACAGCATCTGATCATACATGGCAGCTCTTGCCAACCGATATAAAATGTTTTGAAAAATGGAAATATTCCCATCACTGCAGTTTACTATAAACTATAATTGTGTGTATCTTGAATGCTTTGAGAAAATAAGTTTTCTGTATTATTGTAAATTATTTCTATTTATTTCTTTAGTAGATTTTCTATAAATACAGTTGTGCTCAAAAGTTGACATACCCCAGCAAAATTTTTGCCTTCTTGGCCTTTTTTCAGAGAATATGAATGATAACACCAAATCTTTTTCTCCACTCATGGTTAGTGGTTGGGTGAAGCAATTTATTGCCAAACTACTGTGTTTTCTCTTTTTAAATCATAATGGCAACCCAAAACATCCAAATGACCCTGATCAAAAGTTCACATACCCTGGTGATTTTGGCCTGATGACATGCACAGAAGTTGACATAAATGGGTTTGAATGGCTACTAAAGGTAACATCCTCACCTGTGACCTGTTTGCTTGTAATAAGTGTGTGCGCATAAAAGCTGAGTGAGTTTTTGGGATCCAGACAGACTCTTGAATCTTTCATCCAGTCACTGATGTTTCTGGAATGTGAGTCTTGGGAAAGCAAAAGAATTGTCAACGGATCTACGGGAAAAGGTAGTTCAACTGTATAAAATTGGAAAGGGATACAAAAAGGTATCCAAGGAATTGATAATGCCAGTCAGCGGCACGTAAACTGTGATTAACAAATGGAAAATCAGGGGTTCTGTAAAAAGAAAACCACAGTCAGGTAGACCAACAAAATTGTCGTCCACAACTACCAGGAATATTGTTAGAGATGCAAAGAAAAACCCACAAATAACATCAGCTGAAATACAGGACTCTCTGAAAAGTAGTGGTGTGGCTGTGTCTAGATGCACAATAAGGAGGCACTTGAAGAAAAATGGGCTGCATGGTCGAGTCGCCAGAAGAAAGCCACTACTATGCAGATGCCACAAGGTATCTCACCTACAATACGCAAAACAGCACAGAGACAAGCCTCAAAACTTCTGGAAGAAGGTAATATGGAGTGATGAGGCCAAAATTGAACTTTTTGGCCACAACTATAAACGTTACATTTGGAGAGAGGTCAACGAGGCCTATGATGAAAGGAACACCATTCCTACTGTAAAGCAAAGGTGGATCGCTGATGTTTTGGGGATGTGTGAGCTACAAAGGCACAGGATACTTGATCAAAGTTGAAGGAAAGATGAATGCAGCACGTTATCAGCAAATACTGCTGTGCATGGGACATCCTTGGACGTTCCAACATGACAATGATACAAAACACAAGGCCAAGTCGACCTGTAATTGGCTACAGCAGAACAAAGTGAAGGTTCTAGTGTGGTTATCTCTGTCTACTGACCTCAATATCTTTGAGCCACTCTGGGGAGATCTCAAGCGCTCAGTTCATGCTAGACAGCCCAGGAATTTACAGGAACTGGAGGCTTTTTGCCAAGAAGAGTGGTCAGCTTTACCATCCGAGAAAATAAAGAATCTCATCCACAACTACCACAAAAGACTTCAAGCTGTCAATGATGTTAGAGGGGGTAATACATGGTATTAAGAAATGGGGTATGTGAACTTTTGATCAGGGTCATTTGGATGTTTTGGGTTGTCATTATGATTTAAAAAGAGAAAACAGTAGTTCGACAATAAATGGTGTAACAACCCTGCCAACATCACTGCATGGCCTCCCATCCCCCACCTGCCTTACACATCAACTTACTACTCCGGACCATGCTGTGAGTTCTGTCTTCTGCCAGTTCCATGCTGTGTGCTTCATGTCTCCTGCCTGCTCTGTGCATGCTTCCTGGCTGTGTGCATAGGGGGCGGTGCTGGCAATTCCTGATTCTTATTGAGACTGTGTGCACCTTACTAAGGTGTCCACGGGCAATTGCCAAGAGGCCTCTGATACTTAAGGCATCCCCAGTCATTGGAGGATGCCTGAGCAACTTTCTCCCTCAGTTAGTGTCTTGCTACTGAGCTGCCAGGTCCTGTCCTGTCTCAGCCACCCAGTGGGGCTTTCTACCCTGCTCTGAATTCTTGTCTTTGTGCCTTTTCCCATTCCTGTCCCTGTCTGTACTCTGGTCTACATCTGTTCCTGTTGTTTCCTTGTCTGTTGCCTTTCCCACTCAGCTGTGAATACCCTTGTGTCCATTCCTTCCTGCTCCACTCACCTCAACCTGTGGCTCTGTGCCTCTCTGCTCTGCTCGCCGCAAACCCGCGGCTTTGCTCTTCTGCTTTGCTGCTCACTTTGCGGCTCTGCCCCTGCAATTTGTGGCTCTGCACCTCTCTGCTCTGCTCGCTGCAACCTGTGACTCTGCACTTCTCTGCTCTGCCCGCCGCAACCTGTGGCTCTGTGCCTCTCTTCTCTGCTCGCTGCAACCTATGGCTCTGCGCCCCTCTGCTCTGCTTGCTGCAACCTATGGCTCTGCGCCTTTCTTCTCTTGGCTCCACCTTCAGCGGTTCTCCTCTTGGCTCCGTGTCCAGCGGTTCTGCTCTTAGCTTTGCCTCCAGCAGTTCTGCTCTTGGCTCCGCCTCCAGTGGTTCTGCTCTTGGCTCCGCCTCCAGAGGTTCTGCTCTTTGCTCCGCATCCTTCAGCTCTGCTCTTAGCTCTGCCTCCAGCGGTTCTGCCCTTTGCTCTGCCTCCTTCAGCTCTGCTCCTAGCTCTGCCTCTTGTGGTTCTGCTCTTAGCTCTGCCTCCAGCGGTTCTGCTCTTGCCTCCGCCTCCAGAGGGTCTGCTCTTTGCTCAGCATCCTTCAGCTCTGCTCTTAGCTCCACCTCCTGTGGTTCTGCTCTTAGCTCCGCCTCCTGTAGTTCTGCTTTGCATCGGCTCCTTGTGGACCTGTTCTACTTCTGTTCTGCAACCTGCGGGTCAGGTCCCTACCTGTTCCCATATACTCTCCTGTCTGAATAGGTCCCCACCTGTTTCCATATACCTGCCTGTATTCCGGTCCCTACCTAGTCAGTACCTGTCCTGCCAGAGTACCAGCATTGTCCGCTTGTCCTGCCAGCCATACCCACCTGTTAGTGTCTCATCCATGCCTGTCTACCAGTGTCTCAGCCGTGCCCACCTGCCTGTGTCTCAGCCATGCCTGTCTGCCTGTATCTCAGCCGTGCCTGCCCGCTAGTCAAGCCCATTGCCTGCTCCTGTCCTAGCGTTCCATCCCCTGGTGGGATCAGCAGCCACAGCCAGACACCACCCTGAAGTGGTACCTGGCAGCTACCTGCCGCACAAGCCTGACCTCACCATTTGAGGCTCCAATGAACACCAAGGTAGCTGTTTAGTCACGCCCCTTCCAGGGTAGTCTGGTTTGTGGCACAGTGGGGCCACAACCCCCATGCTCGAGCCAGTCAGGACACGAGCGTTACAAATGGCTTCACCCAACCCCAACCATGAGTGGAGAAAAAGTTTTGGTGTTATCATTCATATTCTCTGAAAAAGGCCAAGAAAGCAAACATTCTGCCAGGGTATGTAAAATTTTGAGCACAACTGTATCTGATGGTGAGTGCTTAGGCCTCTACAACCCACACCTCTGGGGAAGGCAAATAGTCCATTGACACACCCAGGTGAAACTTCTGTCAGAAGCCCCATCCAGCACCATGGGCCTCAGGTGTGATACCTACATGTACAACAGCACAAGACCACTGATACCAGCGACTCACTGCAATGGTCATGTGAGTATTGATGGGTGTTTATAAAAAATATATATATGTATATATATATATAGATATATACATAGATATATATATACAGTATATATCCGGTATATATAGAATTATTATTGTTTTGATGTAATATATGTATTTTATATATATATACTGGGGTTGGACAAAATAATGGAAAAACCTGGAAACATTAATAAAAGTTAGTTTAATATGGTGTAGGGGGCCCGATGAGATCCTCAACTTAATTAGAATGTTCCTCGTGCCATGCTTTAATGATTCTAGCTGTATGAATTGGTGCATTATCATCCTGAAAGATGGCGTTCCCCTCCGCCATGTTTTACGGTTGGGAGAAGGAAGTCTGGATGGAATGCTTCTTTCGGCTGTCTCCAAACTTACACTCGGCCGGAGGTCGGAAATAGGGTAAACGATGATTCGTCTGAGAATATCACATGTTTCCACTGCTCGAGGGACCAATTCTGGAGGTTTCTACACCACTTTAAAGGCTTGGAAACATTTGTCATTGAGAAAAGCGGTTTTCTAATTGCAGCTCTTCCGTGGAATCCAGATTTGTGCAGCTCCCGACGAACAGTTTTCATGGAAACTGGGTTCTGTAGGTGTTCATTGAGCTCAGCAGTGATTTTTGGAGCTGTGGTCTTGCGATCTTCTCTCACAATTCACTTTAGAGTCCGACGGTCTCTCTCAGTCGACTTCGACTTTCGGCCGGACCTGTGCTTTGCTGCGGACGTTTTTCCTTCTCTTTCAAACGCAGTCATTACTTTGGAGACAGTACCTCTTGACACGCCAAGCATTCGGGCACTTTCTGTTACACTAGTGCCTGCCATACAAGCACCAACAATTTGGCCTCTTTGAAAATCCGAGAGGTCTGCCATTGGTACCAGGTTCTCATCAATGTTCTTACAATTATGCAAAACAAACAGTTAATTTACATACACATATCACATAACACAAATAATCAACTACAAAACATTACCATATGTCACGGTTTGCATGTTTATAATATGTTCGAAGATTATGGTGCCAAAACGTTAGGTGTTTCCATTATTTTGTCCAACCCCTGTGTATATATATATATATATATATATATATATATATATATATATATATATATATATATATATATATATATATATATATATATATATATACAGACTTAATTGCCAAGGAAAAATATATAGGAAAGCAGACAGCAGCTGATTGCATGATCAGATTAGTTATAGTGCTGCTGCATTTTAATTACACTTTTTTTACAGTCATGAAGTAGCAAACCACCCATATTGCTGAAATAGAGAGAAACATTTTGAAGGGAACCTGTTATGTTGAATAACTTTACTAAACTGGAGATATACGTAACATTAATCAGAAGGAGCCACAAGCACTACCACCATTGGTACCGGCTTTCCAGGCACCAGTACTACCTTACGTAGGTTACAATTATGCAATTATAAAGTGCTGCACTTCCTTTCAACTTATACTTTTGCACCTAGCAAGTTTATTAGCGGATTTTAAGTGAAGGACTTTATGGACTATGTAACACATGTTACCACTGACAAAGACATCATCAATCTGAGTCAGTGTTCTTTTATTCCTCTTCCGCAACCGTTAGCTCCTGATTCAGTATTCCATTTGCACCTGTTTTTTGTATAGCTTTTAGAGTTTTTTGCCTGTTGCCTCATTTGCAACTTTTTTAATTTGCGCATTTTTGAAAGTCTATTTTATGTGTTTTTGTCTGTTGTTTTTTTTTTTTTTACATGTGTTTGGCATTGTTGGTGGAGTTTAATGTTTCCACATTTTTTTTTTATTTATCAACTATGACTCTTTAAAAAGTTCATAATTTTTCTATACTTCAGTCCTTCTAAAGTATTTATGTCAGGAAAATTTAGCAAAATTTCTATAACCTTTGGAAAAATGGGTGACGTTCTGCACTTAAAAAGTAGTCAAAAAAGTTAAAGACAAAAATAAAGATTTTTTTTTTACTTTGCACAAAATTAATAAACCGTGCACACCATTTTGAAGAATTTGGAGCAAAATACACCAATTATTAACTCAAGCCGAAAAAGAAGCGTGACTTACAAAAAAAACACTAATGATGAATCAAGCCCTAAATGTTTTCGATTGTGGACTCCGTCAATTATTTCTCTGTCTTTTCTGACCCTGAGCGTACTAAGCCACAGCACTCCAGGTGCTAAGGAAGATATTTGACAACTACTTCAAGTTTATTTGTTGAATGAGAACAGCCAACGTTTGAACCTGTCTAAGATGGGGCAGAGTAGATAAAGGACATGACTCAAATGCCTAGCAGTGTGTTGGTGATATCAGTGGCACTGGCATTGGCAGCCAACATGTTACTAGCACTCAGAGTCAGGATAAAAAAACTAGAGGTGGGAAAATGTGAGAGGTGGAAAAAATGCGAGGGATGGTGGGATGGGGAGGCAATGAGTTCAAGACATTTCCCTCAAGAAGACAAATGTCAGCAATTCAGGAATGATGATGTTGATTATGTGTGGTAGACATGATCTGGCAACCAGATTGGAGTGACGAAGAGGTGACGTCTTCTGAGGTAGCATCAACGATAATTTGCTAAGCCGGCCAAAAGATCTTTCAGGAGCAGATTTGTTTCTTCTTTGGTCAGTTTGTGTTATGATCCGGTGGCCTTGGAGCCGCATGAGACCTTCTCTGGAGAAGGTGGTACCTGTACAGACCGCAACCCTAAACTGACACCGCAACTAGAAGTAGCCGTGGGGTGTACCTAACACATCCTAGACACCTCGACACAGCCGGAGGACTAAATAACCCTATAGATGGAAATGGGAATTCTATCTTGCCTCAGAGCAGAAACCCCAAAGGATAGGCAGCCCCCCACAAATATTGACGGTGAATATAAGAGTAAAGACACACACAGGCTGAAAACAGGATTAAGCAAAAGAGGCACTTCTAGCTAAATAGTAAAGGATAGGACAGAGTACTAAGCGGTCAGTATTAAAACTCTGAAAATATCCACAGCAGAAAATACAAAAATTCCACATCTAACTAAAGACATAGAATGTATATCTGCATCTCCAGAGAATCCAGCATGACTAAAAAAATCCAAACAAGTCTAAGCTGGACAAGACAAAACAATAAATTGTTCTGAACTGAAAAGCACACTGCATGTGTGCTGCAGGAAAATAAACCAGACACTTATCTTGGCTGAATTGGCAGCAGAGCAGAAGGAACCAGACAGGGATGTAAACCCTCAAAGAACAATGGACAACTGGCACTGACTAATGAATCCAGCACACCTAAATACCGAATAGAGCTGCAATCAGCAGAAACACCTGCCCTGGAACAACCCAGAGACAACTGCACAAACAACCACCGGAGGGAGCCCAAGAACAGAATTCACAACAGTACCCCCCCTTGAAGAGGGGTCACCGAACCCTCACCAGAGCCCCCAGGGTGATCAGGACAAGCCAGATGAAAGGCACGGACCAAATCAGCAGCATGGACATCAGAGGCAAAAACCCAAGAATTATCCTCCTGGCCATAACCCTTCCATTTGACAAGATACTGAAGCTTCCGCCTCGAAAAACGAGAATCCAAAATCTTCTCAACCACATACTCCAACTCCCCATCAACCAACACAGGGGCAGGAGGATCAACAGAGGGAACAACGGGCACCACATATTTCCGCAATAAAGATCTATGGAAAACATTATGGATGGCAAAAGAGGCCGGAAGGGCCAAACGAAAAGAGACCGGATTGATAATCTCAGAAATCCTATAAGGACCAATAAACCGAGGCTTAACCTTAGGGGAAGAAACCTTCATAGGAACATGACGGGAAGACAACCAGACCAAATCCCCAACCCGAAGCCGGGAACCAACACGCCGACGACGGTTAGCAAAACGCTGAGCCTCCTCCTGAGACAACACCAAATTGTCCACCACATGAGCCAAAATCTGCTGCAACCTGTCAACCGCAGAATCCACACCAGGACAGTCAGAAGGCTCAACCTGCCCTGAAGAAAAACGAGGATGAAAACCAAAATTACAAAAGAAGGGCGAAACCAAGGTAGCCGAACTAGCCCGATTATTAAGGGCAAACTCGGCTAATGGCAAGAAAGCCACCCAATCATCCTGATCAGCAGACACAAAGCATCTCAAATAAGTTTCCAAAGTCTGATTAGTTCGCTTGGTCTGGCCATTTGTCTGAGGATGAAATGCGGAGGAAAAAGACAAATCAATGCCCAACCTAGCACAAAAGGCTCGCCAAAATCTAGAAACAAACTGTGAGCTTCTGTCAGACACAATATTCTCCAGAATACCATGCAAACGAACCACATGCTGAAAAAACAACGGAACCAAATCAGAAGAGGAAGGCAATTAAGGCAAAGGCACCAAATGGACCATCTTAGAGAACCGGTCACAAACCACCCAGATAACAGACATCCTCTGGGAAACCGGAAGATCTGAAATAAAATCCATAGAAATATGCGTCCAGGGCCTCTCAGGGACCGGCAAAGGCAAAAGCAACCCACTAGCACGGGAACAACAAGGCTTAGCCCGCGCACAAGTCCCACAGGACTGCACAAAAGAACGCACATCCCGCGACAAAGAAGGCCACCAAAAGGACCTACCAACCAAATCTCTGGTACCAAAAATACCAGGATGGCCAGCCAACACAGAACAATGAACCTCAGAAATCACTCTACTAGTCCATCTATCAGGAACAAACAGTTTCCCCACTGGACAGCGGTCAGGTTTGTCAGCCTGGAATTCCTGAAGAACCCGTCGTAAATCAGGGGAAATGGCAGAAAGGACCACCCCTTCTTTCAGAATGCCGACCGGTTCAAGGACCTCAGGAGAATCAGGCAAAAAAACTCCTAGAGAGGGCATCAGCCTTAATATTCTTAGAATCCGGAAGATACGAGACCACGAAATCAAAACGGGAAAAGAAAAGGGACAATCGAGCCTGTCTAGGATTCAGCTGCTTGGCAGACTCGAGGTAAATCAGATTTTTATGATCGGTCAAGACCACAATACGGTGCTTAGCTCCCTCAAGCCAATGTCGCCACTCCTCAAACGCCCACTTCATAGCCAACAACTCCCGATTGCCGACATCATAATTGCGTTCAGCAGGCGAAAACTTACGGGAAAAGAAGGCACACGGTTTCATCAAGGAACCATCAGAATTCCTCTGAGACAAAACGGCCCCTGCCCCAATCTCAGAAGCGTCAACCTCAACCTGAAACAGAAGAGAAATGTCCAGTTGACGCAACACCAGGGCCGAAGTAAATCGGCGTTTAAGCTCCTGAAAGGCAGAGACAGCCGCAGAAGACCAATTCGTCACATCAGCGCCCTTCTTCATCAAATCGGTCAAAGGTTTAACCACACTGGAGAAATTAGCAATGAAACGGCGATAAAAATTAGCAAAGCCCAAAAATTTCTTAAGGCTCTTCACGGATGTGGGCTGAATACAATCATGAATGACCTGAACCTTAACCGGATCCATCTGAATAGATGAGGGAGAAAAAATGAAGCCCAAAAAAGAAACCTTCTGCACTCCAAAGAGACACTTAGACCCCTTCACAAACAAAGCATTATCACGAAGGATCCTGACCATCTCCACATGAGACTCCCAATCATCGGAAAAAATCAAAATGTCATCCAAATATACAATCATGAATTTATCAAGATAAGTCCGGAAGATGTCGTGCATGAAGGACTGAAAAACAGTTGGAGCATTAGAGAGCCCGAATGGCATCACAAGGTATTCAAAATGGCCTTCGGGCGTATTAAACGCAGTTTTCCATTCATCCCCCTGCTTAATACGAACAAGATTATATGCCCCCCGAAGGTCAATCTTAGTAAACCAACTAGCCCCCTTAATCCTAGCAAACAAATCAGAAAGCAAAGGTAAAGGGTATTGAAACTTGACCGTGATCTTATTCAAGATGCGATAATCAATACAGGGTCTAAAGGAGCCATCCTTCTTAGCAACAAAAAAGAATCCCGCTCCCAACGGTGAAGATGGCCGAATATGCCCTTTCTCCAAAGACTCCTTAACATTACTCCGCATGGCGGTATGTTCAGGCACAGACAGGTTGAAAAGTCGGCCCTTAGGAAACTTACAGCCTGGAATCAAGTCAATAGCACAATCACAGTCCCTATGCGGTGGAAGGAAACTGGACTTGGGCTCATCAAATACATCCTGAAAATCAGACAAAAACTCAGGAATTTCAGAAGAGGAGGGAGAGGAGATTGACATCAAAGGAACGTCATTATGAACCCCCTGACAACCTCAACTAGTCACAGACATAGACTTCCAATCCAACACAGGATTATGTACCTGCAACCATGGAAAACCCAGCACAATAGCATCATGCAAATTATGCAACACCAGAAAACGACAATCTTCCTGATGGGCTGGCGCCATACACATGGTCACCTGTGTCCAAAACTGGGGTTTATTTTTTGCCAAAGGTGTAGCATCAATGCCCCTTAAAGGAACAGGATTCTGCAAAGACTGCAAGGGGAAACCACAACGCCTGGCAAATTCAAAGTGCATTAAGTTCAAAGCGGCGCCTGAATCCACAAACGCCATGACAGAAAATGATGACAATGAGCAGATCAGGGACACAGATAACAGAAATTTAGGTTGTACAGTACTGATGGTAACTGAACTGGCGATTCTCTTTGTACGCTTAGGACAGACTGAAATAACATGAGAAGCATCGCCACAATAAAAACACAACCTATTCTGACGTCTGAATCCTTGTTTTTCTGTTCTAAACAGAATCCTATCACACTGCATAGGCTCAGGCATCTGCTCTGAGGACAACGCCACAGCGCGCACAGCTCTGCGCTCACGCAAGCGCCGATCAATCTGAATGGCCAGAGACATAGAATCACTTAGACCGACAGGCGTGGGAAACCCCACCATAACATCTTTAACGGATTCAGAAAGACCCTTTCTGAAAATTGCCGCCAAAGCATCATCATTCCATTTAGTCAGCACAGACCATTTTCTAAATTTCTGACAATACAATTCTGCCGCCTCTTGACCCTGAGACAGGGCCAACAAGGTCTTCTCCGCTTGATCCACAGAATTTGGTTCATCATATAATAATCCTAGAGCCTGAAAAAAGGCGTCTACATTAAGCAAGGCCGGATTCCCAGATTCCAGGGAAAATGCCCAATCCTGAGGATCGCCACGCAGCAGGGAGATGACAATTGTAACCTGCTGAATGGGATCACCAGAGGAATGAGGTTTCAGAGCAAAAAACAGTTTGCAGTTGTTTTTAAAACTCAAAAATTTGGACCTGTCCCCAAAAAACAAATCAGGAGTAGGAATCCTAGGCTCTAAAACCGGAGTCTGAACAATATAATCTGCAATACCCTGTATTCTAGCAGCAAGCTGGTCTACACGAGAAGCTAATCCCTGAACATCCATACTAGCACAAGACTCCACAGCCACCCAGAGGAAAAGAGGGAAGGAGAGACAAAGCAGACTACAGAAAAAAAAATGGCTCAACACCCTTCTTCCCTTCTTCTGAGATGCATTTAACTCATTGTTGGCCAGTTGTACTGTTATGATCCGGTGGCCTTGGAGCCGCATGAGACCTTCTCTGGAGAAGGTGGTACCTGTACAGACCGCAACCCTAAACTGACACCGCAACTAGAAGTAGCCGTGGGGTGTGTTGTGAACTCTATTTCTGGGCTCCCTCTAGTGGTCACAAGCGGTACTGTGTAGTGTTGTCTTTCTGCAGGTTGGCTTCATCAGCTGGTTCGTTATCCTTGGTTGGTTTTCTATTTAGCCCACCTGGATACTCAGTTCCTTGCCTGCCATCAATGTATTCAGTGCTCTTCAGATTCCGTGTGTCTACCTTGCTCCCAGTCTCTCCAAGACAAGCTAAGTTTTTGTTTGATCATTTTTTGATTATCAGTGTTCATTATGTTTTTAGTCCAGCTCGCTAAAATGTGATTTCTTCGCTTGCTGGTTGCTCTAGGGGACTGAGTTTCTCCCCCCCACACCGTTAGTTGGTGTGGGGGTTCTTGAAATCTCAGAGTGGATATTTTTGTAAGGGTTTTTTACTGACCGCATAGATTCCCTTTTCTATTTTCTGCTATCTAGTATTAGTGGGCCTCATTTCCTGAATCTGCTTTCACCCCTGTGTATGTGCCTTCCTCTTACCTCACCGTTATTACTTGTTGGGGGCTTCTATATCTTTGGGGATTATTTCTCTGGAGGCAAGAGAGGTCTTTCTCTCTCTCTAGGGGTAGTTAGTTCCTTAGGCTGGCTCGAGACGTCTAGGAATTCAGGCACGTTCACCGGCTACTTCTAGTGTGTTTGGTTAGGTTCAGATTTGCGGTCAGTCCAGCTTGCCACCTCCCTAGAGCTTGTCCTATGTTTGTTACTTAGCTGGAGTAATTTGTGATCCTCAACCACTAAGGATCATAACAGTATAGCAGGCCAAAAAGTGTTTAATGCATCGCAGAAGTGGGATAAAAAGAAGACCTGAATACATTTTTTTTTTCCTCCTCCCGCTTTTCCTTTGCTGCAGTCTGTTTAGCTTCTTTCATCCCCTTGAACTCTGGGTGGTTTTGAGCTCAGCTGCAGACATGGATGTTCAGACTCTGACTTCTAGTGTGGATCATCTTGCTGTACGGGTGCAAAGTATTCAGGATTTTGTTATTCATAGCCCTATGTCAGAACCAAAGATACCCATTCCTGAGTTGTTTTCTGGAGATAGATCTAGGTTTCAGAATTTTAAGAATAATTGTAAGTTATTTCTATCTCTGAGACCTCGTTCCTCTGGTGATACCGCTCGGCAAGTAAAGATTGTTATCTCCTTGTTACGTGGCGACCCTCAGGATTGGGCCTGCTCTCTTGCGCCAGGAGATCCTGCATTGCTTAATGTGGATGCGTTTTTTCTGGCTCTTGGACTGCTTTATGAGGAGCCTAATCTTGAGAAACAGGCAGAAAAAGCGTTGCTGGCCCTTTCTCAAGGGCAGGATGAAGCAGAGGTGTATTGTCAAAAATTTCGGAAATGGTCAGTGCTTACTCAATGGAATGAGTGTGCCCTGGCTGCAAATTTCAGAGAAGGTCTTTCTGAAGCCATTAAGGATGTTATGGTGGGGTTCCCCACCCCTACAAGTCTGAGTGATTCTATGGCTTTAGCCATTCAGGTTGATCGGCGTTTGCGGGAGCGCAGATCTGCTCATCCTTTGGCGGTATTTTCTGAACAGAGACCTGAGTCTATGCAATGTGATCGAACTCTGACCAGAATTGAGCGACAAAGTCATAGACGTCAAAATGGGTTGTGCTTTTACTGTGGTGATTCTGCTCATGTTATCTCAGCATGCTCTAAACGCTTAAAAAAGGTCGCTAAACCTGTCACCATTGGTACTATACAGCCTAAGTTTATTTTGTCTGTTACTTTGATTTGTTCTTTGTCGTCCTACTCGGTTATGGCCTTTGTGGATTCGGGTGCTGCCCTGAATCTGATGGATTTGTCATTTGCCAGGCTCTGTGGTTTTGTCCTGGAGCCTTTGGAATTTCCTATTCCTCTGAGGGGAATTGATGCTACGCCATTGGCTGAGAATAAACCTCAGTATTGGACGCAAATGACCATGTGCATGACTCCCGTTCATCAGGAGGTGATTCGCTTTCTTGTTCTGCATAATTTACATGATGTTGTCGTTTTGGGTCTGCCATGGTTGCAGGCTCATAATCCAGTTTTAGATTGGAAAGCTATGTCTGTGTCTAGTTGGGGTTGTCAGGGAATTCATGGCGATACTCCGTTGGTGTCTATTGCTTCTTCCACTCCTTCTGAGGTCCCTGAGTTTTTGTCTGACTACCAGGATGTATTTGATGAGCCCAGGTCCGGTGCCCTGCCCCCTCATAGGGATTGTGACTGTCCTTGGGTGGATTCTGTGGTGGATAGGTTGCAGCAGATTTGGAGCCATGTGGTGGACAATCTGAAATTGTCACAGGAGAAGGCTCAGCGCTTTGCCAACCGCCGCCGCGGTGTGGGTCCCCGACTTCGTGTTGGGGATTTGGTGTGGCTGTCTTCTCAGTATGTTCCTATGAAGGTCTCGTCTCCTAAGTTTAAGCCTCGCTTCATCGGTCCTTATAAGATCTTGGAAATCCTTAACCCGGTGTCTTTTCGTTTGGATCTCCCGGCATCGTTTGCCATCCATAATGTGTTCCATAGGTCTTTGTTGCGGAGGTATGTGGTACCTGTGGTTCCTTCTGTTGAGCCTCCTGCTCCGGTGCTGGTTGAGGGCGAATTGGAGTACGTGGTGGAGAAGATTTTGGATTCTCGTATCTCTAGACGGAGACTTCAGTATCTGGTTAAGTGGAAGGGCTATGGTCAGGAGGATAATTCCTGGGTTGTCGCCTCTGATGTTCATGCGGCCGATTTGGTTCGCGCCTTCCACGCAGCTCATCCTGATCGCCCTGAGGGTCTTGATGAGGGTTCGGTGACCCCTCCTCAAGGGGGGGGGGGTACTGTTGTGAACTCTATTTCTGGGCTCCCTCTAGTGGTCACAAGCGGTACTGTGTAGTGTTGTCTTTCTGCAGGTTGGCTTCATCAGCTGGTTCGTTATCCTTGGTTGGTTTTCTATTTAGCCCACCTGGATACTCAGTTCCTTGCCTGCTATCAATGTATTCAGTGCTCTTCAGATTCCGTGTGTCTACCTTGCTCCCAGTCTCTCCAAGACAAGCTAAGTTTTTGTTTGATCATTTTTTGATTATCAGTGTTCATTATGTTTTTAGTCCAGCTCGCTAAAATGTGATTTCTTCGCTTGCTGGTTGCTCTAGGGGACTGAGTTTCTCCCCCCCACACCGTTAGTTGGTGTGGGGGTTCTTGAAATCTCAGAGTGGATATTTTTGTAAGGGTTTTTTACTAACCGCATAAATTCCCTTTTCTATTTTCTGCTATCTAGTATTAGTGGGCCTCATTTGCTGAATCTGCTTTCACCCCTGTGTATGTGCCTTCCTCTTACCTCACCGTTATTATTTGTTGGGGGCTTCTATATCTTTGGGGATTATTTCTCTGGAGGCAAGAGAGGTCTTTCTTTCTCTCTAGGGGTAGTTAGTTCCTTAGGCTGGCTCGAGATGTCTAGGAATTCAGGCACGTTCACCAGCTACTTCTAGTGTGTTTGGTTAGGTTCAGATTTGCGGTCAGTCCAGCTTGCCACCTCCCTAGAGCTTGTCCTATGTTTGTTACTTAGCTGGAGTAATTTGTGATCCTCAACCACTAAGGATCATAACAGGGGTGTACCTAACATATCCTAGACACCTCGACACAGCCGGAGGACTAAATAACCCTATAGATGGAAATGGGAATTCTATCTTGCCTCAGAGCAGAAACCCCAAAGGATAGGCAGCCCCCCACAAATATTGACGGTGAATATAAGAGTAAAGACACACACAGGCTGAAAACAGGATTTAGCAAAAGAGGCACTTCTAGCTAAATAGTAAAGGATAGGACAGAGTGCTAAGCGGTCAGTATTAAAACTCTGAAAATATCCACAGCAGAAAATACAAAAATTCCACATCTAACTAAAGACATAGAATGTATATCTGCATCTCCAGAGAATCCAGCATGACTGAAAAAATCCAAACAAGTTTAAGCTGGACAAGACAAAACAATAAAGTGTTCTGAACTGAAAAGCACACTGCATGTGTGCTGCAGGAAAATAAACCAGACACTTATCTTGGCTGAATTGGCAGCAGAGCAGAAGGAACCAGACAGGGATGTAAACCCTCCAAAAACAATGGACAACTGGCACTGACTAATGAATCCAGCACAACTAAATACCGAATAGAGCTGCAATCAGCAGAAACACCTGCCCTGGAACAACCCAGAGACAACTGCACTATCACAAACAACCACCAGAGGGAGCCCAAGAACAGAATTCACAACAAGTTTGGCAGCAGGTGCTGCTGCCAATGCTGTTGGTGAAAGATGCTCAACAGTGGCTGAAAGCTCTGGACATGTTTGTATCAGCATTGACTTCTATATGTGGTCATCTTGGGTGTGGACATTCTTTTCAACACTGCTGGCCACCTGATTTTTTGTGATATGCCACTTTGTAGGAGGAAAATAAGCCCTGGAACAAATCCACTTTGAATTACAGCTCTACATCAGCATGTGAAGCAGTTTGTCCTGCTTACATGGGAAATAGAAACTGTCCAGCAATATGAATAATGCTCAAGCCGCCCTCCACCTTCTCCTTGTCTTTTTGGTGGACACCTCAAGTAGTACCTAATTTGGGTCATTATCATCTACTGCTTGTCATACTCTGACTGCTCCACCACTTCCTTCTCCATTGTACTGTGGGATATCCATATCTATTTGTGTGGCTCGTACAAAGAACAATGTACGCCCTTCATCTGCTTGTATGTTAACTACTTAATGGATTAGACTGCCTTTTGAGAACACATGGTGTGCTCTCAACCTCTATGGGAGATACCTGGCTACCAGTATTTCTCGCAGAAAGGGATGCCTTATGTACAGGAGAATGTGAGCCGTTCCCCAGACATGTGATGCACTGCACCATCAACATGTGGAGCACCAATTATGAGCAGAGTGATGGACCTATTATGGACAAATTTCACGCCACATTGGGTCAATGTTTTGAGCAGCAATGATACACTACACCACCACAACTTCCACCTTTTCGCACTATGTGTGGTTTCAACATAAGATGGCTCTTATCTGCCTCCTTCTAAATCCCCTCCACATCCTCAAGGAACATCACTGCATACCAAACAGCAACAGGGCAGAATATCGCACCACTCTCTGCCCTCAGTCTTTTCATTCATGCAAGCTTAAGTGCTGCCAAGCTGCTTTTAGCTTTGTCAACAAAATCTGTACAGTGAATGAGTTTCTCCACTACATCAAGTGGCAAATATTATGGTGAATGGCTCACTGTCACTACATGTGGGCATTGTAGTAAGCGACAATGACCAACACATTGTAGCTGCACTATTTTTGGGCTAAGTAACACATGCTCCCTTCATGGTGAAAGTCCAAAATTTGATTTAAAAAAAAGCTTTGAAAAATATGCCCAGGAGAATGTCTGATGATTTCAGCCATTCTTACGTGGCAAGGTCTGTGTGCACTACTTGATTTGCCACATTCTTGGATTGTCTGTATGAGCAGCATAAGTATTCATTGATTACATTATGTAGTAGGCAAACAGAAGGGTGTTACCTACCAAGAACCATTAAAGAGGCTACTAAATTTGGCAGTATGCTTAACTGTGGCATCAACTATGTTACCCCCATCATATTTATGTTGGAACAAATGCTCACAAGGATACAAGTATAGATGAAGAACCAAAACTTCTACATGTTCTTCACTAGCAAAGAGCTGTTGGGGACCCTCAGAGACAATTTCAAATACAGAAAGTGGCTGGATATGGAAGGGGACACTGAGTTCTCCCAGACACAAAAACAGGATGAAGCTGACAGTGTAAAATTGTTGACGATGTTGATTATGATGACAAGTGTCACAGTGCCACATCTCCTCCGGGACTTACTTCTGCATCATATGCTTCAGTCACCAGGTGCCATCTTACTCATTTTCGGGCTGTGATGGAGCAGACTCTGTCCAACCACTAAAATTAGGGTGGCTGGGACCTGTAGCACTGTCTAATCTGGCAATATAGGTTTGCATGCTGACCAACTGAGGTAATCAGCTCCCTGCTTCAGCCAATTGGAAAGCACCACACCCTATTAAAACTCTCAGCATATTGTTGAAAGTTGGCAGATTCCATCCTGTGTGCACGGCTCCTGTCATTTGGATTTGGTTTGAGGTAAGCCTACTGTATTCTTGGAAGTCATTTTGGCAAACACTGACAAAGCCACATTACAGAAGGTGAACCAACTGCAGCATCGACTTTCCACTCTATAGAAGCAAAATAGTGGATTTTTTCTGGCTTCTGAAATACAAAATTGACATATTGCCAGGATAAGATGTACTCCCTGATCATCAAATCTAACCAGGAGATCTCTCTCAGCTATCTTCAAAGTCAACACTCCCCTTCCCCTGCCAGTGCTACCAAAATAACAAGTAGCAAAAGCAACAGAAAGATCAACTGATGGATGCATAGGCCAGATGGATCATCCACTGGACGTTATGCAAAGCTACCATACACAGCCATATATCTTCTGCCTTTTCATCATGTTCGATAATGTGCTGTTCTGACACTGCCAGCAGACAGCCATACATCTTCTGCCTGTGCATTGTATTCTATATGTATACTGTACTGCTGCTTTTGCTAGGGATGTCAGTGTTGGCCCTACACAGCCAAACATCTCCTGTCTGTCCATCATACTCTTTATTGTGCTGTTTTTAACTCTGCAATTGCCAATTTACCAATAGACAGCCACACACCTCTTGCCAGGCCATTGTGTTCTTATTTATAGTGTTCTGTGAGCACTTTTCCAACATGACAAAGATCC
Organism: Ranitomeya variabilis; assembly: GCF_051348905.1. Classification (NCBI taxonomy): domain Eukaryota; kingdom Metazoa; phylum Chordata; class Amphibia; order Anura; family Dendrobatidae; genus Ranitomeya; species Ranitomeya variabilis. The sequence continues at coordinate 994,270,757 of NC_135233.1, read as the reverse complement.
AAAACAAACACTATTGCATTTCTAAAGAAGAACAAGGTGAAAGCAATTCAGTGGCCAAATATGTCTCCTGATCTGAACCCATTCCAACACCTATGGGGAATTCGGAAGAGACAAGTTGTCATCACTCTCCATCCAGCATCCAGGCTCTAAAAGAGTTCATTCTTGAAGAATGGAAAATAAGATAGGTGTTGCAGTTTGTCGCCAACTTGGTGATGTCCTTAAGAATCATGGAGATCATACAAAATACTAGATGTAGTAGTACAATAAGATTCTCAATGCAGATTCACTACTAACGGGCAACTAATGCAATACGATAGCAAAACAACAAAGCAGTGGAGGTGTGTAAGGATAGCTCTAGAAAAACAAGAGTTAATTGTGCCCAATATATGATACTTTATACATTTAACACATTTAGTCACTATATTATACAAAAATTGGTTAAAAAGCATGGTGCTGTGCATGCATAGAGAAGACATCGCATAGGAAATCATAGCCAAATACATGGAATATATACAGGCATGTGCCATATTGGAGAGTGTCATAGAAGGTATAATAAAATTATAAGAGTATGCTCCCAATATAGAACCAAAAGCAAGGTTACACAGGGGTTAATGTTGTGAATTTGGATTCTGGGCTCCCCCGGTGGCTACTGGTGGAATTGAACTGGTGTCTTCATCTTCTCTGTTCACCTGTTCCCATCAAGATGTGGGAGTCGCTATATAACCTTGCTGCTCTGTTAGTTGCTTGCCGGTCAACAATGTTATCAGAAGCCTCTCTGTGCTTGTTCCTGCTCCTAGACAACTACTAGATAAGTTGGACTCTTGTCCATGTTTGTTTTTGCATTTTGTTCCAGTTCACAGCTGTAGTTTCGTTACTGTGTCTGGAAAGCTCTTGTGAACGGGAATTGCCACTCTGGTGTTATGAGTTAATGCCAGAGTTTGAAAGTAATTTCTGGATGGTGTTTTTTGATAGGGTTTTCAGCTGACCATGAAAGTGTCCTTTCTGTCTTCTGCTATGTAGTAAGTGGACCTCAAATTTGCTAAACCTATTTTCATACTACGTTTGTTATTTCATCTCAACTCACCGCCAATACATGTGGGGGGCCTCTGTCTCCTTTCGGGGTATTTCTCTAGAGGTGAGCTAGGACTAATATTTTCCTCTGCTAGCTTTATTTAGTCCTCCGGCTGGGCTGGGCATCTAGAATCAACGTAGGCATGCTACCCGGCCACTGCTAGTTGTGCGTTAGGTTTAGTTCATGGTCAGCTCAGTTCCCATCTTCCAAGAGCTAGTTCCTATATATGCTTATGCTATGTTCTCTTGCCATTGAGATCATGACAGTTTGACCGGCCCGCAAAGTGTTAATTGTTTGGGCTGAAGCAGGAGAAAAAGAAGTGTTGAAGGGAAATTTTTTTTTTTTTCCCCTCAGAGTTTGGCTGCCTAGCCCTTAATTGCTGTCTAGCTGCTTCTTACCTCCTCTTAACCCTTGAATGGCTCTGTGTCCACCTGTTTGTAATGGATCTTCAGAGTGTAACTGCAGGTTTGAATAATCTCGCCACGAAGGTACAAAATTTGCAAGATTTTGTTTGTCATGCACCTGTATCTGAGCCGAGAATTCCTTTGCCGGAATTTTTCTCGGGGAATAGATCCGGGTTTCAGAATTTTCGAAATAATTGCAAATTATTTTTGTCTCTGAAATCTCGCTCTGCCGGAGACCCTGCACAGCAGGTCAGGATTGTGATTTCCTTGCTCCGGGGCGACCCTCAAGACTGGGCTTTTTCATTGACACCAGGGGATCCTGCGTTGCTCAATGTGGATGCGTTTTTTCTGGCCTTGGGGTTGCTTTATGACGAACCTCATTTGGAGCTTCAGGCAGAAAAAACTTTGATGTCCCTATCTCAGGGGCAAGATGAAGCGGAAATTTACTGCCAAAGATTCCGTAAATGGTCTGTGCTTACTCAGTGGAATGAGTGCGCCCTGGCGGCGACTTTCAGAGAGGGTCTCTCTGATGCCATTAAGGATGTTATGGTGGGGTTCCCTGTGCCTGCGGGTCTGAATGAGTCCATGACAATGGCTATTCAGATCGATAGGCGTTTGCGGGAGCGCAAACCAGTGCACCATCTGGCGGTGTCCACTGAGAAGTCGCCAGAGAGTATGCAGTGTGATAGAATTCTGTCCCGAAGCGAGCGGCAGAATTTTAGACGGAAAAATGGGTTGTGTTTCTATTGTGGTGATTCTACTCATGTTATATCAGCATGCTCTAAGCGCACTAAAAAGCTTGGTAAATCTGTTTCCATTTGCACCTTACCGTCTAAATTTATTCTATCTGTGACCCTGATTTGCTCTTTGTCATCTATTACCACGGACGCCTATGTCGACTCTGGCGCCGCTTTGAGTCTTATGGATTGGTCCTTTGCCAAACGCTGTGGGTATGATTTAGAGCCTTTGGAGACTTCTATTCCTCTGAAGGGGATCGACTCCACCCCATTGGCTAATAATAAACCACAATACTGGACACAAGTAACTATGCGTATTAATCCGGATCACCAGGAGATTATTCGCTTTCTGGTGCTGTATAATCTACATGATGATTTGGTGCTAGGATTGCCTTGGCTGCAATCTCACAACCCAGTCCTCGACTGGAGAGCTATGTCTGTGTTGAGCTGGGGATGTAAGGGGGCTCATGGGGATGTACCTGTGGTTTCCATTTCATCATCCATTCCCTCTGAAATTCCTGAGTTCCTGTCTGACTATCGTGACGTCTTTGAAGAATCCAAGCTTGGTTCGTTACCTCCGCACCGAGAGTGCGATTGTGCCATAGATTTAATCCCGGGTAGTAAATACCCAAAGGGTCGTTTATTTAATCTGTCTGTGCCTGAACATGCTGCTATGCGAGAATATATAAAGGAGTCCTTGGAAAAGGGACATATTCGTCCATCGTCATCTCCCTTAGGAGCCGGTTTTTTCTTTGTGTCAAAAAAAGACGGCTCTTTGAGACCATGTATTGATTATCGGCTTTTGAATAAAATCACTGTTAAATATCAATACCCATTGCCGTTGCTGACTGATTTGTTTGCTCGCATAAAGGGGGCCAAGTGGTTCTCTAAGATTGACCTTCGTGGGGCGTATAATTTGGTGCGAATCAGGCAGGGGGATGAGTGGAAAACCGCATTTAATACGCCCGAGGGCCACTTTGAGTATTTAGTGATGCCTTTTGGTCTTTCTAATGCTCCGTCAGTTTTCCAGTCCTTTATGCATGATATTTTTCGCGATTATTTGGATAAATTTATGATTGTGTATCTGGATGATATTCTGATTTTTTCGGATGACTGGGACTCTCATGTCCAGCAAGTCAGGAGGGTTTTTCAGGTTTTGCGGTCTAATTCTTTGTGTGTGAAGGGTTCTAAGTGTGTTTTTGGGGTACAGAGGATTTCCTTTTTGGGATATATTTTTTCCCCCTCTTCCATTGAAATGGATCCTGTCAAGGTTCAAGCTATTTGTGATTGGACGCAGCCCTCTTCTCTTAAGAGTCTTCAGAAATTTTTGGGCTTTGCTAACTTTTATCGTCGATTTATTGCTGGTTTTTCGGATATTGCTAAGCCATTGACCGATTTGACTAAGAAGGGTGCTGATGTTGCTGATTGGTCCCCTGATGCTGTGGAGGCCTTTCGGGAGCTTAAGCGCCGTTTTTCCTCTGCCCCTGTGTTGCGTCAGCCTGATGTTGCTCTACCTTTTCAGGTTGAGGTCGACGCTTCTGAGATCGGAGCTGGGGCAGTGTTGTCGCAGAAAAGTTCTGACTGCTCCGTGATGAGGCCTTGTGCCTTCTTTTCCCGTAAATTTTCGCCCGCTGAGCGGAATTATGATGTTGGGAATCGGGAGCTTTTGGCCATGAAGTGGGCTTTTGAGGAGTGGCGCCATTGGCTCGAGGGGGCCAGACATCAGGTGGTGGTATTGACTGACCACAAAAATTTGATTTATCTTGAGACCGCCAGGCGCCTGAATCCTAGACAGGCGCGCTGGTCATTATTTTTCTCTCGGTTTAATTTTGTGGTGTCATACCTACCGGGTTCTGAGAATGTTAAGGCGGATGCCCTTTCTAGGAGTTTTGAGCCTGACTCGCCTGGTAACTCTGAGCCCACAGGTATCCTTAAGGATGGAGTGGTATTGTCAGCCGTTTCTCCAGACCTGCGGCGGGCCTTGCAGGAGTTTCAGGCGGAGAGACCTGATCGTTGCCCACCTGATAAACTGTTTGTTCCTGATGATTGGACCAGTAGAGTCATCTCTGAGGTTCATTCTTCTGCGTTGGCAGGTCATCCTGGCATTTTTGGTACCAGGGATTTGGTGGCAAGGTCCTTCTGGTGGCCTTCCCTGTCACGAGATGTGCGAGGCTTTGTGCAGTCTTGTGACGTTTGTGCTCGGGCCAAGCCTTGTTGTTCTCGGGCTAGTGGATTATTGTTGCCCTTGCCTATTCCTAAGAGGCCTTGGACGCACATCTCGATGGATTTTATTTCAGATCTGCCTGTTTCTCAGAAGATGTCTGTCATCTGGGTGGTGTGTGACCGTTTTTCTAAGATGGTCCATTTGGTTCCTCTGCCCAAGTTACCTTCTTCTTCCGAGTTGGTTCCTCTGTTTTTTCAAAATGTTGTTCGTTTGCATGGTATTCCTGAGAATATCGTTTCTGACAGAGGGACCCAATTCGTGTCTAGATTTTGGCGGGCATTCTGTGCTAGGATGGGCATAGATTTATCTTTTTCGTCCGCTTTCCATCCTCAGACGAATGGCCAGACCGAGCGGATTAATCAGACCCTGGAGACATATCTGAGGTGTTTTGTGTCTGCTGACCAGGATGATTGGGTTGCTTTTTTGCCATTGGCGGAGTTCGCTCTCAATAATCGGGCCAGCTCTGCCACTTTGGTGTCCCCGTTTTTCTGTAATTCGGGGTTTCATCCTCGATTTTCCTCTGGTCAGGTGGAATCTTCGGATTGTCCTGGAGTGGATGCTCTGGTGGAGAGATTGCATCAGATCTGGGGGCAGGTGGTGGACAATTTGAGGTTGTCCCAGGAGAAGACTCAGCTTTTTGCCAACCGCCACCGTCGTGTTGGTCCTCGGCTTTCTGTTGGGGATTTGGTGTGGTTGTCTTCTCGTTTTGTCCCTATGAGGGTCTCTTCTCCTAAGTTTAAGCCTCGGTTTATCGGCCCGTATAAGATATTGGAGATTCTTAACCCTGTTTCCTTCCGTTTGGACCTCCCTGCATCCTTTTCTATTCATAACGTTTTTCATCGGTCATTATTGCGCAGGTATGAGGTACCGGTTGTGCCTTCCGTTGAGCCTCCTGCTCCGGTGTTGGTTGAGGGTGAGTTGGAGTACGTTGTGGAGAAAATCTTGGACTCTCGTGTTTCCAGACGGAGACTCCAGTATCTGGTCAAGTGGAAGGGATACGGCCAGGAGGATAATTCTTGGGTGAATGCATCTGATGTTCATGCCTCCGATCTGGTTCGTGCCTTTCATAGGGCCCATCCTGATCGCCCTGGTGGTTCTGGTGAGGGTTCGGTGCCCCCTCCTTGAGGGGGGGGTACTGTTGTGAATTTGGATTCTGGGCTCCCCCGGTGGCTACTGGTGGAATTGAACTGGTGTCTTCATCTTCTCTGTTCACCTGTTCCCATCAAGATGTGGGAGTCGCTATATAACCTTGCTGCTCTGTTAGTTGCTTGCCGGTCAACAATGTTATCAGAAGCCTCTCTGTGCTTGTTCCTGCTCCTAGACAACTACTAGATAAGTTGGACTCTTGTCCATGTTTGTTTTTGCATTTTGTTCCAGTTCACAGCTGTAGTTTCGTTACTGTGTCTGGAAAGCTCTTGTGAACGGGAATTGCCACTCTGGTGTTATGAGTTAATGCCAGAGTTTGAAAGTAATTTCTGGATGGTGTTTTTTGATAGGGTTTTCAGCTGACCATGAAAGTGTCCTTTCTGTCTTCTGCTATGTAGTAAGTGGACCTCAAATTTGCTAAACCTATTTTCATACTACGTTTGTTATTTCATCTCAACTCACCGCCAATACATGTGGGGGGCCTCTGTCTCCTTTCGGGGTATTTCTCTAGAGGTGAGCTAGGACTAATATTTTCCTCTGCTAGCTTTATTTAGTCCTCCGGCTGGGCTGGGCATCTAGAATCAACGTAGGCATGCTACCCGGCCACTGCTAGTTGTGCGTTAGGTTTAGTTCATGGTCAGCTCAGTTCCCATCTTCCAAGAGCTAGTTCCTATATATGCTTATGCTATGTTCTCTTGCCATTGAGATCATGACAGGTTAACTCCAAAATGCTAGACTTACCTGTAGACTGATTCTCAGCATGTCCCTGTGGCCCCAACACACATTTCACCCTTTATTTGAAATATGCATTTATATATATACAGCTCTGGCAAAAATTAAGAGACCACCACATCAAAACCCTGTCATGGGCAGCCCAATCTCCAGACCTGAACCCCATTGAAAACCTCTGGAATGTAATCAAGAGGATGATGGATAGTCACAAGCCATCAAACAAAGAAGAACTGCTTATATTTTTGCACCAGAAGCAGTGAGAAAGACTGGTGGAAAGCATGCCAAGACGCATGAAAGCTGTGATTAAAAATCATGGTTATTCCACAAAATATTGATTTCTGAACTCTTGCTTAGTTAAAACATTAGTATTGTTGTTTCTAAATGATTATGAACTTGTTTTCTTTGCGTTATTTGAGGTCAGAAAGCACTGGGGGTTTTTTTATTTTGACCATTTCTCCTTTTTCTCCTTTTCAGAAAAAAACCCAAAATGTATTGCTTGGAAATTCGGAGACATGTTGTCAGAAGTTTATAGAATAAAAGAACAATTTACATTTTACTCAAAATATACCTATAAAGAGAAAAATCAGACAAACTGAACATTCTGCAGTGGTCTCTTAAATTTTTGCCGGAGCTGTACTTATTTCATGCAATAAACGGCAAATGAATTATGTAAAAGGCATACAATGTGATTTCCTGGATTTTATTTTTACGATTCCATCTCTCAAAGTTGAAGTGTACCTACGATAAAAATTACAGACCTATCTGTTGTTTTTTATGTGATCTGTGGCTATACACCCGTTTAGCCCAAATATTAAAAGGCAGATATATTTCCTCAGAAGGAGTAAAAAAAAAGCAAAGAAGAAACCTGTCATGTAGATCAAATATATCAATCAGTTTTCTCAGTGACATAGTTCATTTACACAGAGCAAATGTGAGGACCGTGCAGCTGTCAGCGAAAGACGTAAACTGTCAGTGGGTAAAATGTTGAGACAGAAAAACCCATTGTAGAACTGTGGTGACATAACTTCTATATCTTGTGCAGGGCTGTCAGTATTACAACACTAAACCACAGGATCATTTGGGTTTCATACTATGCAGTTGTACAACTTTACTCTGCATCATAGAATATTACATTTTTTATATTATAAAAGTTCATATGATTTATAATGTAAATAAACATAAAAATTATATAATTTGACATTATAGATGTCACAGGAGTAGTGTTATTGGAGGCCTGGTTAAGAGCTTCTACATACAGGCTTAGCGAAAGTCACTCGATTTACCAGAACCCAGGGTTTTCCATGGCCTTAACCCCTGTAAATGGATATGGACTTACATAGGACCCCCATGGTGGAGCAAGATGAAGGTAAGAAGTGTCGCCATGTGGGGTAAATGCCAAGGTGTCACATCAGAAAAAAAACAGAATCCAAGTGGATAGTCAAAATTGAAGCCAAGGTCAGAACATGAGAGAAATCAGTAAGACAAAAAAAGAGCAAGGATCAGGGCTACAGCCAGGTAAGCAGAACTTATTGACTGGCAGTGGAAGTTAGAGAACCAGGGGTTTAAATAGCAGAAAGCCCCATCTAGGGCTGTAAGAAAGGAGTAATCAAAACCAAGCAACCTCATAGCTCTGTGATCCAGCGGCACCAAAAGTCCCAAAAATAAAACAGGACTGTAGAAGTCACGAGCCACCCACAACAAAAGCGCGGCGCCGCCTACCAGTAGTTGAATCAAAAACAGAGGGGACATGACCCGGCACAGATGTTACAATAAATTGGAGAAAACACTAAAAAACATATTTTAAACATTTTAGATGGAGTTTTACGAAATTATAAAAAATAACCCCCACATGTATACCTTTTACACAATTTGCACCCTTTAGTCAGTATTACAGCATGTCATACTGATTCACACAATATTGCATTCGTAGGCTATGTTCTCAATGCTGTTAAATGATTCATTTGGATTCTCTATCAGCATGATGGAACTACATATTTCAACAGGGTCTATTGGGCGCCAGTCGCATAAGTCATGAGATTCATTTGGCACAGGTTTGCTGCTCCCATTGTAAGCAGAAGCCATAACACCAGTATTAACATATCTGACATGATTGATATCATTAGCTGTGTACAGCAAGATGCTCACCTGAGGGTGATGTGCTCTAGGCACTACAACCATAAAAGCCTTCTATAAACAGGTGTCTAAGAGGCCTCCTCTTTCCCGATTGACCATAAGGATTAGTTTAGAAGCTCATGTATGCATTTATAAAGAGAGGCACTCAAGATCTGAGCGACCCTAGTCTGAGAAGAATTGGAAGATTATGTGTTTCAACTTTTTTCTACATTTAGGTGTTTCTGGTACAACGATTTGATAGGAACAGACCCCAGACCCCTTCATCAGATAAAGTACAGCAATTGGTGTATGTGACAACACCCTGCTTATTCTTAATTAGGCCAGACATGTTATTCAGCAGGTCAGGAGACATAAGCTATTGTTCATATGAGCCTGAAGGTTGACTCTTGACTTAAGGTACCTTCACACGAAGCGACGCTGCAGCGATAGCGACAACGATGTCGATCGCTGCAGCGTCGCTGTTTGGTCGCTGGAGAGCTGTCACACAGACCGCTCTCCAGCGATCAACTATGCCGAGGTCCCCTGGTAACCAGGGTAAACATCGGGTAACTAAGCGCAGGGCCGCGCTTAGTAACCCGATGTTTACCCTGGTTACCAGCGTAAAATCTAAAAAAAACAAACAGCACATACTCACATTCACGTCCCCCTGCGTTCACTTCCTGACTGACTGAGCGCCGTACAGTGAGAGCAGAGCGGTGACGTCACCGCTGTGCTGCTTTCACTTTCACTTTGCGGCGCTGAGTCAGAGGAGGAAGCAGACTGCAGGGGACGCAATGTGAGTATGTGCTGTTTGTTTTTTTTACATTTTACGCTAGTAACCAGGGTAAACATCGGGTAACTAAGCGCGGCCCTGCGCTTAGTAACCCGATGTTTACCCTGGTTACCAGTGTAAAATATCGCTGGTATCGTTGCTTTTGCTTTCAAACACAACGATACACAGCGATCGGACGACCAAATAAAGTTCTGGACTTTATTCAGCGACCAGCGACATCACAGCAGGATCCTGATCGCTGCTGCGTGTCAAACGAAACGATATCGCTAGCGAGGACGCTGCAACGTCACGGATTGCTAGCGATATCGTTATAATGTCGTTTCGTGTGAAGGTACCTTTAATGTTTGTTGAATTGTTGAAGGACTGCTGTTTACCTATTATATCAGCTCCTACAGCTTATTGTTCTGCTATCCTTTGAGGACAAATTGAACAATCAATGTTAGGTAATATGTTGATTAGCCATTGTATCAGTCAATGTAGCTTGCTGTTCTGCGAATATAGAAGGACAAACTATGCAGATTGATTAAATACTTGAACAAGGAGAAATTACCTCATCTCACCTTCCCCCTGACCGGTACATAATGACCTGAAGGACAGTTGTGAACTATAAAAGAAGAACCTGCCTCTGTTCCAAAAGACACTTTACAAAACAGCAGCCAGGCATCATGGTTCTAACAGGAGGAATACAGATTTGATCCATTGCCTATCACCTAGTCCATGGAGACGTTTGGAGCACCCAGGTTGGGACAATCAGGTCACCTGGCCACAAACCTCAATGAACTGTCAGCTTCCTAAGCTTGCAGCTACCTTTTCTCTCTCTCTGGGTGCTCACCAAAAGCCTGGTGCCACTGGTTGAGGTAGTTGGATTTGGAAGCCTCGAAGCCGCAGCTGCCCTAATCCCGGCGAGCCAGCAGAAGTGTGAGACTCTGTTATTTGCACCATCTCATGTATTTGCTGGGACTGTACTATAATGTTATTGACTGTTTATCCAATAAATTATTACGGAAATGTGTTACCGTCACCCTGTGCTGTCTGAGTAGTATTCTGCCCATGGAGAAGGAGTATGGGCGTTCAGTGGAATTATCACTGGTCTATGCGTTCTGTCTAAAGACAGCCAGACCAACGGACGAGAGCACCCATTGACCCTCATGTCTCCACAATGTACTTTAATGGAAGAAGGGAACTGTCAGCCCCAAAATGCCAGGTACAAAGACCTGACCCACATACAAATGATGTAGAACACTATGGATATTGCACTAATAAAAAATCTGTCTCCTTGTATTTATATACATGTCCATTTGCGTCAATGTTGACATACATGTAAAGCCACCTTAAAATGCTTCATTCAGGGTGACCTCGACGTGGACACTATTCAAACAATATCCTTGTGACATGGCTGGGGAGAAAGCACCGATCAGCTGCTGCCGGATATGGAGCTTCAGTGATTGACAATTTATTCATTTATGTGAAATTATATTTCAAACTAAGATTGCTCTTTAGCAAAAGACCCAACCAGTCAGCTAGAAGTTTGGAATGAGTGCCTGACATATGATCATGGTTCATTATTTCTATTACAGAAAAAAAAACAGATGCGATTTATAGATTGAGACTGATTGCAACTATGGGGGGAAAGATAAACCAAAAAAACCCCCAAACAATATTGAGACTCTACTGCTAAGTATAAGCAATACAGAAAAATCTTACATTACTTTAAAAAACACCAAAAGCATAAAATACAGGGGAAAACAACATGATGCAGGATAACATATGGTGGCATGTTGAAATGATCTTAAAATTTAATTGCTGTGAAAGTGCAAATTAATAGAGAGTTTAGATGAGAGGACCAATAAAATGCACGTCCAATGTGTATTACACAGGTCAACAAAAAAAAAAAAATTTTCTGGTGTCCAAAATATTTTAATGAATTTGGGGTATTTTTGGGGTGCTGATTCTGAATATGCTATCAGTTTTGCCAGATTGGCTCAAGCTTTTGACATTTTTGGTATCTTATTTATAGCACTTGTTGGTAAATGCGACGCATCATCTCATTAATTTCTTTGGATTAGTACTTGAACTGAGCAGTTCTCAATATAGTTTTGTGTTAATTAGTGTTCTAAAAGTTTGTTCATAGCTTGATTTTTGCACTAACTTTATGTTGTTGTCTGTTTTCCAGTGAAAAGCATGAACTCATCAAGAAGAAGTTGTCTTAACGATACAGACTCATTCTGTTACATTTGTGGTGAATACACACTGCCAAAACATAGAAGAAACATAACAGACTTCGTAAAAAAAGTGTATTTTGCCTATTTTGGGGTTATGCTTGGGGACCAAGACAAGTTTTGGGCACCACACATAGTGTGCAAAGCATGTATCGAATTATTACGAAAATGGAGCAAAGGACAAAGAAAAAGCTTCAAATTTGGTGTTCCAATGGTGTGGAGAGAGCCAAAAAATCATCATGATGACTGTTATTTCTGTGCAGTGCAAGTGCAAGGATTCAATAAGCATAAGAAACGAAAATGGGAGTAACATGGAATCTGCAAGAAGGCCTGTCCCTCATTGTGAAGATGTGCCTGTACCTGTGTTTACCATAAATAACAGTCATCATGATGATTTTGTGGCTCTCTCCACACCATTGGAACACCAAATTTGAAGCTTTTTCTTTGTCCTTTGCTCCATTTTCGTAATAATTCGATACATGCTTTGCACACTATGTGTGGTGCCCAAAACTTGTCTTGGTCCCCAAGCATAACGCCAAAATAGGCAAAATACACTTTTTTTACGAAGTCTGTTATGTTTCTTCTATGTTTTGGCAGTGTGTATTCACCACAAATGTAACAGAATGAGTCTGGATCGTTAAGACAACTTCTTCTTGATGAGTTCATGCTTTTCACTGGAAAACAGACAACAACATAAAGTTAGTGCAAAAATCAAGCTATGAACAAACTTTTAGAACACTAATTAACACAAAACTATATTGAGAACTGCTCAGTTCAAGTACTAATCCAAAGAAATTAATGAGATGATGCGTCGCATTTACCAACAAGTGCTATAAATAAGATACCAAAAATCTCAAAAACTTGAGCCAATCTGGCAAAACTGATGACATATTCAGAATCAGCACCCCAAAAATACCCTAAATTCGATGAAATATCTTTGGCACCAAAAATGCTGTTGACCAGTGTTATTTATCCTATTTCCATGAAAGTGCAACAGGGGTCCAAAATATCAGCGAATCTTTGGGGCATCAAATGGAAAGTATGATGCCTAAGGATAATATTATCTACTCAGCTCCGCACACAGACTGAAACGGAAAAAAGTGGAATAGGAGAAAAACCTTGTGAGTCAAAATAAAGCAATCCATAATAGCAGAAAGGGCAGCTTTTCCACTAAGAATCACCCTGGCGAGTGTTTCGCGTTACCTTCTTCTTACTCAAATGTTCGCAGGTTTTTGGTTAAACGCAAATGGGTATGGGAAAGTTGGAATAACTTTATATATAGCCTGAAAAACTCATATCATACTTTGCGGAATCACAGAGATCCTGCACAAATCAAAAGAATTAACCACTTCCAGACCGCCCATAGACTATAAAAATCTGTATTGTCTGCGTTCTACTCTGCAGTGGTGTTCTAGAATGTCACTACCTAGTAGAGCAGCTGCAACAAATCAGACACAGCCAGACTTCCCGTAGAGAAAGCAGATATGGGTTATTACCGTCTCTGCCTTCTCTATGGCTGTATACACACCGCTTAACAAACACTGTGTATTCATTAATAGGAAGCAGTAATGCCCCTTCCTCGTCCGGACCCAATGGTCATGTTATCGCTTGTAGGCAGAGAGCAAGAGCTGCAGAGTCTTAGGAGACCCTGATCAGCTCTACTATACAGACAGGACGCTGTATTGCCACTGTAACTATGGCTAATATACCAATCACAGTTACATGGGAAATCAGATTGAAAAAAAAAGATTTGATGTGGAAATGCCCCCCAAATATCTTTTTATTAAATTATGTGGGGCACAGTATGTAAAATAAATGAAAATAAATAAATTAAAATCAAATAATAATAATAATAATAATAATAAAAAAAAGCCTCTACCAATCAAAATCACTGTTACAGTCAAAAGAAAAAAAACACATCAGATAATAATCAGAAAAATAATTGGTATGAAAAGGGAAGATAATTTTAAAATGTTTTCAAGAATCTTAGACCATAATAAAAAAAGTTTAAAAAATGTGAAACAGATACGGTAAGTATTTCCTTTATTTTCCCACTGATATCGGTAAAGAAATAAGAAAAGAAAGTGTGAAAACAAATAAAATTACGCCGCACGTATCATGAAACAAAGATGGAAAAATTATTTGAATATGTGAAGGAAAATATTTTTTTTTCAATTCTTTAAACCGCATGTATGTAAAAAAAACACCTGATGGGAACATGGCCTATGGGTTCACGTCACACATTTTGGCTCTATGCCACTTTGTGCTGCCCCCGTATGTTTTCTAAAAAGTATAATAAAGGGGCTGAGCGCGGATAACCACACCATGACAAATTTTCAGTAATATAGAAAACTGGAAAAGTTTACAGATGAAAACTACGACAAGTATGAGCCCACAGAAAGCCCAAGAGACGCGCCAAATTTAATAAGAGTTTGGTGCCTTTTACTATAGTAAAGTGGGCACATCTCATAGCACAGGCTTTTGCTTCATTGGCGTGGGAAATCCCAGTCTTGATAAGTTCTATTGCTTGTTCTGTTTCAGTGGAATTACGTGGCGTGCCTGCAACTCCATAGTAAGGAACCATCGGGATTCCGCGAGCTGCCGAGCAGCCTCCATGCCCCTGGCTTGCTCTGTACATGAGGCCTAAATTTTGCAATATTTATGTCTAAATAGTAAGTTGATATAATGCATGTTGTAAGGGCGGCCCCAACATGCAGATACATAAGGCCCATACAAGCCGGTCTTAGTAGTAAGATGCACAATATGACATGAATTAGCGTCTGTAAGCTGCCATAAGCCGCGCTTTGAAGTAGTTTTTTTTTTCTACTTTCTTTCCTTCTCTAAATCTCTCTTGGCCCACATTCACTCATGTGGGAATGTGAACTAGGGACATAGGCCTGCATCTTGTTACATGGGTGACCCAGTAAGCGTATTTGCATGAATCGAGTGCTCTGTACATCGTGTCCTTTCTGACTGGGCTGAGGGCATATTGTCTTGTACTTTCTGTCATCTTTGAGAGCTCTGGTTGTGACGGACAGATGGGGACCGCAGCATGGAGGCGTACCTGGGCTGGTAAGCCCTCAGACAGCCACGGGCGCTGCGTTTCTTCTGGTATGTCAGTTTATGAAACTTTGTGGCTTCAAAGCGACGATCACAGACATCTGCACAGATCCTTCATATTGCCGTGCACCACAACAGCTGCAGCATTTGCATTCTGTACCAGGGAAACAACACTGTTTCCGAACGCCACATTTTCTGGGTTAAGATATTTCTCCAGCTGCTATGTTAGGACACCCTGGGGGCACGGCTGCTGAACGTCAGTAAATTTACTGACAGAAATTTTCACGTCATAATGAAAACAGAAATAAAAAAAATCATGACAGAAAGATGATTAAACCTGAGTAATTATGGGTGCTGGTGCCATTTTCTTATTGCGATCAGAATAGGGCCAGAAGTGGACATGCCATTGGTGCGACCTGTGGGGCCACACAGGGATTCAGGAGAGAAGGGTCCCACCTCCAGCTCCAAAACTGCACAGACACATAAAGGGGTGCATTATGATGAGACCATCAACTTTTCTGGCACAGCAGTGTTCTGCCTATGTCTGACCCTGTAAATATATAAAATTATATATGAACATTATATTCAGTATCTATCTACAAGGTCTATATTGTCTATACAGCAGCAGAATTAGAGAACGTGTCTACTGAAGGAAGCACGGGTGTAACATTTATGGTTGCAGAGGGTGCATCTACGACCAGGCCATGGTGGGAAGGGAGCCCGCCATGTCCCAGCGCTGCAACACACCCCGCTGGCCAATCAGAGGCCAGCAGCAGACGTCGGCATGTCAGTCACGAGGGGTGCACGGCAGAGACATCATGCGCTACTCATGCCGGCGCCACATTGAAGTCAGGTAAAAAGAGGACACCACACATCATAGGAGCGAAGGAAGGTAAGAAGAATTATTTATTTATCTTTTTTTATTTCATGTATTGGAAAAGACCGGCAGAACATTATACCAGGGATGGGATGGGAAGTATTACACAAGGAGGGGGCCCGGAATGAGGAGCATTACATAAGGAAGGGGCCCGGAATGTGGAACATTATACAAGGAAGGAGACCAGGATGGGGGACATTATACAACGAAGGGGCCCGGAATGAGGAGCATTACATAAGGAAGGAGCCCGGATGGGAAGCATTATACAAAGAAAGGGCCCAGGGTGGGAAGCATTATACAAGGAAGGGGCGACAAATGAGGAGCATTTCATAAGGAAGGGGCCCAGAATGTGGAGAATTATACAAAGAAAGGGCCCAGGGTGGGAAGCATTATACAGAGAAGGGGCCCAGGATGGGGGACATTATACAAGGAAGGAGCCCGGATGGGGAGCATTATACAAGGAAGGGGCTCAGGATGGAGAGCATTATACAAAGAAGGGGACCAGGATAGGAAGCATTATACAAGGAAGGGGCGCCAGATGAGGAGCATTATACAAAGAAGGGTCCTAGATTGGAGAGCATTATACAAAGAAGGGCCCAGGATAGGAAGCATTATACAAGGAAGGGGCCCAGGATAGGAAGCATTATACAAGGAAGGGGCTCAGGATGGGAAGCATTATACAAGGAAGGGGCCCCGGATGAGGAGCATTATACAAAGAAGGGGCCTAGATTGGAGAGCATTATACAGAGAAGGGGCCTAGAATTGGGAGCATTATACAAGAAAGGGGTCCAGGAAAGGAAGCATCATACAAGGAAGGGGCCCAGGAAAGGAAGCATTATACAAAGAAGGGGCCCAAAATGGGAAGCATCATACAAGGAAGGGGCCCCAGATGGAGGGCATTATACAAATAAGGGGCCCAGAATTGGGAGCATTATACAAAGAAGGGGCTCAGAATGGAGAGCATTATACAAGGAAGGGGCTCAGGATGGGAAGCATTATACAAGGAAGGGGCCCGGGATGAGGAGCTTTATACAAAGAAGGGGCCTAGAATGGTGAGAATTATACAAGGAAGAGGCCCAGTATTGGGAGCATTATACAAGGAAGGGGCTCAGGATGGAGAGCATTATACAAGGAAGGGGACCAGAATAGGAAGCATTATACATGGAAGGGGCCCAGGAAGGGAAGCATTATACATGGAAGAGGCTCAGGATGAAGAGCATTATAAAAAGAAGGGGCCCAGAATAGGAAGCATTATACAAGGAAGGGGCCCCGGATGGGGGGCATTATACAAATAAGGGGCCCAGAATGGGGAGCATTATACAAAGAAGGGGCCTAGAATGGGGAGAATTATACAAGGAAGGGGCTCAGGATGGGAAGCATTATACAAGGAAGGGGCTCAGGATGGAGAGCATTATACAAGGAAGGGGCCCAGGAAAGGAAGCATTATACAAGGAAGGGGCTCAGGATGGGAAGCATTATACAAGGAAGGGGCCCCGGATGAGGAGCATTATACAAAGAAGGGGCCTTGAATGGAGAGCATTATACAAGGAAGGGGCTCAGGATGGAGAGCATTATACAAGGAAGGGGACCAGAATAGGAAGCATTATACAAGGAAGGGGCCCAGAATAGGAAGAATTATACAAGGAAAGGGCCCCCGGATGGGGGGCATTATACAAATAAGGGTCCCAGAAAGGGGAGCATTATACAATGAAGGGGCCCAGAATGGGGAGAATTATACAAGGAAGGGGACCAGTATGGGGAGCATTATACAAGGTAGGGACCCAGGATAGGTAACATTATACAAGGAAGAGGCCCCGGATGGAGGACATTATTTAAGGAAGGGGCTCAGGAGGGAGAGCATTATACAAGGAAGGGGCCCAGGATGAGCATTATACAGTCTATCAGACTCTAATTATGCCACAGACGAGGATTAATCTGATTCCACTGTAACACTCCAGTTCTAGTAACAGATCCTGCTTTTAGGATGACAATTATGATTACATGGTCCTTTAGTTTTAGCCAGTAGCATTTTGTACAATACGAAATAGATAAGTAGATGTTCACCAAGAGTTCAGAACAATAACACTTTTTCCTATTTAGTTTTGTTTGTACTGACTAGGGAATGGAAAAAAAAGTTGACCTAAGTTATATCAGTGTAATATTCTGGAAAATTGGGAGATCCAGCCCTACCCTTTCTGGTCACACAGATGCTGCATTATTAGAAGGTTAATGTGTTTGGGTGTGTAGAAGACGAGTACAACAGATATTGCCAACAGTTTTCCAACGGACTCATGGAAAATCCAATCAAAGGCTTTTCATCAGATTTCAAGCAAAAAAAAGCTTTGAAAAGTCGTATTTTTTTGCGCGAATGCAAGGTTGCACAAAAAAGGCGACTTTTGGCGTGTTCATGCCATTCTCACCAGCTCCAATAAATTGGTCAGAGGTGGGGTGGGCAGAAAAGGAGAGTGAATCCTGCTTGTCAAATCCATGATGAACGGTGGCTGGAGTAAGATTTGTGGCGAGCCGCACATAGCAGCGCACAACACTACGCACTTTACCTAATTAAGAGGCGTGAGCCTCTTAATGAATCAGGAACATTTGCTCCAAAACACCCCTTCTCTCGCCGGTCTTGATAAATCACCCCAGTAGGCCTTGATAACATGAAGGCTCCAAAGTGCGCTGCAGTACCAGACACAGCCACATGGGCTAGAGTTGTGCAGTGCCATGTTTTGCAGTATTGGGATTTTTATTAAGGGTTATCACTAATTTACATACTTCAATAAAGTCTGACATTTTTTACCCCATCTTCAACTAGATATCCTCTATATCCTTAAACATTTGCCGTCCATCGCAGTGGCAATGTTCTGGGCTCCGGAAGATGTCTTGCTGCATAGGCGAGCTGGCTTTTTCCCTTTTTTTTGTTATATTAAGAAAATATATTTGCACCATCCCCTCCCTCTTACCCCTTTAACCTCTTTAAGCCTAAAACAACATTCACACTGTAGCATTTTAGTCAGTACTGTGTAACAGTATTCATAATCTGGAACCAAAAGTGGACTTAAAATATAGAAATAATGTAACTGTTTCAGTTATACTATTATTATATTATTGGCTGCTTAAGAAAAGTTGACAGTAATCCAAAGGACAGATGACAATTTAGAGATGAGTTGCTGCCCACCTGCTGTGACTAGAAAAAGTCAAATCTTAAATGGTCAAAACCAAGTTAATAAGCCACAGAAGTTAGTGATTCTATTCTGTGAAGGGATAAACCAAGACTGGAACTTTCAGGTGCATTCATTAGTAAAATCTTTAGGAGGACAAATGAAGCACGCACTGGAAAAAACAGCCTGCCTACAGTGAAGTATAGTGGTGGGTCAGTGATGCCTACAGTGAAGCATGGTGGTGGCTTGATGATGTTCTGGGACTGTTTGCTTCCTCTGTCACTGGAAACCAGCAGTACATAAAGGGCAAGAAGGATTGAATCAAATATTAGTAGTGTCACGGAAAAAACGCGCCTTCTGTGAGGAACCTGAAGCCTGGGCGTCACTGGATCTTCCAACAGTGTGATAATTGCAAACAAACTTCAAAGTTTACCAAGGCACATATTCAGAAGTTCTACAATATTCTAGTGACCATCACAGTCTGATTTTCTGATTTGGACCCCACAGAAAATTTTTGGGGGGGATTTGAAGAAGGCGGTTGCAGCTTGCAAACCCAAAAATATTCCATGAGGAATGGGCTAAGATTCCTCAGTAACACCTGCTTAAGCTTCAGTGTTCTGCTATGCATCACATTTGCAGCAGGTCGTAACAGCCAGTGCTCAACGATATACTGAAAATGCATGTTATGAAGGGATGAACAATGTTTTGGGCCTGCAGTAGTCAGTAAAAGCGGCATTTTGTGTTGAATTAGGAGAAACCACATGTTATATAAGTTATGTTTTTTTAAATTATTCTTCTTTCACAATTTTCTTTGCAAACAGCAGAATAAATTTTGGTAATAAATTTGCATGGGGGGTGGTGGTGGAGGTTTCAATCATTTTGATTAAAATTAAAGTTCTTTTGGAGATGGAATTCTGTACATTCTTACCAGTGGATGAGTCAAAGAATGTTTGGTTGCCCCTTTCCAAGGGCTCTATAGCAGCTGTTTGGCCTGTCTTCATGAGATGTACGGTATGTACATTGCTGGTGGAGTCTTGATTTTAAGGATTCATGTTTAACACAAGAGAGAGAGAAAGACCCAAGATAAGCCATGGCGGCATTGTATTTCGGAGTTCTGAACTATATGAAATCTTCCTCAGCTCCCCATTACATTGAACATATAGCTCTATGGCCATAATCATCTTAATATACGATAGCTAGCTCATTATCTGTGTCATGGTACAGACTTTTTATCACCAAGTTTTTGCTGCCCCATCTAGGGGCAGAGACCCTGATTTCCGTGATGTGTCACTTACTAGGCTGCTTGCTGTCATTTTGATAAAATCGGTATTCATCTGTTGCGGATCTAGCAGGGCTCTGAATGCTCAGCTCTGTATAACCCTGTCCAACCACAGATTGGCAGCTTTCTGTATACACTGTGCATAGGCAGAAAGCTGCCAAACAGTGATGCGGGCGGGGTTATACAGTGCTCATGAATATGGAGGACTACCTGGCAGCAGGTTTACTAGTCCTCTAATGATAATATCCTGCTTATAAATTAGTTATTTTATCAAAACTACAGCAAACAGCCCGAGTAAGTGACACATCCTGGGAATCAGGGTCTCTGTCTGTACATTATACTGCTATCAGGTTAGGTAGCAAAAACCTGGTGAGAAATTCCCCTAAAATATATATTTCATGGGACAAATGACAGGGAATGAGGGGAATTACTGTTCTGCTTGTGTCTAAATTCTTCCAAAATGGCAAACAATATAATATTCAATTCTCCTCTACAACTCTGCAAACAACACTTAGCCATGAAAATATGGGAAATGTGATGAGTTATCAGTTTGTGAAATACATTTCAACACTCCTGACACAGATATTTGGTGATAAATATTCATGGCTGTTTTTGTTTTCTTTCACATCCCATTACCATTTACTTACACAGGACTATGTCTAGCAATTTGTAATATTTAACCCCCCACAGATGAAAGAGGTCGGAGTGCAGAGGCCATTAGAGGATTTGACCAGGTCACAGTCAGACTGGACAGGTCAGAGGGCAAACTTTTTTTTTGCCATGGAGCCTAGTGCCTGCTACAAATGTCTGTGTCTTCATATATTTGTATCTCCCCAGTGATGGACAGTGACTGCTTGGGGATGAAGGTCGGCAGAATCTATTGCTTGTGACAGCAGTGGTTTCTTGGACCATAACTAGAAATACTGATCGAGCAATAACTAAATGTTTAAGGGAACCTGTCAGCAGGATTGTGCTCAGTAACCTACAGACAGTGTCAGGTTGGCTCTGTTATACTGATTACAGTGATACCTGGTGATGAAATCCGTCTTGTGGTTGTTGTTTAATCTTTATTTTCAGTTTTGAGTTGATGATATGCCCGTGCTCCGGGGCGGCCTGTGGGGGTCTTCATGTGGTGCTCTGATTAGGTATTCATCTGTATGGCTTCTGACGGGTCACTGATCCCTCACTGACCTGCCCCTAATTTTTGTATTTTTGAAGGTATCCATAAATTAAAAAAAAAAAAAAAAACTGTTTCAAAATGGCGCCGGCCGTGCCCGCACAGTAGCAGCTATCAACGATCCGATAGCTGCTATTGTGCAGTCGCTAGCAACGCTATCTTGCTGGAGAAAAAAAAATTGATTCTTCCAAGATGGAGGATCGCCGATAGATGCTACTGTGCAGGCGCGGCCGGCACTATCTTAACCCCTTCCCGACATTTGACGTACTATCCCGTCGAGGTGGGGTGGGCCCGTATGACCGCCGACGGGATAGTACGTCATCATCGATCAGCGGCGCTCACGGGGGGAGCGCGGCCGATCGCGGCCGGGTGTCAGCTGCATATCGCAGCTGACATCCGGCACTATGTGCCAGGAGCGGTCACGGACCGCCCCCGGCACATTAACCCCCGGCACACCGCGATCAAACATGATCGCAGTGTACCGGCGGTATAGGGAAGCATCGCGCAGGGAGGGGGCTCCCTGCGGGCTTCCCTGAGACCCCCGGAGCAACGCGATGTGATCGCGTTGCTGCGAGGGTCTCCTACCTCCCTCCTCGCCGCAGGTCCCGGATCCAAGATGGCCGCGGCATCCGGGTCCTGCAGGGAGGGAGGTGGCTTACCGAGTGTCTGCTCAGAGCAGACACTTGGTAAGCCTGCAGCCCTGCACAGCAGATCGTCGATCTGACAGAGTGCTGTGCACACTGCCAGATCAATGATCTGTGATGTCCCCCCCTGGGACAAAGTAAAAAAGTAAAAAAAAAATTTTTCCACATGTGTAAAAAAAAATAAAAAAAAAATTCCTAAATAAATAATAATAAAAAAAATATATTATTCCCATAAATACATTTCTTTATCTAAATAAAAAAAACAAAACAATAAAAGTACACATATTTAGTATCGCCGCGTCCGTAACGACCCAACCTATAAAACTGCCCCACTAGTTAACCCCTTCAGTAAACACCGTAAGAAAAAAAAAAAAAAAACGAGGCAAAAAACAACGCTTTATTACCATACCGCCGAACAAAAAGTGGAATAACACACGATCAAAAAGACTGATATAAATATCCATGGTACCGCTGAAAACGTCATCTTGTCCCGCAAAAAAAAAGCCGCCATACAGCATCATCAGCAAAAAAATAAAAAAGTTATAGTCCTGAGAATAAAGCGATACCAAAATAATTATTTTTTCTATATTTTAGTTTTTATCGTATAAAAGCGCCAAAACATAAAAAAATGATATAAATGAGATATCGCTGTAATCGTACTGACCCGACGAATAAAACTGCTTTATCAATTTTACCAAACGCGGAACGGTATAAACGCCTCTCCCAAAAGAAATTCATGAATAGCAGGTTTTTGGTCATTCTGCCTCACAAAAATCGGAATAAAAAGCGATCAAAAATGGTCACGTGTCCGAAAATGTTACCAATAAAAACGTCAACTCGTCCCGCAAAAAACAAGACCTCACATGACTCTGTGGAGCAAAATGTGGAAAAATTATAGGTCTCAAAATGTGGAGACGCAAAAACTTTTTTGCTATAAAAAGCGTCGCTGGTTTCACACTTGCGTTTTTGTCTGCAGCGTTTTTTGCACAAAAAAACGCATGCGTTTTTTCCCTATATTTGACATTGAAAACGCATGCGGTTTTTTTGTACGCGTTTGGTCGCGTTTTCAAACGCATGCGGTTTTTTCTGCATGCGTTCATTTTCAGAAATACAACCTGCAGTATTTTCTTGCGTTTTTAAGCACATGCGTTTGTTTGCGTTAAAAACGCATGCATTTTTATCGAAAAAAAACAGAAAACACACTGAAAAGCCACCCACCACCATCAAGGTGATAAAGGGATCCAAACCCTAACCCTAACTCTACCCCTAACCTCACCCCTAACCGTTTAATGAACATTTTCTGACAGTCATAGTGCCACGTATTTCAGTGCCACGTATTTCAGTGCCACGTATTTCAGTGCCACGTATTTCAGTGCCACGTATTTCTGTGCCACGTATCACGTATTTCAGTGCCACGTGTTTCAGTGCCACGTATTTCAGTGCCACGTATCACGTATTTCAGTGCCACATATTTTAGTACCACGTATTTCAGTGCCACGTATTTCAGTGCCACGTATTTCAGTGCCACGTATTTCAGTGCCACGTATTTCAGTGCCACGTGTTTCAGTGCCACGTGTTTCAGTGCCACGTGTTTCAGTGCCACGTATTTAAGTGCCACGTA
The DNA here is from genome assembly GCF_051348905.1 of Ranitomeya variabilis. Lineage (NCBI taxonomy): Eukaryota > Metazoa > Chordata > Amphibia > Anura > Dendrobatidae > Ranitomeya > Ranitomeya variabilis. The sequence continues at coordinate 994,247,499 of NC_135233.1, read as the reverse complement.
TCACATATTTCAGTGCCACGTATTTCAGTGCCACGTATTTCAGTGCCACGTATTTCAGTGCCACGTATTTCAGTGCCACGTATCACATATTTCAGTGCCACGTATTTAAGTGCCACGTATTTCAGTGCCACATATTTCAGTGCCACGTATTTCAGTGCCACGTATTTCAGTGCCACGTGTTTCAGTGCCACGTATTTCAGTGCCACGTATTTCAGTGCCACATATTTCAGTGCCACGTATTTCAGTGCCACGTATTTCAGGGCCACGTATTTCAGTGCCACGTGTTTCAGTGCCACGTGTTTCAGTGCCACGTATTTCAGTGCCACATATTTCAGTGCCACGTATTTCAGTGCCACGTATTTCAGGGCCACGTATTTCAGTGCCACGTGTTTCAGTGCCACGTATTTCAGTGCCACGTGTTTCAGTGCCACGTATTTAAGTGCCACGTATCACATATTTCAGTGCCACGTATTTCAGTGCCACGTATTTCAGTGCCACGTATTTAAGTGCCACGTATTTAAGTGCCACGTATTTCAGTGCCACGTATTTCAGTGCCACGTATTTCAGTGCCACGTATCACGTATTTCAGTGCCACGTGTTTCAGTGCCACGTATTTAAGTGCCACGTATCACGTATTTCAGTGCCACGTATTTCAGTGCCACGTATTTCAGTGCCACGTATTTCAGTGCCACGTATTTTAGTGACACGTATTTTAGTGACACGTATTTCAGTCACGTTTAGGGTTAGGGTGAGGGGTAGGGTTAGGGTTAGGGCTAGGGTTGGAGGTAAAGTTAGGGTTAGGGTTTGGATTACATTTACGTTTGGATTAGGGTTGGGATTAGAATTATGGGTGTGTCAGGGCTAGGGGTGTGGTTAGGGTTACCGTTGGGATTAGGGTTAGGGGTGTGTTTGGGTTAGGGTTTCAGGTAGAATTGGGGAGTTTCCACTGTCCAGGCACATCAGGGGCTCTCCAAGCGCGACATGGCGTCCAATCTCAATTCCAGCCAATTCTGCGTTGAAAAAGTAAAACAGTGCTCCTTCCCTTCCGAGCTCTCCCGTGCGCCCAAAAAGGGGTTTACCCCAACATATGTGTTATCAGCGTACTCGGGACAAATTGAACAACAACTTCTGGGGTCCAAGTTCTCTTGTTATCCTTAGGAAAATAAAAATTTGGGGGGCTAAAAATCATTTTTGTGGGAAAAAAAAGATGTTTTATTTTCACGGCTCTGCGTTATAAACTGTAGTGAAACACTTGGGGGTTCAAAGTTCTCACAACACATCTAGATAAGTTCCTTGGGAGGTCTAGTTTCCAATATGGGGTCACTTGTGGGGGGTTTGTACTGTTTGGGTACATCAGGGGCTCTGCAAATGCAACGTGACGCCTGCAGACCAATCCATTTAAGGCTGCATTCCAAATGGCGCTCCTTCCCTTCCGAGCTCTGTCATGCACCCAAACAGTGGTTCCCCCCCACATATGGGGTATCAGCGTACTCAGGACAAATTGGACAACAACTTTTGGGGTCTAATTTATCCTGTTACCCTTGTAAAAATACAAAACTGGGGGCTAAAAAATCATTTTTGTGAAAAAAAAAAAAGAATTTTTATTTTCACGGCTTTGCGCTATAAACTTTAGTGAAACACTTGGGGGTTCAAAGTTCTCAAAACACATCTAGATAAGTTCCTTGGGAGGTCTAGTTTCCAATATGGGGTCACTTGTGGGGGGTTTGTACTGTTTGGGTACATCAGGGGCTCTGCAAATGCAACGTGACGGCTGCTGACCAATCCATTTAAGTCTGCATTCCAAATGGCGCTCCTTCCCTTCCGAGCTCTGTCATGCGCCCAAACAGTGGTTCCCCCCCACATATGGGGTATCAGCGTACTCAGGACAAATTGGAAAACAAATTTTGGAGTCCAATTTATTCTGTTACCCTTGTAAAAATACAAAGCTGGGTGCTAAAAAATCATTTTTGAGAAAAAAAATAAAAATTATTTTCACGGCTCTGCGTTATAATCTGTAGTGAAACACTTGGGGGTTCAAAGCTCTCAAAACACATCTAGATAAGATCCTTAGGGGGTCTACTTTCCAAAATGGTGTCACTTGTAGGGAGTTTCAATGTTTAGGCACATCAGGGGCTCTCCAAACGCAACATGGCGTCCCATCTCAATTCCAGTCAATTTTGCATTGAAAAGTCAAATGGCGCTCCTTCCCTTCCAAGCTCTGCCATGCGCCCAAACAATGGTTTACACCCACATATGGGGTATCATCGTACTCAGGACAAATTGGCCAACATTTTTTGGGGTCCAATTTCTTCTCTTACCCTTGGGAAAATAAAAAATTGGGGGCGAAAAGATCATTTTTGTGAAAAAATATGATTTTTTATTTTTACGGCTCTGCATTATAAACTTCTGTGAAGCACTAGGTGGGTCAAAGTGCTCACCACACATCTAGATAAGTTCCTTAGGGGGTCTACTTTCCAAAATGGTGTCACTTGTAGGGAGTTTCAATGTTTAGGCACATCAGGGGCTCTCCAAACGCAACATGGCGTCCCATCTCAATTCCAGTCAATTTTGCATTGAAAAGTCAAATGGCGCTCCTTCCCTTCCAAGCTCTGCCATGCGCCCAAACAATGGTTTACACCCACATATGGGGTATCATCGTACTCAGGACAAATTGGCCAACATTTTTTGGGGTCCAATTTCTTCTCTTACCCTTGGGAAAATAAAAAATTGGGGGCGAAAAGATCATTTTTGTGAAAAAATATGATTTTTTATTTTTACGGCTCTGCATTATAAACTTCTGTGAAGCACTTGGTGGGTCAAAGTGCTCACCACACATCTAGATAAGTTCCTTAGGGGGTCTACTTTCCAAAATGGTGTCACTTGTAGGGAGTTTCAATGTTTAGGCACATCAGGGGCTCTCCAAACGCAACATGGCGTCCCATCTCAATTCCAGTCAATTTTGCATTGAAAAGTCAAATGGCGCTCCTTCCCTTCCAAGCTCTGCCATGCGCCCAAACAATGGTTTACACCCACATATGGGGTATCATCGTACTCAGGACAAATTGGCCAACATTTTTTGGGGTCCAATTTCTTCTCTTACCCTTGGGAAAATAAAAAATTGGGGGCGAAAAGATCATTTTTGTGAAAAAATATGATTTTTTATTTTTACGGCTCTGCATTATAAACTTCTGTGAAGCACTTGGTGGGTCAAAGTGCTCACCACACATCTAGATAAGTTCCTTAGGGGGTCTACTTTCCAAAATGGTGTCACTTGTAGGGAGTTTCAATGTTTAGGCACATCAGGGGCTCTCCAAACGCAACATGGCGTCCCATCTCAATTCCAGTCAATTTTGCATTGAAAAGTCAAATGGCGCTCCTTCCCTTCCAAGCTCTGCCATGCGCCCAAACAATGGTTTACACCCACATATGGGGTATCATCGTACTCAGGACAAATTGCACAACATTTTTTGGGGTCCAATTTCTTCTCTTACCCTTGGGAAAATAAAAAATTGGGGGCGAAAAGATCATTTTTGTGAAACAATATGATTTTTTATTTTTACGGCTCTGCATTATAAACTTCTGTGAAGCACTTGGTGGGTCAAAGTGCTCACCACACATCAAGATAAGTTCCTTAGGGGGTCTACTTTCCAAAATGGTGTCACTTGTAGGGGGTTTCAGTGTTTAGGCACATCAGGGGCTCTCCAAACGCAACATGGCGTCCCATCTCAATTCCAGTCAATTTTGCATTGAAAAGTCAAATGGCGCTCCTTTCCTTCCGAGCTCTGCCATACGCCCAAACAGTGGTTTACCCCCACATATGGGGTATCAGCGTACTCAGGACAAATTGTACAACAACTTTGGGGGTCCATTTTCTCCTGTTACCCTTGGTAAAATAAAACAAATTGGAGCTGAAATAAATTTTGTGTGAAAAAAAGTTAAATGTTCATTTTTATTTAAACATTCCAAAAATTCCTGTGAAACACCTGAAGGGTTAATAAACTTCTTGAATGTGGTTTTGAGCACCTTGAGGGGTGCAGTTTTTAGAATGGTGTCACACTTGGGTATTTTCTATCATATAGACCCCTCAAAATGACTTCAAATGAGATGTGGTCCCTAAAAAAAAATGGTGTTGTAAAAATGAGAAATTGCTGGTCAACTTTTAACCCTTATAACTCCGTCACAAAAAAAAATTTTGGTTCCAAAATTGTACTGATGTAAAGTAGACATGTGGGAAATGTTACTTATTAAGTATTTTGCGTGACATATGTCTGTGATTTAAGGGCATAAAAATTCAAAGTTGGAAAATTGCAAAATTTTCAAAATTTTTGCCAAATTTCCATTTTTTTCACAAATAAACGCAAGTTATATCGAATAAATTTTACCACTAACATGAAGTACAATATGTCACGAGAAAACAATGTCAGAATCGCCAAGATCCGTCAAAGCGTTCCAGAGTTATAGCCTCATAAAGGGACAGTGGTCAGAATTGTAAAAATTGGCCCGGTCATTAACGTGCAAACCACCCTTGGGGGTGAAGGGGTTAATAGAGACATTTTTGTTTTCTCTCTAGTAAGACAGTGCCGCCGGCGCCTGCACAGTAGCCGCTATCGGTGATCCGATAGATGCTGCTCTGCAGGCAGCAACATCCTGGAAGAAGCTATTTTTTTTCCCTAGCAAGATGGCACTGCCGGCGCCTGCGCAGTAGCAGCTATTAAATAGCTGAAAACTACTATCAAACCATTTTCAAACTGTTTTTTTTTTTAGGAATTTAAGGATACCATCAAAAAGAATAATTAACCGATCCTGGTGCAGCGCAGGAGCCGCCACCAGCTCCTGCCTGCAAAACTGGGATTTTTTTTAAACAATATGGCCAATATTCATTATGTAAATGAGGGGGCAGGTCAGTGAGGGATCAGTGACCTATCATAAGCCATACAGATGAATACCTAATCAGAGCACCATGTGAAACCCCGCCTACAGGCCGCCCCAGAGCACGGGCATATCATTAACTGAAAACTGAAAATAAAGATTACACAACAACCACAAGACAGATTTCATCAACCAAAGTATTATTTTAATCAGTATCACGGCGCCGACCTGACACTGTCTGTAGGTTACTGTGCACAATCCTGCTGACAGGTTCCCTTTAAAAATTCATAGTATCTTTAGATCAGGGACGTCAAACACAAATACACAGAGGGCCAAAACTAATAGCTTGGACAAAGTCTTGGGCCAAACTTGATATTTATTAAAAAAAATGTCTACAATTGAGGACATTGTTCCTGATCAGTTATCATCAAATATAACTATGAACTTTTTCATATGGAAACAAACTTAAAGGGGTTGTTACACATACAAAGTGCATTTTAATTAATAGATTTAGAATAAAACATTGGAATACTATTATATGTTTTGTAAGAGCAGTAAAAAGCATATCGCCCAATGGCTTAATTTAAATACCAAAAAACGATAAACACCTTGAATAATACAGATAATAAAGTATGATTCAAACAAAAGTGCCCCCGAACATGGTATGATACCCCAACAGTGAATTCCTCCACAGTACCCTCCACACGCACGGTATGACACCACTACTGTACCACCCTCCCTCAATTTCCCTGACAAAGGATGATGAACCCATCACGGTATGATTCCTCAACTATAATACCCACACAGCCCTCCATACAGTATAATGGCCCCACACAGTGCTTCATACAGTATAATGGCCCCACACAGTGCTTCATACAGTATAATGGCCCCACACAGTGCTCCATACAGTACAATGGCCCCACACAGTGCTCGTTACAGTATAATGACCCCACACAGCCCTCCATACAGTACAATGGCCCCACACAGTGCGCCATACAGTATAATGGCCCCACACAGTGCTCCTTACAGTATACTGGCCCCACACAGCCCTCCATACAGAATAATGGGCCCCACACAGTGATCTAAATAGTATAATGGCCCCACACAGCCCTCCATACAGAATGGGCCCCACACAGTGCTCCATACAGTATAATGGCCCTATATAGTGCTCTGTACAGTATAATGGCCCCACATAGTGCTCCATACAGTATAATGGGACACAAAAAATGCTTCATACAGTATATTCATGTCACATAGTGCTCCATACAGTATAGAGGGCCCCACATTATGCTTGATACAGAATAATGGGCCCCACATAGTGCTCCTTACAGTATAATGTGCGCCATAAATTGCTCCATACAGTATAATGATCTCACATAGAGCTCCATACAGTATAATGGCACTACATAGTGCTCTGTACAGTATAATGGACCCACATAGCGCTCCTTACAGTATAATGGCCCCACACAGCCCTCCATACAGTATAATGGCCCCACACAGTGCTCCATACAGTATAATGGCCCTATATAGTGCTCTGTACAGTATAATGGCCCCACACAGTGCTCCTTACAGTATAATGGCCCCACACAGCCCTCCATACAGTATAGTGGCCCCACACAGTGCTCCATACAGTATAATGGCCCCACACAGTGCTTCATACAGTATAATGGCCTCACAGTGCTCCTTATAGTATAACGGCCCCACACAGTGCTCCATGCAGTATAATGGCCCCATACAGTGCGCCATACAGTATAATGGTGCCACACATTGCTCCTTACAGTATAAAGACCCCACACAGCCCTCCATACAGAATAATGGGCCCCACATATTGTTCCATACAGTATAATGTGCCCCATAAAATTCTCCATACAGTATAATGATCTCACATAGCCCTCCATGCAGTATAATGGACCCACATAGTGCTCCATACAGTATAATGTGCCCCATAAAATGCTCCATACAGTATAATGATCTCACATAGTGCTCCATACAGTATAGAGGGCCTACATTATGCTTGATACAGTATAATTGCCCAACATAGTGCTCCATACAGTAGAATGAGCTACATATAGTGCTCCATACAGAATAATGGGCTCCTCATAGTGCTCCATACAGTATAATGGGCACCACATGAAAAAAAATAAATACTCACCTCTGACCATTCCCCCGCTGCTCCAGTCTCTTCATGGTGTCTTCAGATCCTCTGCACACCTAGGTACAACGGGTGCGTAGTAATGGCGTCATCATGCCCATTGTGCTGAGACATCAGACGGACAATGATGAGAGAGGGAGCTTCAGCTGACTCTCCCTCCTCCATCATTGCTTTCAACTGTATTGGTCTCTAGGATGCCGACATTGTTTGGCCTTTGATGCCGTGTGAAAGTGCGATGCCAGGTGAGTGACCTTTTTGTTCTCAAGTTGGTCCCAGTATGGCCTAGAAAAAATAAAATAAAATATATACCATATATGCTTATTTATACATATATATATATTTTTTAAGTCACTACCAATCCACTCTCGCTCCTCTGTTGGTACTACCTATGTCCCTTGCTGGTCTTTGAGTTTGCTCTTCTGGTGGAGACATTGATGTGATTACTGCGGCTAGTGATTGGCTGCAACGGTCACATACAACTATTACATATCCAAACTGTTGAGATCATACAGTCATATGACCATTGCAGTAAATCACTAGCTGCAGCAGTAGCACATTGGTCACACAGTGGCGAGTGATTGCCTACAGTGGTTAGATGCCCATCAAACCCAATTATGTAAATAAACACCTTAAAGGGGTTGTCTGGTCTAAAACGACAAGTCTTCGGTTACTTTATGCAGACTTGTGAATCCTTACAGTGCACGCACTGCGCGCTGTGAAGTTTCTCCTGTGTCAGCTCCGTGAACGGCAGTCTCGTGACAAGTATGCGATATTCACACTCCTGGCCAGAACTCGACTAGATAGTTTCCAGACTGATAAACAAAAGAAAAAAGAGGGCACAACCAAATATAGGGGATCAACCTATAGTTTACCCAATAGACATGAAGTAGTAAAAAAGGAAAAGAAAGTATGAAATGGAGAATATATAAATGTAATTTTTATTTTTATCAAACAACAAAGCCAAAAATACTCATTAAAACACTTAAAAGGCCAAAAGGCTAGCACAAAAGATAATCAGACAAATTCCTTGTTAGGACATAAGTCCACCCCATCTGACAAAAATAACAGATACAATAAATAGAAACGGGTATTTAGCAGTTGATATCACAAATCCAAACACTGTCACAATAGGGCAATATGATAACGAGAGTTTATATATATATATACTGTATCACCCCTACTCTGGAACCCTCTACCACAACACATCAGACTCTCGCCCACCATCGAAACCTTCAAAAAGAATCTGAAGACCCACCTCTTCCGACAAGCCTACAACCTGCAGTAACCACCGATCAACCAACCGCTGCACGATCAGCTCTATCCTCACCTACTGTATTCTCACCCATCCCTTGTAGATTGTGAGCCCTCGCGGGCAGGGTCCTCACTCCTCCTGTACCAGTTATGACTTGTATTGTTCAAGATTATTGTACTTGTTTTTATTATGTATACCCCTCCTCACTTGTAAAGCGCCATGGAATAAATGGCGCTATAACAATAAATAATAATAATAATAATAATATATATATATATATATATATACATATATACTGTATATATATACAGGTCCTTCTCAAAAAATTAGCATATAGTGTTAAATTTCATTATTTACCATAATGTAATGATTACAATTAAACTTTCATATATTATAGATTCATTATCCACCAACTGAAATTTGTCAGGTCTTTTATTGTTTTAATACTGATGATTTTGGCATACAACTCCTGAAAACCCAAAAAACCTGTCTCAATAAATTAGCATATTTCACCCGTCCAATCAAATAAAAGTGTTTTTTAATAACAAACAAAAAAACCATCAAATAATAATGTTCAGTTATGCACTCAATACTTGGTCGGGAATCCTTTGGCAGAAATGACTGCTTCAATGTGGCGTGGCATGGAGGCAATCAGCCTGTGACACTGCTGAGATGTTATGGAGGCCCAGGATGCTTCAATAGCGGCCTTAAGCTCATCCAGAGTGTTGGGTCTTGCGTCTCTCAACTTTCCCTTCACAATATCCCACAGATTCTCTATGGGGTTCAGGTCAGGAGAGTTGGCAGGCCAATTGAGCACAGTAATACCATGGTCAGTAAACCATTTACCAGTGGTTTTGGCACTGTGAGCAGGTGCCAGGTCGTGCTGAAAAATGAAATCTTCATCTCCATAAAGCATTTCAGCCGATGGAAGCATGAAGTGCTCCAAAATCTCCTGAAAGCTAGCTGCATTGACCCTGCCCTTGATGAAACACAGTGGACCAACACCAGCAGCTGACATGGCACCCCACACCATCACTGACTGTGGGTACTTGACACTGGACTTCAGGCATTTTGGCATTTCCTTCTCCCCAGTCTTCCTCCAGACTCTGGCACCTTGATTTCCGAATGACATGCAAAATTTGCTTTCATCAGAAAAAAGTACTTGGGACCACTTAGCAACAGTCCAGTGCTGCTTCTCTGTAGCCCATGGTTCAAAAGTGGCTTTACCTGGGGAATGCGGCACCTGTAGCCCATTTCCTGCACACGCCTGTGCACGGTGGCTCTGGATGTTTCCACACCAGACTCAGTCCACTGCTTCCTCAGGTTCCCCAAGGTCTGGAATCGGTCCTTCTCCACAATCTTCCTCAGGGTCCGGTCACCTCTTCTCGTTGTACAGCGTTTTCTGCCACATTGTTTCCTTCCAACAGACTTACCATTGAGGTGCCTTGATACAGCACTCTGGGAACAGCCTATTTGTTGAGAAATTTCTTTCTGGGTCTTACCCTCTTGCTTGAGGGTGTCAATGATGGCCTTCTTGACATCTGTCAGGTCGCTAGTCTTACCCATGATGGGGGTTTTGAGTAATGAAGCAGGCAGGGAGTTTTTAAAAGCCTCAGGTATCTTTTGCATGTGTTTAGAGTTAATTAGTTGATTCAGAAGATTAGGGTAATAGGTCGTTTAGAGAACCTTTTCTTGATATGCTAATTTATTGAGACAGGTTTTTTGGGTTTTCAGGAGTTGTATGCCAAAATCATCAGTATTAAAACAATAAAAGACCTGACAAATTTCAGTTGGTGGATAATGAATCTATAATATATGAAAGTTTAATTGTAATCATTACATTATGGTAAATAATGAAATTTAACACTATATGCTAATTTTTTGAGAAGGACCTGTATATATATATATATATATATATATATATATATCAGTACTTAAGTATAGTGGCAGAAAAGAGGTATCATTGTTGGTAAAAATGTGCCTAAAAAATGCTAAACAAAACAGCGTGTCGATAAGCTGCAAACCTGATCGCCATGCAATAATGGGGAAAACATAAATCTGCAAGCAGATACAATGTGAGACCTATAGCACATAAATGAATAGACCTTAAATATACCTCAAAATGCTGCAAACACTTGCTGAATAATAAAAGCGATATGAAAACTTGCTATGATAACCTGTGTAAAGAAGAGAAGATGTGCAGATGGGCTTCTTCAGGGGTAGGGGAATGCAAAAACAAAGACCACTGCAACGCTCGTCTCAGTTTTGCCAGAAAACATCTTGATGATCCCTAAGACTTTTGTGAGAATACTCTGTGGACTGACAAGACAAAATTTGAACTTTTTGGAAAGTATATGTCTCATTACATCTGGAGTAGAAGTAACACAGAATTTCAGAAAAGGAACATCATACCAACAGTAAAACATGGTGGTAGTAGTGTGATGGTCTAGGGCTGTTTTGCTGCTTCAGGACCTGGAAGACTTGCTGTGGTAAATGGAACCATGAATTCTGCTGTCTGCCAAAAAATCCTGAAGGAGAATGTCCAGCCATCTGTTCCTAACCCCAAGCTGAAGTGCCCTTGGCTTATGCAGCAGGACAATGATCCAAAACACACCAGTAAGTTCACCTCAGAATGGCTTAAAAAAAAAAATTAACACTTTGGAGTGGCGTCGTCAAATTCCTGACCTTAATCCGATTGAGATGTTGAGGCATGAACTTAAAAAGGTGAAACCCTCCAATGTGGCTGAATTACAACAATCCAGAGCGTTGTAAAAGACACATTGCCAGTTATCGCAAATGCTTGATTGCAGTAGTTCCTGCTAAGGGTGGCCCAACCAGTTATTAGATTTATGGGGAAATCACCTTTTTCACACAGGACCTGTAGGTTTGAATTTCTTTTTCACTTAATAATAAAGACCTTCACTTAAAAACTGCATTTTGTGTTTGCTTATTTTGTGTTATCTTTGTCTAATATTTACAATTGTTTGGTGATCGGAAACATTTAAGTGTGATAAACATGCAACAGAATAGGAAATCAGGAAGGGGGCAAACACTTTTTCACACAAATGTATATATATATATATATATATATATATATATATATATATATATATATATATATATATATATATATATATATATATATATAAAATTAAAAATAAAATGGTACCTGATATGAAATATGATCGGAGTGGAATGCTTGGGAAGAGCGTGGTATACATATTGGAAAAAGAAGATGCATCTTAGCGCATGAGCGTGCGTAAGTATGAGCCCACTGCCAGCGTCTGTTGCCAAGCAACCAATGTGTAGAACAAAAACAAAATAAAGACGGATTCCTCCACTTGGGCACATGCGCGAATGTAAGACAACAGGCGACGTTAAAGATCCAATCAGAGTTAATTGTGAACATTAGACATGAAGCATAAAAATATAAAGTGTTGCTTCTAGCCTTGCACAATAACTTGCATTGAACGCGTCAGAATGTCTAGTCGGATTGTGGCCGGGAGTACATATATAGCATACTTGTGGTCATGTGACTTTTCATTCCTGCCACTGACACCGAAGAATCTTCGCAGAGAACAGTCTAAACACAGAGTGAATGCAGACTTGTCGTTTTAGACTGGACAACACCTTTAAAGGGAACCTGTCACCCCCAAAATCGAAGATGAGCTAAGCCCACCGGCATCAGGGGCTTATCCACAGCATTCTGTAATGCTGTAGATAAGCCCCTGATGTATCCTGAAAGATGAGAAAAAGAGGTTAGATTATACTCACCCAGGGGCGGTCCCGGTCCGATGGACGTTGCAGTCCAGTCCGGGGCCTCCCATCTTCTTACAATGATGTCCTCATCTTGTATTCACGCTGCGGCTCCAGCGCAGGTGTACTTTGCCCTGTTGAGGGCAAAGTACTGCAGTGCGCAGGCGCTAGGAAAGGTCAGAGAGGCCCAGCACCTGCGCACTGCAGTACTTTGCTCTGCCCTCAACAGGGCAAAGTACTCCTATCGCCGGAGCCACAGCGTGAATACAAGAAGAGGATGTCATCCTATGAAGATAGGAGGCACTGGAACGGACCGCGATGCCCATCAGATCGGTAGCTGAGACCCCAGAGAACATGATTCGGGTCGCTTTCTACCGTCCCCCGTGTTGCGATTGCCATTATTAACGGTATAAAGGCGACCGCAAAAAAGTCAGATTTTCCATTTAATTTCTCTCTCCTCTGATGTGATTGGACATGAGAGGAGAGAGAAATAGAGTCCCCAGATACCTCCTGAGTCCCTGCATGCCCCGTGAAGTCCCCCGGCGTCTTCTTCTGGGAGAAAATGGCGGGCGCATACACAGTGCGCCCACCGAGATCTGACGGCCGGCACCCGGCAACAATAGGAAATTTTTCCTATTGGTTCATTTTGATCACTGTGATAGACCCTATCACAGTGATCAAAATAAAAAAAAGTAAATCAAGCCCCCCTTTATCATCCCTAGTTAGGTAAAAATATATTTTTTTTATTTCCATTTTTCCATTAGAGTTAGGCTAAAGTGAGTTGGGCTAAAGTTAGGGTTATGGTGGGGATTAGAGGTGTGTTGGGGTTAGGGCTGTGGTTAGGGTTATGGTTGGGATTAGGGTTAGGGGTGTGTTGGGGTTATGGTGGGGATTAGAGGTGTGTTGGGGTTAGGGCTGTGGTTAGGGTTATGGTTGGGATTAGGGTTAGGGGTGTGTTTGGGTTAGGGTTGGACTTAGAATTGAGGGGTTTCCACTGTTTAGGTACATCAGGGGCTCTCCAAACACAACATGGCGCCACCATTGATTCCAGCCAATTTAGCGTTCAAAAAGTCAAACGGTGCTCCCTCTCTTCTGAGCCCTGCCATGCATCCAAACAGTGGTTTTTCCCCACATATGGGGTATCTTCGTACTCAGGAGAAATTGCACAACACATTTTGTGGTCCATTTTCTCCTGATACCCTTGTGAAAATAAAAAAAATCGGTTCCATAGTAAATTTTTTGTGACAAAAGTAAAATGTTCATTTTTTCCTTCCACATTGCTTCAGTTCTCGTGAAGCACCTGAAGGGTTAATAAACTTTGCGCACCTTGAGGGGTGCAGGTTTTAGAATGGTGTCACTTTTGGGTATTTTCTATTATATAAACCCCTCAAAACTCCCTTCCAATATGAGGTGGTCCCTAAAAAAAATGTTTTGTAAATTTTGTTAGAAAAATGAGAAATCGCTAGTCAACTTTTAACCCTTATAACGTCCTAACAAAAAAAATTATGTTTCCAAAATTGTTCAGATGCAAAGTAGACATGTGGGAAATGTTACTTATTAAGTATTTTGTGTGACACCACTCTCTGAATTAAGGACAATAAAATTCAATGTTTGAAAAATGCAAAATTTTCGCCATATTTCCGTTTTTTTTTCCATAAATAAACGCAAGTCATATCGAAGAAATTTTGCCACTAACATGAACTACAATATGTCACGAAAAAACAATCTCAGAATCAGCGGGATACGTTGAAACATTCCAGACTTATAACCACATAAATTGACAGTGCTCAGAATTGTAAAAATTGGCTTGGCCATTAAGCTGCAAATTGGCTCTGTCACGAAGGGGTTAAACTCACAATACAGGGACCTCAATGGTTTAAAGTCATATCCTATGGTAATCCAAGGTATATTCTGTAGAACAAGGAGTTACCTGCCTGCAGCAACCATAATGGGGTAACTAAACTGCATCTGTTATAAAACCCCTGGCAAAAATTATGGAATCACCGGCCTTGGAGGATGTTCATTCAGTTGTTTAATTTTATAGCAAAAAGATCACAGACATGGCACAAAACTAAAGTCATTACAAATCGCAACTTTCTGGCTTTAAGAAACACTAAAAGAAATCAAGAACAAAAAATGTGGTGTTCAGTAATGGTTACTTTTTTTAACCAGGCATAGGGGAAAAATTATGGAATCACTCAATTCTGAGGAAAACAATTATGGAATCATGAATAACAAACAAACCAAAAAACACTCCAACACATCACTAGTATTTTGTTTCACCACCTCTGGCTTTTATAACAGCTTGCAGTCTCTGAGGCATGGACTTAATGAGGGTCAAACAATACTCTTCATCAATCTGGCTCCTACTTTCTCTGATTGCTGTTGCCAGATCAGCTGTGCAGGTTGGAGCCTTGTCATGGACCATTTTCTTCAACTTCCACCAAAGATTTTCAATTGGATTGAGATCCGGACTATTTGCAGGCCATGACATTGACCTTGTGTGTCTTTTTTCAAGGAATGTTTTCACAGTTTTTGCTCTATGGCAGGATGCATTATCATCTTGAAAAATGATTTCATCATCCCCAAACATCCTTTCAATTGATGGGATAAGAAAAGTGTCCAAAATATCAACATAAGCTTGTGCATTTATTGAAGATGTAATGACAGCCATCTCCCCAGTGCCTTTACCTGACATGCAGCCTCATATCATCAGTGACTGTGGAAATTTGCATGTTCTCTTCAGGCAGTCATCTTTATAAATCTCATTGGAACGGCACCAAACAAAAGTTCCAGCATCATCACCTTGCCCAATGCAGGTTCGTGATTCATCACTGAATATGACTTTCATCCAGTCATCCACAGTCCACAATTGCCTTTCCTTAGCCCAGTGGACCCCAACCTTTCTGACCTTGAGAGCCACATTCAGCTTAGAGAGAGGGCTGCGAGCCACATTCAGGACTGAGAGAGGGTCGCGAGCCACATCCAGCTCCCACCCCCTTCAAAATAGGGTCAACCAAAGCCACCGTTACAGGTATGATAACCAAAGCTTTTCCACAGAAATCACTCCAGAGCAGTACACTGAGATCCAGGGGTTCCCACAATACCCCCATTCAGTATTCTCCCAACACACTGTTACATCCATCTTTAAGCACCTCCTCTAACAGGTAGCACAAACCTCCGGCGTACCATACCTAAAACATCTCTAAACCCCTAAGACCAGTAAATGTGCATCTAGATCTACAATTCTGTGCAGGGCTACTCACAAAATTCACCATTTTGAGATGTGCTCTTCATACCCGTTTGCTAGACCTGGACCTAATGCATCAAGCTGGCAGACAGTCGCGACCCACAATTCATGGGGCCGCGAGCCACACGTGGCTCCTGAGCTACAGGTTGGGGAGCCCTGCATTAGCCCATTGTAACCTTGTTTTTTTCTGTTTAGGTGTTAATGATGGCTTTCGTTTAGCTTTTCTGTATGTAAATCCCATTTCCTTTAGGCGGTTTCTTACAGTTCAGTCACAGACGTTGACTCCAGTTTCCACCCATTCGTTCTTCAATTGTTTTGTTGGGCAATTCCTGTTTTGGAGACATATTGCTTTAAGTTTCCGGTCTTGACGCTTTGATGTCTTCCTTGGTCTACCAGTATGTTTGCCTTTAACAACCTTCCCATGTTGTTTGTATTTGGTCAGATTTTAGACACAGCTGACTGTGAACAACCAACATCTTTTCCAACATTGCGTGATGATTTACCCTCTTTTAAGAGTTTGATAATCCTCTCCTTTGTTTCAACTGACATCTCTCGTGTTGGAGCCATGATTCATGTCAGTCCACTTGGTGCAACAGCTCTCCAAGGTGTGATCACTCCTTTTTAGATGCAGACTAACGAGCATCCTCTAAGGCCGCTGATTCCATAATTTTTGCCAGGGGTTCTATTATATTATGAAGCTAGGAAGGAGAGAAACAGAAAGAGGAAGAAGGACAGAAGGAATAAAGGATGACATGAACGAATGTTAGACATATGAGCTTTCAGTTTCCTTCTGTGTATTTTGCTGTTTTCTAGAATTCTCCCATTCAGTTTTCTTCATTTTGCTGAGATAAATAATAGTAAATAACAATAACGAAGTGTGAGACTGTAGAGCTGATATCCGCCGCTGTCTCCATCAGGCACAGCGCAGTATTAGCCAATTATTATTGTCCCCATAGTGATGTGTCACACCGTGCACACCTTCTATGCCAGCATACCCCACTCTCACATCCCGGCAACCCCACTCTCACACCCTGGCATACCCCATTCTCACACCCCGGCATACCCCACTCTCACATCCCGGCAACCCCACTCTCACACCCTGGCATACCCCACTCTCACACTCCGGCATACCCCACTCTCACACCCTGCTATACCCCACTCTCACACCCTGGCATACCCCACTCTCACACTACGGCATACCCCACTCTCACACCCTGCCATACCCCACTCTCACACCCTGGCATACCCCACTCTCACATCCCGGCAACCCCACTCTCACACCCTGGCATACCCCACTCTCACACCCCGGCATACCCCACTCTCACATCCCGGCATACCCCACTCACACCCTGGCATACCCCACTCTCACATCCCAGCACACACCACTCTCACACCTCGGCATACCCCACTCTCACATCCCAGCACACCCCACTCTCCCACCCCAGCACACACCACTCTCACACCTCGGCATACCCCACTTTCACATCCCGGCAGACCCCACTCTCACACCCCGGCATACCCCACTCTCACATCCCGGCAGACACCACTCTCACACCCTGGCATACCCCACTCACACCCCACTCTCATATCCCGGCATACCCCACTCTCACACCCTACTCTCACACCCTGGCATACCCCACTCTCACATCCCCGCACACCCCACTCTCACACCCCGGCACACCCCACTCTCACATCCCGGCAGACCCCACTCTCACACCCCGGCATACCCCAATCTCACATCCCGGCAGACCCCACTCTCACACCCTGGCATACCCCACTCACACCCCAGCATACCCCACTCTCACATCCCGGCATACCCCACTCTCACACCCTGGCATACCCCACTCTCACACTCCGGCATACCCCACTCTCACACTCCGGCATACCCCACTCTCACACCCTGCCATACCCCACTCTCACACCCTTGCATACCCCACTCTCACACCCTGGCATACCCCACTCTCACACCGCTGCATACCCCACTCTCACATCCCGGCATACCCCACTCTCACACCCTGGCATACCCCACTCTCACATCCCGGAACACCCCACTCTCACATCCCAGCACACACCACTCTCACACCCCGGCATACCCCACTCTCACATCCCGGCAACCCCACTCTCACACCCTGGCATACCCCACTCTCACACCCTGGCATACCCCACTCTCACACCCCGGCATACCCCACTCTCACACCCCGGCATACCCCACTCTCACACCCCGGCTTACCCCACTCTCACACCTCGGCGTACCCCGCTCTCACACCTCGGCAGACCCCACTCTCACACCTCGGCAGACCCCACTCTCACACCCCGCATACCCCACTCTCACACCCTGGCATACCCCACTCTCACACCCTGGCATACCCCACTCTCACAACCCGGCATACCCCACTCTCACACCCCGGCACACCTCACGCTCACACCCGGCATACCCCACTTTCACACACCCCACTCTCACACCCCGGCGTACCCCAATCTCACACCCCCCACTCTCACTCCCCTGCGTACCCCACTCGCACACCCCGGCAGACCCCACTCTCACACCCCGGCGTACCCCACTCTCACACCCCCCACTCTCACACCCTGGCATACCCCACTCTCACACCCCCCACTCTCACACCCTGGCATACCCCACTCTCACACCCCCCACTCTCACACCCTGGCATACCCCACTCTCACACCCCCCACTCTCACACCCTGGCATACCCCACTCTCACCCCCCCCCCCACTTTCACACCCCGCATACCCCACTCTCACACCCCCCACTCTCCCACCCCGGCGTACCCCACTCTCACACCCCCCACTCTCACTCCCCTGCGTACCCCACTGTCACACCCCGGCGTACCCCACTCTCACACCCTTCCACACTGCGCTCCATCCCTCTTGCCGGCCGCCACCACCCAACCAGGACACACATGACTCCGCTGCAGGGCTGCCTGTGATGGCGCCTGTGATTGGCTGACGCTCCTCAATGTGCTCCGTGCAGCGCGCAGTGGCCGCTTCAGTCTGTGGAGGGAGCCGGGCTGTCAGCATCATCCTCCTCTGCTGCAGCAGCATCGTCCCCGCAGCCGGCATAAGCCTGTCCCCGGAGCCGCACAGGTCAGCCGGCAGTGACACTTCTCCGCAGCCGGTGCCAGCAGCAGTGGGGACATCAGCACATTGTGGAGGGACCTGCGGTGACACAATGGGGGAGGATCCTGCACACTGACTGCTGGACTGGAGCAGGCACTGAGAGGCTGCAGTGAGCCAGCTGTGCTGAGGCTGGTGACACCGCTCTGTGCTGCCTGCAGCTGGATGTCACTGCCCTGGGAGAGAACTGCTGCTACTAGAGGACTACACCCCTCAGCACAGGCTCAGCACCCTCCTCTGTAGTCACCAGCTCCATGTAGACACTGTGGACATGCCCTGTGCCAGCCACCCTGCCTCTTCATAGCCTGGGGCCCCCCAGTGCCCCTGATGCCACATGAATGCCCTGCAGCCCCATTAATGATGTGCTAGCTGGTGCTTGTGCTCTCTGTCAGGTGCCCTGAGCCACACAGGACAAGATCTCAAGGGCTTCTTCCCTGGTGACCTGTGCATGTTGCCTCCTTTGCCTGTGGTCAACATATTTTACTTCCACAAGTTTCTTTTATTTTGGCCTCTCTGCATCTCTCATCCACTGAGGACGAGGACATGGAGTGGTCATGTGGGCATTTGTGGTGGCATCTTGGAATTGTCTTCTTTGTGCATTGGGCAGCTGGAGAGATGGGGAACAAAGCCAAGAGCTGTGAAGCAGTGAGACAGGTGTACAGTGCCAAAAGCTTCAGCCTAAGCGGGGTCCCTCAGTCAGAGATCTCAGGTGAGTGTGCGCTGGGGGGCTTGGAGCTTTCTGGGGCTGCCCATACATCCATGGAATAAGAGAACAATGGGGGTCATGGGGAGAAGGAAATGGTCCAGAAACCACCAATAAGTGCAGACTAGTTAGATGTCACTTCTGCAATGACAACATATGGTTAATAGAGGGTTAGCTATAAAAGAGTATATTAAGGAGACCAGAAGATGGCACCCAATATATATGGTCACTTGTGTATATGTACAGCATGAGATATCTCAGCCGCATACTATGGCATTGTGAGACCTTACATTTGGTGGAGATACCTGGCTTAACTACTTCATATATTGACAATACGAAGAATAGACTCAATTTCAGATTGAATAATTAATAATGGATGAAGTTTACATTGTATGAGGCCTCTGTCCTTGTTCTTCCATAACTGCCTCATCAGTAGAGTTAGTGTCCTCGTCAATGTGTCATTATACTGTAGTGTCCTTTAAATTGGTCTTGCAGATTGGTGTCCCAATAGAAGGAGTAATGATTCAATCAAGAAGAACTCAGACTAATCCTGCAGCCTCTTCATAATGTCTTCTTCCAGTTTCTGGTCATTGAAGGAATGTTCTGCCTAAGGTCCTAATGTTCTGCCTAAGGTCCTAATGTTCTTCCTAAGGTCCTAATGTTCTTCCTAAGGTCCTAATGTTCTTCCTAAGGTCCTAATGTTCTGCCTAAGGTCCTAATGTTCTGCCTAAGGTCCTAATGTTCTTCCTAAGGTCCTAATGTTCTGCCTAAGGTCCTAATGTTCTGCCTAAGGTCCTAATGTTCTACCTAAGGTCCTAATGTTCTACCTAAGGTCCTAATGTTCTGCCTAATGTCCTAATGTTCTTCCTAAGGTCCTAATGTTCTGCCTAAGGTCCTAATGTTCTTCCTAAGGTCCTAATGTTCTGCCTAAGGTCCTAATGTTCTTCCTAAGGTCCTAATGTTCTGCCTAAGGTCCTAATGTTCTGCCTAAGGTCCTACTGTTCTACCTAAGTTCCTAATGTTCTGCCTAAGGTGCTAATGTTCTATCTAAGGTTCTAATGCTCTACCTAAGATTCTAATGTTCTACCTAAGGTCCTAATGTTCTACATAATGTCCTAATGTTCTACCTAATGTCCTAATTGAACTGATTCCTTGTATATTACCCATGATATGAAGCAGACACTTCTTGAAGTTTAGTTATGCTTTATGACCTAAGTTCCTCAGTTACGCGTAATATATGGTCTAACAAATGTCTCAAGGTTATAAAATTCTTCAGTGACACTCCAAAGATCTCCTCCATCTAATTTCTTCACAATTGCGTATCTTAGTTTGACATCTTTGGTGAGTTATCAGAAAGATCTAACCTGCCTACCCTGCCTGCCTGACATCTCAGGTGTGTTCTCACAGTCTATTTGAAGTTGGTGCCCCTGATTGACATTTTATAGGTGTGTACTGTAATAAGATTTCATCTGTGTACCCAGCCTGACAGCTTTTCTCTATGTTCTCTGCTAAGATTCCAGGTGTGTAGAGAAGGATAAGTCTTGAGCAGGATCCTGTTGAGACACGTAGCTGTATGCACTAGGTTGATCTCAGGCCAATGACGCATCCTTGGTATTGTACTGGATACAGGTTCTCGAGGTATAGAAAACCCGTACATGCTTGCCCACTCATCAGTGATGGCACAAAGTGATGGCTGGCTACTGCATCTTAAAAGGTTGTCACTGTTCATTATTTGGCCTTCATGTGCGTCACTGAATGGCTTCTAGGCAGTGTTATAAGTTAGTGAGGTCAGCTTTATGGGGTAGTCATTGATTTTATAGGACTTATTTATGTGGCTGATTTATGGGTCTGATGACACAGATGCTCGGTTAGTATACCAGTTTTCATCCTTAGCAAGTGCTTCTTTTCAGAGTGTTGGGGACATGGGGCTAAACGTTCACCTTAAGGGGTTATACAGAGCTCATGAATATAGAAGACTACATGGAAGCAGGTTTACTAGTCCTCTAATAATATCCTGCTGATAAAATTGTGATTTTATGAAAACTACAGCCATCAGCCCAGTAAGTGACATATCTCTGGAATCCGTGTTTCTGCCTGCCCCTACATTATGCTGCTTTCAGATGCAATAGCAAAAATCTGGTGACACAGTCTCTTAAAGTGGATTTCTGTTCCATTTGCAATAGCCCTGCTTATGTCCATTTGGTAAAGATCCCGCCTGTAAGTTTAGTAGGTGCAATAATAATAATATTAGCAAACACCTCCAGTTAGAAATGTAGTAGAGTTCTTCTGATTTGCTGTGTCCCTTACCCCATGTGCAGGCAGTACAGTAGCTTAGTTATCCATGATTACAACCGCTTACAGCTCACTAACTGTCACTATGTGAGTGTTCACAACCAGGCATACCTAAGCCAATGCCTGCACATGAGGCAAAGGACACAGTGAATCAGAAGAACTATACTGCAGCAGCATAGGTTATCAAGAGAACTACACTACATTTCTAATTGAAGGTATTTGCTAATATTATTATTACACCTACTTTTTATTGGGATAGGATCTTTAGGCCTCACAAATACTTTAGATAGCTGTGGGTGTGATCCTTTTTATCTTTGTCCTCTATTCCCATACACCTTAGATAGCGGTTGGCCGAACCTTCGTTTAGATGATCGTTGACAGCGATCTCGCCTAGCTCTCCCATACACAGGAGTGTTCGCTTGGCCGAGCAATCCCGAGTTCTCTATGAGAAAGCCTCTGCCAGATGTCTGTGGCGGCAGCTCATCTCTAGAGAACAAAAGCATCCGCAGAGTAAAATTGGACATATCAGATCCTTACCAATCATCTGTCGGATGCCCATACATATAGGACTGTTGGCCGATTCCATCGCTATTGACTAATCTTTATCTGCAGACCATTAGCAGATCCAGTATCCAATGTCTGTTCTGGTCAGACACAAAAGACTAATATCAGATCCAACTGATATAAGCGGAGTCCGCCAATGGTCAGTGTTAAAAATAAATATGAATACCCATGCTTATTCCCACTTTCAAGATATTAAAGGAAAAACCTGCATGGAAAAGCTGCATGAGATAAAAAAAACTCCCCTGGTGGTGTGATACTTTCTATCTAATTGCTTTCTACATGAAGCTATGTCTGTGCGCTATACAGATATATATATATATACCAATTACCTTAACGCCGTTGGTAACAATACATACAGAAAATGGGGCACGATAAAATAAAAACCTTAAAAACAATATCAGTACCAGTTCACACTGTGACGTAAGCTCAGCGCAAATAGTTCCAACAAATGATACCCGCTGCTAATATGAGCTGTTTATATAAGCATAAAGGTACATATGGTAATACGTATTGTGCGTATTAATGGTATTGGTGACCGTTCACACTGCGAAACAGATAAACTTGGATAATCGAGGCAATTGGTACCAGCTGTTATGCATAGAAATATAAAGTTGCACTAGACCTTAATTATTACCTTGTCACCAGTCAAATGTGTACAGGAATAATATACCAGTGCTATATGGTTGTAAAAAGGAGGACTTAGAGTCTGAATAGGCAAAAAGAATATCAAAATGTATTGGCTACAAAAAAACAAAATCCCACCAAATATATCAATACATAATTATAGGTACAATTGTGATGTAATCCCAAGGATCAAGGAACAGATCGGGACATGATAGGTAAAGTACGTACAATGAAAAACCCAAAGAGACATATGAGTAATCTGATGGCAGTAATTCATACAATCCATAGATAGGAAAAGGTCTAGATAGTGAAACCGTAGCTGAATGTCTGTTAAAACGTAACAGGAGGTTCATTCTGGACGTATTATGTATTAGAGAGGTAATAGAAGAGGTTATTCACCCATTGTGTTAGATAGTCCTCTCTGCTCCACGGCCGCGTTCCCCAACACGCATTTCGCGTCATTGTCGCTTACTCATGCCCCCCCGAGGAAGCGATATTGATGCGAAACGCGCATTGGGGAAGTATCACTTCTTGCCCCTAATGGAGGTCACAATCTAGGGCCGATTCCCTATGAAGCCAGTTAGCCTATCAGCATGGCAGGAGACCGAACATATAAACTCCATGATATTGCTGTTAGTTGGAATTGAACCAAGGACTCCATGGCAAGATTATGTACCACTGTGCCAATGAGCTGCTGCACTACGTAACTCTGCCCTCGGAAGACGTGTAGGGTCCATGTCTATACATTCTTTACGGTGACGACTCTTTCCAAGTGAAGTGAAAAATGACCAATGGAGGAAATGTGATAAAATAATTCAATAACCTTTGCTTATCCTTTGGAAGGAATCCGTCGCCGGATTTTTGCCACTGTTTCTGAGAGTAGCATAATGTAGTGACAGAGACCCTGATACCAGCGATGTGTCATTTACTGGGATGCTTTCTGTAGTTTTGATCAAATAATTGTTTTATCAGCAGGAGATTATCACTATGCAACTGGTAAATCTGCTGCCACCATGTTCATTAGTCCTGTATAACCCCGACCCCAGCACTAATTGGCAGCTTTCTGCCTATACACAGTACGCACAAAAAAGAAAAGCAGCAGTGTGAATGAGGTTGTACACAGCTCAGCATTTAGAGAACTGGATTGACCTGAAGTTACAGGGTATATTGCTAGAATTAGGGTCTGTGCCCCTACTTCATTCTGCTCTCAGAAGAGGTAGTAAAAACCTGGTGACGGATTCCGATAAATCCTTTGCTGTTCCAGTGCAGCTGCTCCAGCGCTTCCTGCAGCAATTACATCACGGTAATGCATGTGACTGCTGTAAATGATCACTGGGCAATTTTCAATGATATTTTGTTATTTTATCACCTTTACATCCTCTCCCCAATTTGGACACTCTTTTGCCGAACTTGGAAGATCCCTTTAAGTTTTGGCACAGTGCCTTTTCTTTTCTAAATACGATTAGATGTGTATTTGAGGCTAAATCACTAAGGTCTGGTCCTTTTGGGTCTTCTGAACTTGTATATTGTTTACTGTCCCTGCGGAGCTGCAGGATTACTGTACTGTGCTTGTTCCTTAAGGCGATGTTCTCACTTTCCGTCAGACATTTCACTTTGTCTGTTCTATCCATAGGAACACACAGAATTGATGTGTAAAGTTGATCCATTGCATAACTGACGGAAGCAGGAGCTGAGTGACCTCATTGATTATTATGGGGTTTGGAGTCTGCTACTTGTCCGTTTGTAGAACGTGAGGAAATGCGCAGCTGCTCATCTTTTTTTCTGTTTTAAAAACTGACACAGAGGGATCCCAAAAGAATCAAATGGCCCCTCTGTTTGTTTGCACATTTTGTACACAGGAAAGATATATATCTTGGTACCGTGTTAGCCAGTAGATAGAAAAATATTTAGAACTGAGAGTCCTCAGTGGTTGATACCTTTTAATGGTCAACTGAAAAGATGGTAACACATTGCAAGCTTTCGAGACTACACAGGTCTCTTCATCAGGCATAGACTAATACAAAATCTGAAGAATCACATATTTATACCCAGCACAGAAGTAATATCGTAGATAAGACAAGTTACGTAAAGCGGAACTATCATTATGGCAGAGGGATAAACAGTTGTGTTCATAAATATTGGAACAGTTCATAGATAAGGAGTGTGAAAGTTTTATTGTCCTCTGATGTGGATTTATGTCTTTTACATCAATTAAGGAATTTGCTCCTCAGACCTTGTGGGGGCATCACAACACAGAACAAGGCCCCAATCACAGGACAATAAAACATTCACACTCCTTATCTATGAACTGTTCCAATATTTATGGCCACAACTGTTTATCCCTCTCCCATGATAGTTCTGCTTCACATCACTTGTCTTATATATTGAATTATTTCTATGCTGTGTTGTGCATAAATATGTGATTCTTCAGATTTTGTATTAGTCTATGCCTGATGAAGGGACCTGAGTAGTCTCGAAAGCTTGCAATTTGTTACCTTTTAATGGCTAACTGAAAAGATGGTATCAACCACTGAGGACTCTCAATTCTAAATACATTTTGGACATTAATTCTGTTTGTTCCTAAAAACGTATTAGACAAAGGGAATGTCCGAACAGAAGTGTGAACGTAGCCTTATTTTCACGACTTCCCTGCACAGTTTTCCATCTTGTTGACTCCAGTAGGTTGTTAATATCGAGGTCGGTGATCACCATCAAGCAATGATCTGCTATGACAATGCTGGAGATGAAAGCTATTGCTGCCGGTAATCTTTTCCCCTCTATGTGTTGCTCCTGAGAGTTGCTGACATTTACAAGGCAGTGTTGTTTAAGCTCAGTCAGTTTGCCCAATGCTTTATTAATCAGGATCTAGGAGAAACGCGCGTTATTTTCCTTCGATTCACTATTTGATGGAGAAAACTATAGTGTTCGGGGAAAACTCAATCACATGTGAAGACTGGACGACTTTGTCACAAAAAAAGACATAACTTCAGATTGATTTCTGTGTCTTGATTAATGAGGAAAAATAGCTGTGGGGGGAAAATTGAGATGAAACAAGCAAATAAATCTGTAATCGAGGAAGTCATCAAGGGTATGAGATTTCCCCCTGAGGTTATCAGAGGAGTGAGTACAGGAGTGGGGAATGTGTGAATCATTGAGCTGCCGAGCGCCTGAGGAATGGAGACAAGAGGTAAGACTTGTACTGCTTGGAATAGAAATCCAAAGACCTAACATATTCTCAAAGTGCAAAGAAAAGAAAGACCTGATGAAGGCGTATGGGGAGCCAACTCTACCATTGCTCTACGGCTGCCATCCTAACGTCAACCTGACCGGAGGCCCATACTGCCTGCACCATTGGCAGCATGAATCTGTGTAACTGTAGGTGTTTGTTTTACACTGAAGTATTTAAAAGAAAACACTATGGCCTCAATTCGTCAAGACCGGCATTGTTCACAATTTGAGTTGCACCTAAATTTTGCAATTTTTCAAAGCTTTTACACCAAAATTTTGGCATGAAAGCTTTTATGAATCGGGCTCAATGTGTCTCCGATGACTAGACCAAGGCAGGTACCAAGAGGTGGCTTCTGTTTACTCATCCCCCAGTTAGTCTACGTGAGCAGGAGAGGAAGAACCCAATGGGAAACCACCTCAAACTAGTCAGCTGAGTCACATAGCCCAGCTGGCTTTCAAAGTATGTAATGATTTAAAAGGAAACGTAGACGACTGTGTCTAATGCTTTCTGCGGTTTGGGCGGTATGAGTACGCTGACAAGCTCCCTTTCAGTGGCCCATATCCATTATGCAAATATTCAGCGAATAGCCACCTCTCCCAAATCCTTCATAAATATGAACGCACACCTCATGTGTTTTCAGTTTGAGAGTGCTGAATAAGTTGCATCCAGACATCTCTGGTGGCTTATTTCCCTGAGAACTAAAGGAAGCAAGAAAAACAGAGTGAAGTGACAGCACAAAAATACAAGTCACCACGACCTGATTCATCAAGACCGACAGCAATGTTCACACCAGTGTTGATGAGGGTCCATGTTAGAGTTAGTCCCGATTTATGAAGAGACAATGAATCAGGAGTGTCCGACACGTGGTGTGCTCCTCGCCACAAATCTTACTCGAGTTGGGGACTCCTCATGAATAGGAGGAGTTGTTGTGTCACGTTGTCGTACCGCCCAAGCTCTGTCCATTTTGGTGGAGTTGGGTAAAACTGGTGCAAAAATATCAAAGGTTGAAAATTTTCTGAATTTTCAAAGTGATTTATGAGTACCGTAATTGCTTTGATGAGTCAGGGCAGCTTAGAAGACAAAGAAAACTGAAAGGAAAGGAAAGTAGAATGTAGCATAAAAGTTCTCTACAAAACCATATTGTCCATATTCCTCCATGAGCCAGAGTGTTGTGATACTAAAAAAGCAGCGGCAGCCATTGTGCCTACTCGCTCCACATGGGAGGCCCTACAAACCGGCCACATCTTCTCCAGCAACATTTACCGGGGATTCCACTCTGTCGAGACAGCCCCTTTTTGCCCTTTTTGCCTCTTTACTTGTATCATACAAAGGTTTAGTTTGTTGCTATGGGTTAACATGTTTCATTGCATTAGTCATCCCATAGCGGCAGTAATGATCGTGAGCAGGGGTTTATGTACACACAGACAAGTTGGCAATGCGGTTAACAGAACATTCTGGAATCATGAAATTGGAATTTCCATAATAAGCAGATCTCTGTGTGCACAGGGTTTACTAAAATGGGTGACAAATAATACTCGCAGTCTCTTTTCCATTAGTGTCACCATTAGAGGCATTTTCCATTTTATCCATTAAACTCGTAAAAATGGGAATGATGCGGATTGTTCTAATGCCGTAACAGAGCACGTAAAAAATAATCTCGTCTGTCCGTGTCGCTCTCTGTGGCGGCAGCCAACTAAGCCATGTTAGTAAACAGAGGGCACGGACGCTGCTCCTTCAGGAAGCTCCATGTTTTATCCCATCCAACCACAATATGAATAAACATCCTGGCCGTAAAACCAAGTACAAATTTATGTTACATTTCAGCCAAATTGTAAGTAATGACCTCAGTATAACATCTGTGCAATGAGACAAGTATAGAACATATCATGGAATGTGCAGAGGGAAGAGCCGTTCTCTTAAAGGGAATCTGTCACCATCATCTTCATATGAGAGCGACATAATGTAGGAAAAAAGACCCTGATTCCAACGATGTATCACTTAGTTTACTGGGTGCCGCAGTTGTGACACAATGTTGCATGTAGCAGAACTCAGAAAGCTGCCCCTGCCCACAGCAAGCTCTCTATCTACAGTGTCATGTAAAAGTTTGGGCACCCTTGGTCAAAATTACTGTTATTGTGAACAGGTAAACAAGTTGAGGATGAAATGATCTCTAAAAGGCCTAAAGTTTGTATTTTAGGCAAATATACAGTACAGACCAAAAGTTTGGACACACCTTCTCATTTAAAGATTTTTCTGTATTTTCATGACTATGAAAATTGTATCGAGCGCCCCCACTGCCGCAGGGCCGAGGGGTACCCGGTACCGGGCCTCTCTGTCTCAGTCCTGGGGTTGTCACGGTGGCTAGACCCGGCCCGTGACCCTGCTGAGGGGCGTCCAATGAAGGTGGAGAGTGATGCTGTTGTGGTGTGGTGCCGGTCGCAGTAAATATAAGGACACCAGGTTGCAGTCTCTTTACCTCTTTACTGAAGGCTTCAGGATCCTCAGTCCGGAACACGGTTAACCGGGCTGCGTGAGTCCGGCCGGTCCGATGGCACCTCCAGAGTTCCCTTTGCAGGTGGAAATCTGTGCCTACCTTCTAGCGCTTGTGTGTTGTAGTCCTTCCTTGCTGAGCACCACGGTATAGTCCTCACAACTGTTGTGTCTGTTTCTGAAGTTCCCTCACAACTCGATTCTGATGTTCTGTTTCGTCCCCCAGATGATAAGGCTAGGACGCACCCATATGACGGGTAGGCTCGGAGGTCTTCCGGGACCCTAGAGTCGCCCCTCTCCAGATGTTGCCCCCTGTGTCTGCTTAGGTGAATTTTGGGTGAGACAGCCCGCCTATAACTGACTGTCCTGCCGTAGGTTTGAAGTAAGGCCTGGAGCTCAATACTTCCTCGGCGTTCCGGCCACCGGCTACGCGCCTCAGTAGGATGTTGCCTCGTGTTACAGCACGACTCCTACTGGTGTTTCTCCTTGTTGCGTTGATCTCGTTTCTCACTCAGCACAATAAACCTCGCTTCTTGTCCTTTCTTGGGGTACCGCCGCGATGAAATGCAGGCGCGGACTTGTAACGTTCTTTCTGTTCGCTAGGCCTCTGTCAGGATCCCACCCCTGACAGGGACCCCCCTGAATCTTCCCCTGCAACACCCTCTGCCACAGGATGTTGCCTGGTTCCAACCCAGTCAGCTTCTGACTAACTTCCTATTTAACCCCCAGTTTTACCAGATTGTGAGGAGTGGCCTAATACATAGCACCCTTAGCTCCCCCTGGAGGCCAGACCGTGAAGTGTATTAGTGTCTGTGATACCTGGTCAGGTGAACTCCTTCAGTGCCATCAGACGTACCATAGCCCCCCTTAGCGGCGGGGCATCAGAACTGCAACGACCAGGACTCTGGGGCGCTGCATGTACATTCACACTGAAGGCATCAAAACTATGAATTAACACATGTGGAATTATATACTTAAAAAAAAGTGTGACACAACTGAAAATATGTCTTATATTCTTCTGTTCTTCAAAGTAGCCACCTTTTGCTTTGATGACTGCTTTGCACACACTTGGCATTCTCTTGATGAGCTTCAAGAGGTAGTCACCGGGAATGGTCTTCCAACAATCTTGAAGGAGTTCCCAGAGAGGCTTAGCAATTGTTGGCCCTTTTGCCTTCACTCTGCGGTCCAGCTCACCCCAAACCATCTCGATTGGGTTCAGGTCTGGTGACTGTGGAGGCCAGGTCATCTGGCGTAGCACCCCATCACTCTCCTTCTTGGTCAAATAGCCCTTACACAGCCTGGAGGTGTGTTTGGGGTCATTGTCCTGTTGAAAAATAAATTATGGTCCAACTAAACGCAAACTGGATGGAATAGCATGCCACTGCAAGATGCTGTGGTAGCCATGCTGGTTCAGTATGCCTTAAATTTTGAATAAATCCCCAACAGTGTCACCAGCAAAGTACCCCACACACCATCACACTTCCTCCTCCATGCGTCACGGTGGAAACCAGGCATGTAGAGTCCATCTGTTCACCTTTTCTGCATCGCACAAAGACACGGTGGTTGGAACCAAAGATCTCAATTTTGGACTCATCAGACCAAAGCACAGATTTCCACTGGTCTAATGTCCATTCCTTGTGTTCTTTAGCCCAAACAAGTCTCTTCTGCTTGTTGCCTGTCCTTAGCAGTGGTTTCCTAGCAGCTATTTTACCATGAAGGCCTGCTGCACTAAGTCTCCTTTTATCAGTTGTTGTAGAGATGTGTCTGCTGCTAGAACTCTGTGTGGCATTGACCTGGTCTCTAATCTGAGCTGCTGTTAACCTGCGATTTCTGAGGCTGGTGACTCGGATAAACTTATCCTCAGAAGCAGAGGTGACTCTTGGTCTTCCTTTCCTGGGGCAATCCTCATGTGAGCCAGTTTCTTTGTAGCGCTTGATGGTTTTTGCAACTGCACTTGGGGACACTTTCAAAGTTTTCCCAATTTTTCGGACTGACTGGCCTTCATTTCTTAAAGTAATGATGGCCACTCGTTTTTCTTTACTTGGTTGCTTTTTTCTTGCCATAATACAAATTCTAACAGTCTATTCAGTAGGACTATCAGCTGTGTATCCACCAGACTTCTGCACAACACAACTGATGGTCCCAACCCCATTTATAAGGCAAGAAATCCCACTTATTAAACCTGACAGGGCACACCTGTGAAGTGAAAACCATTCCTGGTGACTACCTCTTGAAGCTCATCAAGAGAATGCCAAGAGTGTGCAGAGCAGTCATCAAAGCAAAAGGTGGCTACTTTGAAGAACCTAGAATATAAGACCTATTTTCAGTTGTTTCACACTTTTTTGTTAAGTATATAATTCCACATGTGTTAATTCATAGTTTTGATGCCTTCAGTGTGAATGTACAATTTTCCTAGTCATGAAAATGCAGAAAAATCTTTAAATGAGAATGTGTCCAAACTTTTGGTCTGTACTGTGTATATATGTGTATATACAGTGGGGCAAAAAAGTATTTAGTCAGTCAGCAATAGTGCAAGTTCCACCACTTAAAAAGATGAGAGGCGTCTGTAATTTACATCATAGGTAGACCTCAACTATGGGAGACAAACTGAGTAAAAAAAATCCAGAAAATCACATTGTCTGTTTTTTTAACATTTAATTTGCATATTATGGTGGAAAATAAGTATTTGGTCAGAAACAAACAATCAAGATTTCTGGCTCTCACAGACCTGTAACTTCTTCTTTAAGAGTCTCCTCTTTCCTCCCCTCATTACCTGTAGTAATGGCACCTGTTTAAACTTGTTATCAGTATAAAAAGACACCTGTGCACACCCTCAAACAGTCTGACTCCAAACTCCACTATGGTGAAGACCAAAGAGCTGTCAAAGGACACCAGAAACAAAATTGTAGCCCTGCACCAGGCTGGGAAGACTGAATCTGCAATAGCCAACCAGCTTGGAGTGAAGAAATCAACAGTGGGAGCAATAATTAGAAAATGGAAGACATTCAAGACCACTGATAATCTCCCTCGATCTGGGGCTCCACGCAAAATCCCACCCCGTGGGGTCAGAATGATCACAAGAACGGTGAGCAAAAATCCCAGAACCACGCGGGGGGACCTAGTGAATGAACTGCAGAGAGCTGGGACCAATGTAACAAGGCCTACCATAAGTAACACACTATGCCACCATGGACTCAGATCCTGCAGTGCCAGACGTGTCCCACTGCTTAAGCCAGTACATGTCCGGGCTGGTCTGAAGTTTGCTAGAGAGCATTTGGATGATCCAGAGGAGTTTTGGGAGAATTTCCTATGGTCTGATGAAACCAAACTGGAACTGTTTGGTAGAAACACAACTTGTCGTGTTTGGAGGAAAAAGAATACTGAGTTGCATCCACCAAACACCATACCTACTGTAAAGCATGGTGGTGGAAAAATCATGCTTTGGGGCTGTTTCTCTGCAAAGGGGCCAGGACGACTGATCCGGGTACATGAAAGAATGAATGGGGCCATGTATCGTGAGATTTTGAGTGCAAAACTCCTTCCATCAGCACGGGCATTGAAGATGAAAAGTGGCTGGGTCTTTCAACATGACAATGATCCAAAGCACACCGCCAGGGCAACGAAGGAGTGGCTTCGTAAGAAGCATTTCAAGGTCCTGGAGTGGCCTAGCCAGTCTCCAGATCTCAACCCTATAGAAAACCTTTGGAGGGAGTTGAAAGTCCGTGTTGCCAAGCGAAAAGCCAAAAACATCACTGCTCTAGAGGAGATCTGCATGGAGGAATGGGCGAACATACCAACAACAGTGTGTGGCAACCTTGTGAAGACTTACAGAAAACGTTTGACCTCTGTCATTGCCAACAAAGGATATTTTACAAAGTATTGAGATGAAATTTTGTTTCTGACCAAATACTTATTTTCCACCATAATATGCAAATTAAATGTTAAAAAAACAGACAATGTGATTTTCTGGATTTTTTTTTCTCAGTTTGTCTCCCATAGTTGAGGTCTACCTATGATGTAAATTACAGACGCCTCTCATCTTTTTAAGTGGTGGAACTTGCACTATTGCTGACTGACTAAATACTTTTTTGCCCCACTGTATGTGTATATATATATATATATATATATATATATATATATATATATATATATATATATATATATATATATATATATATATATATATATATATATATATATATATATGTGTGTATATTCACCTTTTACATTATAAAAATTACAAAAAGTAACATGCCACTTTACATTATATGGTGACAGTGAGCTGATCATCTTAGAAGGGGGCGTGGTCCCACTACGGTTCACACTAGTCCAGGCAGTGATAATCTCCTGGTAGTAAAACATTCATTGAATTGAAACAACAGCATTCAGCCTAATAAGTGACACATCGCTGAAATCTGTGTCTCAGCCCCTACCTCATGCTGTACTCAGATTACACAGCTAAAACCTACTGACAGATGAGGACATCATCGTAAGAAGATGGGAGGCCCCAGACCGGATCGCGACGCCTATCGGACCGGACCGCAGCGGGACTACCCCTGGGTAAGTATAATCTAACCTCTTTTTCTCATCTTTCAGGTTGCATCGTGGGCTTATCTATAGCATTACAGAATGCTGTAGATAAGCCCCTGATGCTGGTGGGCTTAGCTCATCTTCGATTTTGGGGGTGACAGGTTCCCTTTAATATATAAGCCATATATCATGGAAAGGCCCCAAACCTGTATATTAGTGGCTGTGATCAAGAAATCCCACTTATTAAACCTGACAGGGCATACCTGTGAAGTGAAAACCATTCCCGGTGACTACCTCTTGAAGCTCATCAAGAGAATGCCAAGAGTGTTCAAAGCAGTCATCAAAGCAAAAGGTGGCTACTTTGAAGAACCTAGAATATAAGACATATTTTCAGTTGTTTCACACTTTTTTGTTAAGTATATAATTCCACATGTGTTAATTCATAGTTTTGATGCCTTCAGTGTGAATTTACAGTTTTCATAGACATGAAAATACAGAAAAATCTTTAAATGAGAAGGTGTGTCCAAACTTTTGGTCTGTACTGTATGTATTGTTAGAGGGTCAGTAGAAATGTATGTGAGTGGAGATATGCATCACAAAGATTGTTATCTTCCATGATGTCAAACCCCAAGGTTTCTCTCCTGCATGTTATGTGCTGAGAGGGGTTAATCAGCCATGACAGGGTTGTTTTTTTTTGTGATTAGCTGTAAGAGATGGGTGGGATGGCCTCTCACCATGTCTCCACCCCTATGGTGTGGTTCAGCAAGTTAAATGTCCTGCCACTGAGTTTTTTTCACTATCTGTTTGCTGGAAGACAAGTAAGGCCTCTTTCACACTTCCGTCTTTCCATCTCCTGTCACAATCCGTCGAGTTTTGAGAAAACAGGATCCTGCAAATTTTTCTGCAGGATCCTGTTTTTTCTCATAGACTTGTATTAATGACGGATTGTGACGGATGGCCTACCGTTTCATCCGTCGTGCACTGGATCCGTCGGCCAAAACCGGTCCGTCGGAGGAACGTTTTTTTAAAAAGTCTCTCTCTCTCTCCCCTCCACAGGAACTCCTTCGACGCATCCGTCATAACACTGGATGCGTTGCACACGTTTTCAACTACTTTCACAACATCCGTCGATACGTTGCTTCACTGCATTGCGACGCACCTGCAGCGACGGAAGTGTGAAAGAGGCCTAAGTTTCCAGCCTGGAACTCCAGTGGGAGCTGAAGTTTGTTGCATCCTGAGCAGGCAAATCCGACAGACGTATGGACTGTGCTACAACTTTTCTTGTGTTTGCCATCATGCCAGAAAGGCTGTGTTTTTTTGTTACATCCTGCACAGGTAAACCAGCAGAAGAAATGTACCTGTGTCTACCTCTGAGAGCAGCCAATCTACCACAAAAAAAATATATATATGTCTACTACATTTATTCCATGCAGCAAAATTAAAACATATGTTGATGCATACTGGTCCATCCTACACGGAGTAAGCAATTTTTGGCAAGCACAGGATACCTTTGGCATCAAAGTGCATATGCCAAAAAAAGGGCCAAAATGAGAAATGAACTGAGTCCTCACCCTGTGATTTCCTCACTTTATGATTACATGTGACTATTTTGTCGATGATATGAAGTGACCATTAACTGCTGTCACATCCCTGACCGTCACACGCCATGATATTCTGAGGTTCCTGGTGAACTGATAACCTTCAGCATTTGTATTCAGGAGCACGGACAGTCCCGAATTATCTGACAGAAGCCATACGGTTGCTGTTGACAGGCAGCACCTTGTATTCAGCAGGAGACTCAACGACTGGTCTTCTCCTGAGATTTAATGGCAAGACACAAGGGACGTGGTGTTACCTCAGACACGGGAGCTGTCAGAAGCCATCTGATGATTTCACATGAAACATACCATATGCTCCTTCTATTCTTCCTGGGACATTCAGTACTGGTGTGCTCTGGATCAGGTATTTCATAGAAAGCCTTTAACTGGTCTTTTCACCCCTGGAGCAGAATGTAAGATTAATGGCGCTAAGCCACTAGGAAACAAAAGGACCTGTCAGCTATTGTAGTAGGGAGCAGACACAAAAAGTAACAATGCCGGGTGGAAACTCAATAGCAAGAGGCATTAGCAGTAGAAAAAGACGAGTGCTGAATGTCAGACACAGGCCTTTTTAGGAATTGATTAGCGCATATACTGAATTTTTAGCCCCTCAAAGAGAAAAGGGTGACAGGGCAAGCCTAACTAGTTAGCTGTCTGAGCGGGAAAGTAAAAAGCCCCCCATTGTTTCTTATATATGGAATATAATATCATCACTTTAATTGTATCTTGAAGAAATATCCATAATCCGCGGTATATTAATCTGCAGCTGAAGCATCAGATGTTCTTATGACAAGACAGCCATCAATTCAAGACACAGTGGTACAGAATAATTGCAAAAAGGATTAATTATTAGCCAAAAAAGCATCCCACTCAGATACGTGCGCACCTGCCGGTCTGGCAAATGCATTTCGAAGGGCGCACACAATTTTTTTTTTAGTCTTTGCATACATCCCTACAAAAGCATCTTGTGTCCTGATCTACAGAGAAATGTCCATAGAAATTGGGAACAATAAAAGTGACACATCAAAAGCCGGACTCCGTTTTAGGACCGGTCAATTCACTATATTCATTATTGTCTTTTTTTTTTCCCTTTAATCTGAAGTAACGTAATTTCTTTCTCAAAGAGTTTCTCTATCTTCACACATCCGACCTTCAGGGTCTGCGTATGATCTGGCTGCAGGATTCTTAAATATGTCTGAGACTTGAATGTTGGCAGTGTTAGGCCATGTTCACACATTTAATCACGAGTGGAACAATCAGAGGAAAGTGTGATAGAAACACGTCACCACTTCTGTATTTATCACCCACTCCTGGTTTTGGCTTACAAATACTGAGGTAAAATACTGACCAAATACTGAACGTGTGATTGTGGCCTGGAAACCGTGATTAGGGTGAAAAAGAAAGTCTAGTAAGGTAGTGGAGTAGTCAGCGTCGGACTGGAGTAGCTTGGGCCCACCAGAGAAAATCATTCTAAGGGCCCACCATGCTTAAGGGGTACTAGCAGCAGAGTCTTCCCTCTTTCACTGGATCCTGCATAAAAACGGTCCGTCGGGCAGAGAAAACGTTCAGAGGAACGTTTTTTCTGCACGTCGGAAAATCGGTCAGCGACGTATCCTGCGCTGTCCGTCACTGGCTACAATGGAAGCCTATGGGCACAGGATGCGTTGCTGCCTGTGAAAAGCAGGAATCCAGCAACTGGTCCCGTCTTTTCAAAGAGAGCATGCGTGGAAGAATTTCCCGTCAGGGAAATTCTCTCTCTCTCTCTTTTTACTACTGATGCTGCCTATGCAGCATCAATATAGTCAATAAAATATATACACGGCACTCTGAAGAAGGAAGGCGTAGGTGCTCAAGTAGGGTATCCGACCCCCAATGATAAATTCGTAGAAAAACTTGGCACTCAAGGGTTTTAAAATATTTTCTAAAGTTTTTATTTAACATCCAGAGAAATTAGTCAATTGACTAATTTCAAAACCCTTGAGTGCCAAGTTTTTCTACGAATTTATGCAGCATCAATAGTAACAAGATATGTTAAAAATAATTTAAAAAATTAAAAATCGCAGTATTCTCACCTACCGGCGTTCCCGCGTAGCGTCACCAATGCTCCCGGCAGCTAGTGTTCCTAGTAATACATTGTGACTTCTTGCGAGATTTCGTGGAGTATTGCTAGGAACGCTAGCTGCCGGGAGCATCGATGACACTGCGCGGGAACGCCGGTAGGTGAGAACACTGCGATTTTTTTATTTTTTTTTAAACCTGGTTTGTGTTGTGTATGCATTTTCGCAGCGGAAAACCGCTGCGAAGACACATACACAACAGGTGCACATAGCCTCGACGGGCCCAGTGCACACGTTTTCCACAATCTGCACAGGATCCGTCATTTCAACGTCTTGACGGATCCTGTGCAGATTTTGAAGATGGAAGTGTGAAAGTAGCCTAAGTTTCCATCTAGTTAAGCACCCTTATCGGCAGCGGATAATTTTGTGTAAACAAGACAAGTGCTGCCTAGAACAATGATATTCTATAAGCACAGAAAGATTTTACTATTTAGACATGTGCCACATACACACAATAGACACGACACATACACACCAGTCACACGCTAGACACAGGATACATACATGTGACACACACACACCAGTCACACGCTAGACACATGACACACTCACGCGCCATACATACACCAGTCACACACTAGACACAGGATTAGAGATGAGAGGACCCCTAGATGTTCGGGTCCGGCCGAACAGTTAAAAATGAGTCCAGGTTCGGGTACCAGAAAAGTACCTGGACCCTATTCATTTGAGTGGGGGGCCAATACATCAAGTGTTTACCACTCTGTCAGATACAAGACAGAGCGGCAAACATTGCTTCTGATCGGCGGTAAAATCATTACTGCCAGTCTGAAAGCTGATGTTCACACACTGTCAAATGATGCGAGCCCGCAGCTGTGATCGGAGGTATAAAGTTTACCTCTGGTCACTGGGGTCAGCTAACCTCATCGAGGTTATGGCAAGCCATTGAGGCTTTGTTCCCAGCCAGGCCCCTGAACTGCGGTGACCTTGGTGAGATTCCCACTAGCGCAGTGAGAAAGTCCCACGGTGCAGAGGCGGTGAACTCACCAATGGGCTTTTTCTCACTCCCCCTCTTCTCCACACAGCCCCGGATCACCTCTTTTTCCACAAAGCTCATCATCCCCCCTTTTCCACACAACCCCCTCATCACCCCCCCTTT
Source organism: Ranitomeya variabilis (assembly GCF_051348905.1). Classification (NCBI taxonomy): domain Eukaryota; kingdom Metazoa; phylum Chordata; class Amphibia; order Anura; family Dendrobatidae; genus Ranitomeya; species Ranitomeya variabilis. Next base: position 994,209,824 of record NC_135233.1, on the reverse strand, counting down.
TCCACAAAGCTCATAATCCCTCCTTCTCCACACAGCCCCTCATCGTCCCTCCTCCAAACAGCCCCTCATCATCCCTCCTTTTCCACAGCCCCTTCAGCATCCTTCCTCCACACAGCCCCCTCATCCCTCCTTCTCCACACAGCCCCCTCATCATCCCCCTTCATCACACAGCCCCTCATCATCGCTCCTGCTCCACACAGCCCCCTCATCATCCCTCCTTCTCCACAGAGCCCCCTCATCATCCCTCCTCCACACAGTCCCTCATCATCCCTCCTTCTCCACAGCCTTTTCAGCATCCCTCCTCCACACAGCCCCCTCATCATCCCTCCTTCTCCACAGCCTTTTCAGCATCCCTCCTTCACACAGCCCCCTCATCATCCCTCCTTCTCCACACAGCCCCCTCATCATCCCTCCTCCACACAGCCCCCTCATCATCCCTCCTTCTCCAGTCTTTTCAGCATCCCTCCTCCACACAGCCCCCTCATCATCCCTTCTTCTCCACAGTCTTTTCAGCATCCCTCCTCCACACAGCCCCCTCATCATCCCTTCTTCTCCACAGCCTTTTCAGCATCCCTCCTCCACACAGCCCCCTCATCATCCCTCCTTCTCCACACAGCCCCCTCATCATCCCCCCTTCATCACACAGCCCCTCATCCCTCCTCCACACAGCCCCCTCATCATCCCTCCTTCTCCACAGCCTTTTCAGCATCCCTCCTCCACACAGCCCCCTCATCATCCCTCCTTCTCCACACAGCCCCCTCATCATCCCTCCTCCACACAGCCCCCTCATCATCCCTCCTTCTCCAGTCTTTTCAGCATCCCTCCTCCACACAGCCCCCTCATCATCCCTTCTTCTCCACAGTCTTTTCAGCATCCCTCCTCCACAGCCCCCTCATCATCCCTTCTTCTCCACAGCCTTTTCAGCATCCCTCCTCCACACATCCCCCTCATCATCCCTCCTTCTCCACACAGCCCCCTCATCATCCCCCCTTCATCACACAGCCCCTCATCCCTCCTCCACACAGCCCCCTCATCATCCCTCCTCCACACAGCCCCCTCATCATCCCTCCTTCTCCACAGCCTTTTCAGCATCCCTCCTCCACACAGCCCCCTCATCATCCCTCCTTCTCCACACAGCCCCCTCATCATCCCCCCTTCATCACACAGCCCCCTCATCATCCCTCCTTCTCCACACAGCCCCTTTCAATTTACATCAAATAAATACATCCTCTGACCACTCACACTGAATGCTGGGTCTTCATTCCTATCTGTGCAAGGGTCCATTGTGCAGACCCTCATTCCTCTCCTTACACAGTTCCATAGTGCAGCCCCCTCGGTCCTCTAGTTCACACAGGGCTCCAGCAGCCTCAGTGAGCACAGCGCTGCTTCCTGCTATCAGGTGGTCACTGGTCTGATGGAGGCCCCGCCCCTTCCAGTGACATCATGCCCTCAAAAAATCAACTCCGTTCTAGACGCTGTGTGCAGTGTCTCACAGCCTGTGGCTCTGTGCTGTGCGTGGTGCTGTGCGGGTTATTGTATACCCGGTGCTGGCCATCTGCACGGCTCAGCACCAAGTGATGTGAGGTGAGAGCTTTCTATCACCTGCTGCTGCCGCTTATATTGATCTCATGAGCACTGCGCAGCTGAGACAGCGGCGCGAAGACATCAGTAGAAGCCGCAGCAGGTGATGAGAAAGCTCTCATATCACCTCACATGTTACTGAGCAGTACAGGCGGCCAGCAGCGGGTATGGAATAACACTCACTGCTGGGTCCATGTAATCATAATGCGCTAAAATACAGGACAGAGCAGGAGTCTGGTGGGGGGGAGGGCCCCCTGGGGGGCGGGCCCACCGGAGGATTCTCCGATCTCCCGGTGAGCCAGTCCGACCCTGGGAGTAGTCCACTTAAATGAAATATGGCACATGATCTCTGAAGCTACTGACTGACTGCAGAGGTCACATGCAATGGTAAGCGTGTAAACAAACTTGGACAAGTAAGGTAACCACAAGGGCCTCTGCCCTAATTTGTTGGGGGATTAAAGAGTTGAGTACAGATTTTTTTGTTGTTATTTTAGGTCTTTCAGCAAAAAAAAAAAAGGAAAGTTCTCAAGGTCTTGACACAGGCAACTCCATGGGGCTTCTGAAACAGGAAAATCCACAAATAGCTCTCAGACCAGATATCCAACGCTTAAAGGTTGGTTCTCCGCTCAAAAGTAGATACAGTCCATAATTTTGGAAAAAAGTAAAGCGGCACCTGATAATAGAAAAACATGGCTATTTTATTAGAACATAGACAAACTATATCGGGCAAACACCATACCAATAAGCTAACGCTTTTTTCAGCACATGAGTGTGTGTTCACCCGAAACGGCGTTGGCCGATGGGTGTGGTATTTGCCCGGCATAGTTCTTAAAAAAATAAGCACATTTCTCTACTATCGTGGGCCGCTTTACTTTTTTTTCAAGATCATATTTTAGATCTTTTGCTACTCGTCTTTTTCTTTCTTTTTCCAAAGAGTTGGAGAACTTTGATAATTTGCTGCTGATTGGCTGCTCCACTGTTAGGCTCTGGTAACCTCTCCGCCCTGACACTACATTTGTCTTTTCCATCTTAGGAACAGTCTAACAGAATAAGTGACCCACTGCATCAGATAGACACATGACAGCAGAGATGCCCTACTAATTATTATGTGGTCCATCTGGATTCTGATTTTTGGAACAGAAGAAAAAAATGTTGCTGCATGCTCAACTTTATTTTCCATTCTAAAAACAGAACACTTACGGTAACCGCATTGGCACCATATTTTAAGTATTTCGTGGTGCCTGGCACAATTATCTGGCCAATTCTGTATTGATTCTATTTTTCTCCTGGCCCTATTGTTTGATTTAGGGTATCTTGACACGTCAATGATTTTCTTAGGAAAGTCCATGGCAAATCTGGCAGCTCTGAGCAACAATTATCCCCATTGTCATCAGACAGATATATTCTGCAGCAAGTGGAATATAGAAGATCTGCATCTTGGTTAATATTCCGTAGTTATCCTGTAGTTACTGTACACCTAACTTCTCAATAAGTCTTGGACATGTGAACAATTACAACAGAGGGGAATATCTGCAAGGTATAGACTCTATAACATTGTAGTGTGAGAACAGTCTTTTGTGGTTGCTACTAGAGTCGGTACGATTTGTTTGCATGACCCGGTCTGTCAGCCATGTTAGTGATCTTTTGCCGCCATATGGGAGCCCTGAAAACTGCCTCTTACTTGACAAAATCCGCTCTTTTGCTTAGTTGGCCAGGCCGGCTAATCAAAAGAAGAGCTTCATATGCCGTTAATTAAAAGGCGGTTTTCATGGCCCCCGTCCAGCAGTAAAAGATCACTGGACCGGGTCATCCAAATTGATTCACAACAACTCTAATTGCTACTTAATAGAACAATTCAGGGACATTACGAGGTCATCCTTGCTGACTTTTTGTTTGGCATGTGAGAATTAGTTGAACATTTTTAGATGTAGCCATTTTCAAGGTCACGCTTTCCCAAGACTACTCACGTGAAGATTTGCCGACACATGAGGGAGTTCAAGTAGCTTCCCAGAGATTCTGGGAGAGTTGACAAGTATTTACTAGCTTTGGGTGCTAGGGTTGAGAACTCTGAGAATTGTCTTGACGTAATAATAAGAGTTGGTTTTGAAACGGTTAAAAAACCCTGCTGTGGCATGTGCCTTAATGCTTTTATGATTGAAGCTCCTTCGGCTAACCACAAGTGGTATGCACTTACAAAAATTCTAGGCAAAAGATCATAAAACATCTGAAGTACACCAGGTACTTTGGACCATCCAAGTCCTGAAACAACATTCATTTTTCTCCTGAGATAAAGGGTTTAAAATACATTATTTTAGGTTCTTGTAACTCAAACTGGCTTATATGAGGTTGGTAGGTCCTCAAAATATCTGCACAGTATTTAAGTTTTATCTTTTGGCCTGAAGATAAAAGCCTCATTGTATTCTCTAGGGGAATATTGCGTAATAGCCGACATTTGATGAATAATATATGAGATCACATGTGCTGTGTGCAATAAAGGTCACTAATGGTGGGTAAAGTGTATGTGAATTGGGCATTGGGATGGGGACCATGAGCTCTCATGTGATACCTCAGTGTAACACCGTGCTATCGGATCATTCCTTAATAAGTTTGCATACCTTTGAGACGTATGTTTGGACAGACGCTCAGATCTTATCTGCGGAATGTGAACGCATCGAGTCAGTGATAGAAGACACATGTCCTGAGATAGGTCACCATGTCTGCTTTGATGATCAGGTGCATGGCATATGCCATTGGTGTGATGTAACCTACTATAAACAATGCATCATTGTACCGTGGCACAGTCAGTCGCGGATAAAATTGTAACTATCAAAGGAATAGTCGCCTCCTTATGGAGTGTGATTTTAATTAGTTCTTGTGTCTCTTTCACACCATATTAGTTTTTGGAGTACAGTCAAACTGAGACATCTCGTTGAATTATTTATTTAGTAGCCCTCGAGGACATCTGCCTTACAAGCAACTAGCTCATCAATATTTCTTCAGCCTAAAAAACAAGCAAATGGTATAGTCATACACAGTGTACCATAGAGAGGTAAGATCCGGTGCTGAGCCCACATCTTACCCAGCATATGCCAGCTGTTTTGAACAGCTGACATGTGCCTCTAACAGGCGCAGGTGGAATCGCGATCCACCCGCAGCTGTTAAATGCCGCTGTCAGTCTCTGACAGCGGCATTTAACTCACGCTTCCAGTAAGCGCACCAGAAATCCCACCCATTGGTGACCCCTTCACGTGATCGCGAGTCAATGATGGATTGGCATGACAACCAGAGGTCTCCAGCAGACCTTTATGGTTGTCATAGCCAGATTGCTATAGCAAGTGAGCATTTCTGCTACATACAGGCGATCTGATCATCACCTGTATGTAGCAGAGCCGATCAGACAACTGCAGCTTCTAGTCTCCCATGGAGACTATTGAAGCATGCAAAAAGTAAAAAAGAAAAGTTTTTAAAAATATTTTAAAAATAAAAGTTCAAATCACCCCCCCTTTGCCTCATTCAAAATAAAACAATAACAAAAATTAAATATACACATATTTTGTATCGTCGCATTCAGAATCACCCGATCTATCAAGATAAAAAAAAAAATGAACCCAATCGCTAAATGGCGTAATGAGAAAAAAACTCTTTTGGTTGCCGCTACATTGCAATAGAATGCAATAATGGGCGATCAAAAGATCGTTTCTACACCGTATCTACATGCACAGACCACAGGAAAACAACCCTCACCCAACCCAAGATCATGAAAATGGAGACACTAGAGGTCTCGGAAAATAGCTCCATTTTTTTTTTTTTTTACCAAAGTTATTTTTTTTTTCACCACTTAATTAAAAAAAGAACCTAGACATGTTTGGTGTCTCATAATGCCAGGTCAGTTGTAGCATTTAGTGAAAATGATTTAAAAAAATACCCCCAAAACAACTGTGGAATTGCAATTTCACCGCAGTTGGAATTTTTTTCCCGTTTTCCAGTACACAACATGTTAAAACCAATGGTGTTGTTCAAAAGTACAACTCGTCCAGCAAAAAACAAGCCCTCACCTGGCCATTTTAACCAAAAATACAAAAGTTATGGCTCTGAAAATAAGGGGAGTAAAGAACGAAAACGCAATAGCGAAAATAACTCCGATCATGAAGGGGTTAGTGGGTTGAGGAAGCAAAGAAATGTTGTTTTATATTAGAAAAACAGATGCAACAAACATTGTAAAGACTAACATACTGTATGAACCAAAAATGGGTGCCGTCGAGCACATTGAAAAAAATACCAACCGTATTTCACATTTGAGGCAAAAAAGGATGCGTTAATCCAGCCTTACACTTGAATATATCTAGGGGATATCTTCAGGCAGACTCAGCCCACCTGTGTGGTGCACATTCAATGGCCGATCATGTAATATATGAATAGATTGGATCCATTTACAGCAACACTTGCATTGGCAGACAGGAAAGAATCCCTGCAGTAGGAGGGAACTCAACTCTGATGTCCATATGCTTTAGTAGGGCGAATGAAAGAGGGTTATCTCAGCAGATGTGAGGAGAACACTAGTTAGTAATGGCTCATTCAGACGTCCGAATTTTCCACATACAACAAAAACAAACTGATTCTGTTCATACTGTGATCAGAGTTTGATCAGAGTGTGGTCCGAGCGTTATTCGATGTTCTCATACATGGAGAAATTTACAAGAATAATTTTCTCCACCTCCTCCTTTTTGACAATCAGTGAAAATTGGATGTTATCCGAGTGCGGTGCAATTATTTCACAGACCCATTGACTTGTATAGCCTATTTTCATCTGACTCTCGGATCAACATTGGACATATCTTCGCGATTTTGATGAAAACTCATGGACTTGTGAATGGCCCCAAAGAGTATCACAGGCACAAGTCCTATCCGTGAAAATCACAACTAGCCCTGGTATGTGAAAATCGGACGTCTGAATGAAGCCTAGCGCTGGCCATACACGTTAGATAGCTGTGGGCCAAATGATCAGCTTGGCAGCAGCTAATCTGTAGAGAGAACAAAAGGATCAGCCACTGAAATTCACACTGCGCGATCCTTATCTCATCCGACATCATCTGTCAGGGAAGAGTTGGTAAGACACCATATGCACATTGGATGGTAGGTTGATTGACTGTAATCAAATGTGTGGGAGCCTTAAAACTGTCCAAAATTATTACTTTGGTAGGTTTTATATTTTCCAGGATTCTCTCCTAGACCCCTCAATTCTACATCTTTATTAGTTCTGACACAGGAAAGACTAATTCTGAAGTGCACCATTTTGCTGTCCACATAGTTTCAATAGCTAAACAAGCCCCTTTCTCTAGTACGGCTGACCCAGAGACAGACAACCGGTCTGGTAATGCCATTAAATAAGCCAGTCAGTCTGCGTCCTTCATTGCAGGCCGATAAGGAGGACCAGGAAAACTCAATTCCATTGTTCGAACCATTGTATAAGTGGGATTGCCCAGACCAGGACAGTGGTGCAGAACTTATGGCAGATTTAAACAATTTAGTAAATGTAACTATGAAACATTTCATACATACCGGAAGATATTTTTATTGCACTGGATAACTCCTTTCAGTTTCTTCGCTTGGGATAACCAGCGGCCCAATCCCGAACATCTGGAATATGGCTTTTACCACAGATTTGTGGAAACCGTTTTTCACACCCAATTTTGATATATATAGTTGAGTAAGCCAAGGAACTGCCTTGAATATGACAGTGTTGTCTCAGGTGCTATCAGTATATAGGAACATTCAATATCTGTGTTGCCTTCTTTTTCTAGGCAGGAAAGATCATGTGTGTGCAGATTGAGGGGGCAGAGAGAGAAGATCACATCTAATTCACATTAGGGCTCATTCACACGTCAGTATTTCCTGTCAGTATTTCATCAGTATTTGGATGCCAAAACCAGGAATGTCTACAATCTTTCAATTGTAGTTTTTCTCTGTAAGTTCCACCCCAGGCTTTGGCATGCAGTTGGAGCGCCCCCAGACGCAGGGCCGCGGGGTACTCGGTACCGGGCCTCTCTCCCTCTCAGTTCTGGGGTTGTCATGGTGGCTATACCCGGTCCGTGACCCTGCTAAGGGGCGTCCAATGAAAGATGTGATGATGGTGCGTGGTGCAAGGCGCGATGAATAACGAGGACACAGGGTTGCAGTCTCTTTACCTCTTTACTGAAGGCTTCAGGATCCTCAATCCAGAGTACTGCTAACAGGGCTGGCTGAGACCGGCCGGTCCGATGGCACCTCCAGAGTTCCCTTTGCAGGTGGAAATCAGTGCCTACCTACTAGCGCCTGTGTGTTGTAGTACCTCCCTGCTGAGCACCGCGGGAGAGTCCTCACAACTGTTGTGTCTATTTCTGATGTTCTTCCTCACAACTCGTATCTGTTCTGATGTTCTTCTCTGTCCCCCAGATGATATGAATAGGACGCACCCGTATGACGGGTAGGCCTGGAGTTCTTCCGGGACCCTAGCGTCGCCCCTCTCCCACAATTGCCCCCTCTGTCTGCTTAGGTGATTTAGGTGAGACAGCCAAACTAAAATTAACTGTCCTGCCGCTGTTTGAAGTAATGCTTGGAGCCCAATACTTCCTCGGCGTTCCGGCCACCGGCTATGCGCCTCAGTAGGATGTTGCCTCGATCTTACGGCACGACTCCTACTGGCTTTATCTCCTTTTTGCTGCGATCTCATTTCTCATTTCTCCACAATAAACCTCGCTTCGTTTCCTTTCTTAGGATGCCGCCGCAACGGGTGCAGGCGCGGCAACTTAACTTTATGTTCTGTTCGCTAGGCCACTGTCAGGATCCCACCCCTGACAGAGACCCCCCTGAATCTTCCCCTGCAACACCCTCTGCCACAGGATGTTGCCTGGATCCAACCCAGTCAGCTTCTGACTAACTTCCTATCCAGCCCCCAGTTTTACCAGATTGTGAGGAGTGGCCTAATACATAAAACCCTTTGCTCCCCCTGGTGGCCAGAATGTGACGTGTAATGTGTGACTGTGATACCTGGTCAGGTGAACTCCTTAAGTGCAATCACACGTACCATCACTCCCCTTAGCGGCGGAGCATCAGTACTGCAACAAACAGGACTCTGGGGCGCTGCACAAACACTGATGCAAAATACTGACGTGTGAATGAGGCCTTAATAGGATTTTCTTGTGTAATTTGAATAAAAAAGTGCTGTTGAAGGGTCGCAATGTACTAATTCCTAAACATTTCCTAGTTTTCTGTTTACTGTCAATGAAAGAGAGCATTCTTGGGTACACCAACACGGACCTAATAGTGCCCAGTCCAGACAATCCTCTATGAACTAAAGAGCCAGGACTGGAACTGATACGTACTACCTACATTGGATGTAAAGTATTTAATAGATAGACAGGTCAGGACAGAGATTTGAGTGGCTTCTTATATATTCAGCTTATAAAGGATGGCCAAGTTTGATACTTTCATTCTCTACAGTATTGCTGTAGAAAGTGGAGTACGCCACTCTGCTTCATGCTCGATCTACTGTCCAATCAGACATTAAGATCTAATCTCCATAGGATGGGGATGACTTACTAATCACTTGAGTCCGACCCCTCGGACAATCACTGATCCTCACTCTACAAAGCTCTGTATGACTAAGGCAGAGGTCAAGCATGCGCAACTCCACTCTGTTTGTATGGCTGTGCCAGAAATAGACAAGAACTGCACTATCATATTCCACTGCACTTTACAGACATCATCACTGTCCCCATTGGGGCTCACAATCTAAATTCCTTATCAGAATGTCTTTGGAGTGTTGGAGGAAACCCACGCAAACATGGGGAGAACATACAAACTCCTTGCAGATGTTGTACTTGGTGGGATTTGAACCCAGGACCCCAGTGCTGCAAAACAACAGTGCTAACTACTGAACCACCGTGCTGCCCGTACAGTGCTCAACTATCTGTCAATCACGTAGAGAATGAATTGGTAGAAAACATCAAGATAAACAATCCTCTGTGAGCTAAATACATAAGAAGCAGCACTAATCTCTGCCCTGTCCTGACTTATATTCTGCGTATTCAATGTAGTAGTAAGTGCTATCTCCAGTACTGGCTTTTTAGCTCAAAGAGGATTATTTAGCCTACACATAGCTACCGTATGTTGGTCTACTCAAGAAAGCTCTCATTCCCTAAGAGGAAGCAGAGCCCTTGAAGTTGGTTAACTCTGTGCATCAGTGCAGGTTCCAATGGATGGGCCGCCAGCTATCAGTAAATTATCCCATATCCTATATCTGAATGAGCGGAGGTCGAGCATGAGCACCTCTGCTTTTCTCACCTTTTCCATGTAGCAGTGATGGAATCTGCTGAGAATCTGAATTACACAGTATAATCTTCCTGCAGACTTTGCTGCAAATTCATCAAGGGTTTATGGTGAAATACATAACGGATTTTTTCTGATATACAGCTCTGGCATAAATTAAGAGACCACTGCACAGTTTTATAAAAATCAGCTTCTCTACATGTCTGACAGCCATTCCATTCCAGTGTCAGTTGAATTCCTACCAGAGTACACCTTATTCTACTTAATGTGCTTCTGATGAGGTAATCACCTGAACCAAATCTTATTTAACGAAGGAAAGTATAAAAAAAACCCGCTATGGCGTTCACAATCCACTCACAATAGGACAAGCTGGATGGCAAAACAAGTGCTAGTAATATCCCAAAAGTAATAGGAATGAAAATATAACTTCTAACCATGCCAAAGGAGTTGAAAAGTCTTGAGTGAGGAGAAGAAGGGCTTAATTCTGGCTTTACTAGCAGAGGGACACAGTTAGCGTCATGTTGCCTCCATCCTTAAAATTTCTAAGACGGCAATCCATTACAACAAGGTCAAGTAGCAGATATTGGGGACAACAAAGCTACAGACCGGTAGAGGGCAAAAACGACTCTCCACTGACCGGGATGACCATCATCTTATTCGATTGTCATCCTGCGGTTGCAGAGTGACATCAAGTGACCTACTAAAGGAATGGCAAATGGCAGTTGGGGTGAAGTGCACGACAAGAACAGTTCGTAACAGGCTCCTAGAGGCAGAACTCAAGTCATGTAAAGCTAGGAAAAAGTATTTCATCACTGAGAAGCAAAGAAGAGCCAGGCTGAAGTTTGCCATAGATCATAAGGATTGGACCATAGAGGACTGGAGTAAGGTAATCTTCTCTGATGAGTCTAATTTTCAGCTTTGCCCAACACCTGGTCGTTTAATGGTTAGACAGAGACCTGGACAGGTGTACAAGCCACAGTGTCTTGCACCCACTGTGAAATTTGGTGGAGGATCGGTGATGATCTGGGGATGTTTCAGCAAGGCTAGAATTGGGCAGGTTGTTCCTTGCGAAGGACGTATGAATGAAGCCACATACAAGGTTATCCTGGAAAAACAGTTGATTCCTTCTGCTCAGGCAATGTTCCCCAGCTCCAAGGACTGGTTTGTCCAGCAGGACAAAGCGCCATGCCACACAGCTAGGTCAATCAAAGTGTGCATGAAGGACATCCACATCAAATCCCTGTCATGGCCAGCCCAATCTCCAGACCTGAACCCCATTGAAAACCTCTGGAATGTAATCAAGAGGAAAATGGATAGTCACAAGCCATCAAACAAAGAAGAACTGCTTACATTTTTGTACCAGGAATGGCATAAGGTTACCCAAAAGCAGTGTGAAAGACTGGTGGAAAGCATGCTAAGACGCATGAAAGCTGTGATTAAAAATCAAAGTTATTCCACAAAATATTGATTTCTGAACTCTTCCTGAGTTATAACATTAGTGTTGTTTCTAAATGATTATGAACTTGTTTTCTTTGCATTATTTGAGGTCTGAAAGCACTGTTTTTTTTCTTTTCATTTTGACCATTTTTCTTTGTCAGAAAAAAAATTACAAAATATATTGCTTAGAAATTTGGAGACATGTTGTCAGAAGTTTATAGAATAAAAGAACAATTTACATTTTACTCAAAAATATACCTATAAAGAGAAAAATCAGACAAACTGAACATTTTGCAGTGGTCTCTTAATTTTTGCCAGCGCCGTATATGTTTCCGGTGGACTTATCCTTCCATTACCTCAATGAAATGTGCACTGAAAACGCAGTAGTCTGAGTTTACGGTATGTAAGACCACTTAGAGGTAATAGCAGGCTGAAAGCTTGCTGGACCCCATGTATTGACAGGGAAAGTGAGACCACCTCTGGAACTGCGACCAAATTCCGGAGCAAAGATAAATGGACACACACTGCCTCCTGAATTGAATGGAAGTGGGCACACGTCTAGTCTGTAATGTTAATGCTGTATGGTCAATGTCTCCCCGTAGACAGGACTGGTGGGCTTAATTCTCTATTTTATATACTTGGGCGGGTTCTTCTAGCTAGTCTTGACCCTTTCATGTCACTGGCTGTTCATGTGTTACCTGCCTGCGGGGTACGGAGCTGCTTTCCTTTCACTCCTATTTCAAACACTTTTATGACAATTATTCTGTATTTCGAGACCTGTCTGGGAGGTTTTCTTAAAGAATGAAGCGATGAAAGGCGAGCAGAATGGCTTTTGAAGTCTTCCAGTGTGAGCTAATGGTGTCTGCATGGCAGGGAGCTGTAGACTGCTGGATGAGGTCATGGAAATCAATTTGAAATGCAATTTGTGATATAATAGGAAAGCCGAGGGCTGAGTTATGGGTCATATTTATGGATCTCAGGAGCAGCTAATTATTGGTGGTTCTATAATTCCTCAGCGCTTTTTGTAATGAAATTAAGGTCTAAGTGTTCGATCTATAAATATGAGGGACAGGTGAGTAGAGAGCTGCCACTCTGGGAAGTGCATGAGTGGGAATTCCCAGATGATGGCTTTCAATTTAGTGGCCTATAATTTGGTGTCAAAGTGCGGAGAAGAGTTTAAGTCTTCAAAATGTCACTTGGATTTAGCAGAATAGTCAGATATTAAAGTAATCGTTGAAGAGGTCACTTGGCGCATTAGTGGTTAGCGCTGAGTTCTCATAGGATGACTTTCCGTATAGTCCCATATTGATGGTTATCCAGATACCTTGCGGAGTACATGGCTCTGTTATTTGAATATGCAGTTTTTGTCTGTGTTCCTTAAATAAGTTAACGGTCACATTTTGATTGTACCCAATTATATTGGCTGTACAGGCACTCACATGGTTGTCTCACCATCTCTCATGTTCTTGAATGGAAAATCAGGCTGGGACAGCCATTTCTTTTCCTAGGCACAAGCATTGGGATCCGATCTGGTCCCAATGGCAAGAGACTTGACTATGACACTTTTAGGTATGACGTCCATCTGAACTGATAATTTGATAACCACAGATTCAGTCAATCTCTATCTTTATTTTCCTCTGTATCAGTTTCTAGACATTGCACAAAGGAATCACATAAATTACCACCAAGTTTTACTGTAATCCATCTCTCCAACTCTGACCATTGTACGTGGTCGTCACTCTATTGAAATTAGTGGAGATTTTTGAAACATATATGTCAGTGCTAAGTGGAACTTAGTTCAATCCGGATAGTCAGAACCTCTTTGTTCATGTTAACTGATGGAAGCCCTATACCCATGATTGTATTTTCTGTTGTGGCTGGATGACATATGATAAAATATTTGTGACCCCCTTTAAACTTTTTATTAACCAAAGACTTACACGTTCGTGGTTCAGCCTAAAGCTATTTTCCCAAACGCTTCAATTCTATAAAATCAAAATACACACTAGCAAAATAATCTGCTCTGATTATTGCATTTTTGCCGTGTTTTTACTCTTTTTCCTTTAATGCTTTCTGGAGCATATTTGATGCAGATTTTTGGTTCTGTGATTCTGTAGTTGAAAATGCAATTGAATTTTTTTACATGCGTTTTTTTCACGCTCCCTGTAGAAGCCTTCACACGTTCAGTATTTAGTCAGTATTTTACCTCAGTATTTGTAAGCCAAAACCAGTGGGTGAAAAATACAGAAGTGGTGACGTGTTTCTATTACTCTTTTCGTCTGATTGTTCCACTCCTGGTTTTGGCTTACAAATACTGAGGTAAAATACTGACCAAATCCTGAACATGTGAACTTGGCTTCAGGGGATGAAAAAGGATGAAAAAAACACACAATGGTTTGCAGTTTTCATGAAATCACACCCACTATGCTCTAAGGCTGCGTGTCCACGATCAGGATGGCCGGCGGTATCGCCGGAGCGGCGAAGCCGCTGGGCGCTAAGCCCCGCCCCCTTTCTGGGACACGATGATGCCGGATGTGTACTGTACACATCCAGGATCATCGCACCCCTCGCCATAGGGCCCTGTGATATTACCTGCGGCGACGCAGCGTCGCCGCAGGTAGCACGGACATGCTGCGATCTGAAAAGACGCGCAGCATGTCCGGAGTCGCAGGGCCGCCGCGTGCGGGTTTCCACGCATAGTGGACACGGGATTTAAAAAAATCCCCTCCACTATGCTGGAACATCTGGACGCTGCGTGTTTGACGCTGCAGCGTCAAACACGCAGCGTCTACTGACCGTGGACACATACCCTAATAGTTAAACACAGCAGATTTGCTGTACCAAAAAAATGCAGAAGAAAATCGTAGTCCTTACGCTAAGTGTGAACTTGGCCTAAGTCTTCACAGTCTATACCTAGTATTGACTATGCTAAAGGGGCAAGGTAGCCCCTGAAACAAAGATAATCACTTGGCATCTAAGCACTCACTACTGCTCACTACATATACACTGATTCACCAGCTGCATACACTTTGTGAGTCGCTGAGATTTCATTACAAATTTACAAGACTTCTAAATTTAATATCACTTTTTGTTTTTCCACCATCTACTTTTGCTGTACTTTGCCTTGTATCAGAGCGTTCTCCCTGCGCTGATGTAGATCTGAGAGCGGGAGGACATTCCATCTGTGCGAAACACGTTGCTGCTCGTTCAAACACAAATGGTTGGAAAAAAAGAGCATTACACAGATTTCTCAGGGCTGTCAGCTCAGAAGATATCACATTCATTTGCATTCAAATCAGTCTTCCACATAACATTCTTAACACTTCAGCTCCCAGAAAAAAATGACACCCAGTGAATGAACTTCTCATATAAACTACTGCGCTACGTTCACATGTTCAGTATTTGGTCAGTATTTTACATCAGTATTTGTAAGCCAAAACCAGGAGTGGGTGATAAATACTGAAGTAGTGACGTCTTACTATTATACTTTTCCTCTGATTGTTCCACTCCTGGTTTTGGCCTAGAAATACTGAGGTAAAATACTGACCAAATACTGAATGTGTGAACATGGCGTTACTTTGACTTTTGACATGAGCCTCTATATCACACATGTGCAATATATGACGACTTTCTCTGTGAGCTATGGCAAGGAGAGACAGATGCAACATCTCCACAGCATTGTCTCCTAATGCCCAAAAAGTCTGTGGAGATCTGAATGTGACACAGAAGAACTGTGTGTCAGGCTTGACAGCTTAAAAGTCTCCTCACCTTGGCTTGGCATGTCTTGACATGTCACTCTGCACATGGAGAAACATTACCCCTAGGATGCCGGTCAGACACCTCTCACCCAGCCAATCCAGATCTAAAACTTTGCACTGATGAGGGGCAGTAACCTGAAACAGTGTCTGCAAATTGAGATTCTTGTTTTGGCTTTTATCCTAAGTCATGTGACAAGGCTTGTTAGTGGGTTGATATTGACTTTTAGGATTGCTACTTCATATAGGTGGCACTAGATTTCTAGTCCTCTTCCTTCCCCTAGAGACAATTTGCAGAAGAACTGATGACACTTACCTGGACATCCGCCTGTGTGTGTCACAGGGAACTGAGGCATAAAAGTAATTTTCCAGTGGCAAGAAAGGAAGATATATTGTCCTCCTTTATAGTTCTTTTTTTATATCTGGTTGTTCAGTTTGTTCAATACGATTGTGAATAATTTGGAAACTTGACAATTTTGTGATGTGACTTGTTAAAATAATTACTTAAGTCAGGGTTTAAAGGTCTTGTCCAGTGCTATTATATTTTTTTTACTGTCAGCCTAAAAACTAACTGGAAGGTAGTTGCTAACAGAGATAACTACCTGCTTATTCTACTCAGCGCCGACACTGAGTGGACACTGGCGGCGAATAAACTGATCAGCGTCAACAAAGCAGCTCCTCCTCTTCTGCTATGTCGACCTGGCATGACTTTTGACCTCATGCTGATTGACACCTGGCTCCCCTCAGTGAAGCTGCGGGGAACCGGCTGTCAGAGTGAAGTCAGCAGTCACACACCGTCAATAGAGTAGAGCGAAGGAGAAGCCACTGCTCTGTCGACATGAAGTCAGCAGAAGCCACTGAATAGCCAGCAAGAGAAGTCTATGACCGCTCCACAGCGGCAGAGATTGGAAACGGCCAGTTTTGCTCTCGTTGTGATCTAATTGGCGACAAAAGCCTATAGCAATCCACTGTAGCCCAAAGTGATTTTTTTTTTAAAAGATCCCATTTTTGGCATCCCTTAAGTTGCTGTTAGACTGCACATCAGTCTAGGAGCCTTTATCTACTTCGATGTTGAAGGGCAGCAGTGGATACCACTGAACATCTCTACCATCAGGGCTCTACAACTGTTGCCCACACCCACAAAAAATAGTGGGCAATATTTATTTGCCAGTAAATCAACCATGTCAGCATAACTTATCTTGGGATGTAAATCACAGGAGAATGCAGTTTGTGGTATAGCGACCCCTGTGGCAGCTAGGGGGCGCTGTGTGTGCTCCTTGAGATATGCATTGAGGTATATATATGGTGTGCAAGGACCTGTGGTGATGTCACGCTCACCTGACTAGCCATGTGACAGGTACCTGGGTGTGGTTACACCTATGTAAAGGAGGTGTGTGGAGCACATGGTGGAATGTGAGTGTTAGTGGGTAAGTGTCCGTCAGGGTGGACACACTTCCGTGTGTCCTGGCAGGACACTGCAAAGTGGCCTGTGTGCTGGACGGTCCCAGGTGGGGACAGACGTCCTGGAAGCACACAGTGACCATTCCAGGCTGGAGAGCCTGCGTGCTGGACATAGCACGGACGGTTGGTGTTGGAGGCTCCGGCGAGTGGAGTCGTCTTGGAAGCACCTGGAGACCGTAGACCTGGGAGGTCTGTGTTGAGGACCTGGGACTGACCTGAAGTCAGTGTGAGTGAGAAACGTCTGATGGATACCTCTGTGGAGAAGAGGGATCCGGGAAACCTGTGCGGCACCAACAGGTAACGGGAAGGAACCGTGTGACACTGACCGGGGTCAGAGTAAGAGACATTGTGTATGGGCACCTTGGAGGCCAAGGGGTGTCCAGGAACCCGTAAAGGTTGCCAACGGGTAACGGTCTGAAAACCGTGTATAATGCTGACCGGGGTAAGAGACGAACTGTGGTAAAGATGAATATATGCAGACTGTGTTCAAACTGTTACCAAGTTCCTGTGGATGTGGTTTACATTGTATGAAATAAACCGAAAAGACTGTTTTTGATAGAAAACCGTGCCCGAGTGCTTTGATTCTGCTGCCAAGCGAGTGTTCCCCAAGACACGTAGTAGGCGCTATGCTACAAGTTCTTGCAATAAGAAAGCACATAGGCCCCGATTAATCACTAGTGGGGTTTTTTTTTTTAAGTCACTCTGCTTTTTTGTCTTGTGGTATTAGTTGCTATTTTAGCAACAGATTAAAATGGCGCACTCAATTCATGAATTTGGCGCAAAATCCAAAATGGGTTTTCTTCCTGCCTTGAATTATTTGTGCTACTTTTTCGCCACTTTAAAATACACAAGTGGGGACTGAAGTAAAACTGCACCAAATTTTGCTACTTTCTAAAACGTTGCAATTGAAAAAAATCAACCGAAAACATCCAGAATTGCTAGACTCTGCCCTCAAAGTGGAAAACAATATAAAAACAGATGAGCTCATATAAAATAGACTTCAAAAACGCGCAAATAAAATAATGAATTGGGTGCAACCAATACAAAAGGCGCAAAAAGGCACAAAAGTAGACAAAAAAAAGGCGCAAAGGCAATAATGAATCTGAGTCATAGCTTTCAGAACAGTTAATCATTTTTCTTTTTCGAACAAAGGGGTGCTCTCTTGCCCTTTTAGGCAAAAAAAATGTGTTTTTGAAATGCAAAATAAAACTTAAATATTTACTTAAAGGGAATCTGTCAGCAGGTGTTTGCAATGTAATCTGTAATTTGACTTCCAGCAATATGTCACTTAGTTTACTGGGTGCTGTAGATATGACAGATCACCGTTTTCTCTCTAGCAGAGATCAGCTGTTGAGATGTATATAATCCCGTCCACACCACAGCCTCCTGTGTCCTATGTATAGTGACAGAGAGCTGCTAATCAGTGCTGGTAAAGTGGCTGGACTACGCTGCACGTGCCAAGTTGTCCTGTAATGATAATCTGATATGATTGTATCAAATATCAAACCATAGTCTAGTAAGTGACACATCACTAGAATCAGATAATGCATGATGCATCCTACATCAAATTACACAGCAAAAACCTGTTGACAGATTTCCTTACATTTTTCAATTTTTGATGTATCACCCAATTTAGATCTCCTGGTCCCAAAGCTTCAATTTCCATGTTAATTCCAACACAGGCAGGCAGATTCCCTCCTCTATATGTCAGTGACATGCCTGAAGGGGTGCTCTGAGGAGCTCAGTTCATTAGCTAAGCCAGTCCTCTTCAATAACGTTGCTTCAGCAGTAATGAAGAGTTTGGCTGGCTTGTCTAATGAACTCAACCAGACTGCCAGCCCCTCTTATTTGTCACTGACTAAATCTCACTGTGTTGTGAAGGTTTCAGGACCAGGAGAGAGGGTCTGAAATGGGACAATGGGACAATTTCGGCTAAATTAGGTACATTAATAAGTTAATTTATTTTACATGCCATAATCAATAAACAGATGGTTGGGTCTGTGGACAACTCCTTTAAAGGGTTATCCAGAGAAAGTATTGTCCCCAGCAATACCCGAAATGAGGCTGTGGATCCCAAAGACATTGATGGGATAGGCTCTGTTTTTGGGATCCGTGTCGGAAGCCGGTCCCACTGCAATCGGTTTCGGAAATTTTGTATTCAGAAGGTAAAGATGTGATCTTGTCTAGGGAGGGAAGAAATGTTTGTTTCTTCACAATTTTCAACCACCTTTAAAAGAGTCTTTATAGTCGGAAAGAACCGAGTTGAAGCTTTCCCCTGTGATCTCACTTTTAGGTTAGTATCAAAGAATGAGACAATAGCTTCAAAATGATTATTTATTTTTTTTTAATCGGAGGATCAGATTCCTGGAGTTTGTTACTTAACCTCTCATTTCTCTTTGTCCATCTTCACTATTAGACTTCACAGATGGGAGCAGATGATGATAGTTACATGTATGGGGCTTCCGGATTCTTTCAACGTGAGCTGAGGTCGTTGTCTTGTTCCGTTTTACCAACAGAAAAACAGAACTTCTGCAAGAAACTGATCCGATCCATAATGTCCACAAAAGATACAACATTGACTATTAACGGGGCTCACTTGGTTTCTCTTTAGGGGAAAGTAATTTTAGCTACAAAATAGTTTATTGAACAGATAAGTAACATAACATTATTCTCATTTCCCCATTGTAGTAAAACCAGCATGAGCAATGTATAAGCACAATCATAATGAACCTTAATTTGCAGATAAAGGGGGAGAGAGGATGAGAAGTGAGGTAGACCCTAATCACAGGCGGCATGAAGGATGAGGAACATTAATGGAAAATTTTCCATAATAGTATAGTCTTTAGTAAAACAGAGACCTGACACATCTAGATACCTACCCCATGGCTCTCAGGAGATTGGGAACACTTGTTTGTTCTAGTAGGTTGTATCATGGCTGACCTGGTATAGACAATGTGGAGGACTTCTACTGTGCCACAATGTGGATTTGTTCAGCCACATTGTGAGAGTTCATGTTTCTGATTCTGGAGGTCTGGTGGCAATTTGTCTATAAGCAAGAGTAGGTGATTAGAAAGTAAGTAGTAACCGTGCTACTTGACTCCAACTATAGGGCATGACCACCCGATATAGATATGGGAACCATTTTCAGAACACGCTTTGGAGCATATGGGGTATGTGTGTTGTAATTTGTACAAGGCAGGTCCTTTGAAGAATTTTGATAAACATTTCAGCATAATCTATTCTGTGACTACTGCCCTTCTGAACCGCAGTGCAACGATAGTGCCATCTAAGCAGGATCATTGAAACCGGCAGATCTGATTCTCACTTCCGCATGGTGAGGAGTTTTTGTTCCAGGAGAGGTTGGTTAAAAATTAGAATAAAGGAACCAATTGCAAGAATAATGTATGTTGTGTGATCACTGAAGAATGAAGCAGAAACCAAGGCGGACTACCGGAACAGTGGCATCGGAGCAGCAGGGAATGAAGAGGTCAGCATCGGCTTTCTTTTTTATTGAACCCATTTACTACTCTGGATAAAGCCCTTCAATATACATAAAGTAAAAAAATGTCATTTTTCTTCTAAATTTTATTAGGAAAACCTAAGCTCACATCAATTCGGAACATTTATTATTTTGTTGTTTATTTTGATTTTACATTAATGACTGCGCCTTTTTTGTTTGTTTGTTTGTGCCTCACTCATTTTTCCATTCGAGCCTTTTTTGAAGTCTATTTTAAATGCGCTCACCTGTTTTTTTTTTAATCATTTTTTCAGTTTGTTACTGTGGGCTGAGTGGTTTTCCAGATATTTTCATTTGATTCATCATTTGCAACAAGCGTACTCCAGTTCCCCCATGGAGTGATTTTCTGTACGCCAGATATTTATGTGCAAATTTTGTGCCATTTTGCAAATTTTGCAACTTTTTGCACTAGTCCCAAAAGAGGTTAAACACAAAAATGAAGATCATTTTTGACTGTGTGAGAAATTCTTGAACAGTGCATGCCATTTTAAAGAATTTGGTACAAAAAACTGACAACTAATACCTCATAAAAAAAAAAGAAAAGTAGCTTATCAGTAATTAAACAACCTTTTAATTACAAATATCAAGATTTAGATTTAAAAGGCGCCCTATATGTGATATAAGATACATGCGAGAAATATAGAACCTATCACATTTGACCGGTACATAGCTGATGGGGATGAGCTACAGAAAATAGCGTAGTGTTCCAGATCCCATGAGGGAGCTTTCTACAACAGCTGAAATACTGCTTTTTGCAGGTAATTGGAAGGCATTTACTTTTTCCCTTTGGACACTTATCTATCCCCAAAGTGAAATGTGTTAGGTTATCCATTAAATTAGAGAAGTGAAGTGTACTTCAGAAGAAAAGATTAGTTGAAACAAGAGGTCAGCAGTCAAGTTCAGTGTGAACGGCAATAAAAGTAGAGCAAGTCACACATGATAATTACTAGTGAAAGGAGATATCAAGGTGGACTGCAGAACACTGTACCTGCCCTGTAGCCATCAGGGCTGAAACGACTGCACGGATCGGAGTTGCAGAAGCCATCTTTGAGGATCGGAGGATATAAAGACAGAGTATTGTCTGTGGTGTCTACTACAATTTTATATGAGAATATAGCACAGATCATTTTACAAGATCAATGAAGGAGGAAACAATCATTTATATAGGTCTTAAAGGGGATATCCGTGACTTTAAAAAAAAAAAAAAAAAAGCATGTCGTTTTTAACAGCGGTACCTATGTGCCTGTTGTACCCGGCGCAGTCATTAACCGCTCCCGCAAGAAATTCAGTTGCTCCCTGTCAATAGAGCAGCAGTTTGTCTTCCTGTTGACAAGTGGGACTACTAGTGTCATGCTGATTAACAACAGCTTTCCACTGCCTAAATGGGGGAAGCTGGCTGTCAATCAGCATGACACCAGTAGTCCCACCCTGTTAACGGAAAGAGAAACTGCTGCTCTGTTGACCAGGAGTAGATGAATCTCTGGCAGAAGCAGTCGATAACTAGCGCAGGGTACAACAGACAGGTAGTTGCCTCTGTTAGCAGCTGCATGCCTTTTTTTAAGTCCCAGATATTCCCTTTATGTAGAGTTGGTACAAATCGACTGGTAAAAGCCAATCCATCAGCCATATCAGTAATGGGCACCACCTCCTATCTACTGAGTCTTCTTATGATTAACTGACAAATTTCTAGGATATCATTACGACCTGACGCACATGTGACATCGTCCCAGGCTAGCTAATCAAGAGAGAATCCTGATGACGATAAGTAGTCACAGATTCCTTGCATGACCAGTGGACTGGATCCTTCTAAGTGAATCTAATCTTAGGCCACGTTCACACGTTCAGTATTTGGTAAGTATCTTACATCAGTATTTGTAAGCCATAACCAGGAATGGGTGAAAACTGTAGAAGTTGTGCACATGTTTCTATTATACTTTTCTCTGGATGTTCCACTCCTGATTTTGGTTTACAAGTACTGATGTAAAATACTGACCAAATACTGAACTTGTGAACTTGGCCTTAATGGGGTTTTCTCACTAACAAAGTACATTGTAATCTGTAGATCTTCAAATGAAAATAAGTTCCACAATTGGATGTGTTAAAAAAAAGTTGCTGTGCTGAGAAATGGTAATCTCAAACATGTGCCTCTGTGAAGTACTGTGTAACGGCTGTGTTTCACCGTGCTGGAACATGATCTCCACATACCACAATTCCTAGCTAGGGGAGGATGTAAGAGAGAGTATAGTGGCAGGAGAGCATGGGATCACAGCTGATTCTTTCTGTGAAGTAAAACTATTTCTGCTTGTTGTTAAACATGTTTTACCTCACAGAAAGCAGTATCTGCGATCCCATGCTGTCCTGTTTGAATACTGTGCTTCCTCCTCTGCCAGGAACTGTGATATGTTTAGACCATGTACTGGAGCAACTCTGCATGGTCAGACGCAGACATTATGCAGTATATAGCAAAGGCACATTTAGGACACTATCTCCACACAGGAACATTTTTTTAGAAGGAATATAAACCAGTTCACCCGTGATGCATAAGCATCATGATTAAGGGAGCTTAGTCTCCAGAAACGCGTTGAGATTCTTACCCATATGGTTTGTGCTGAAGTTTGTATCCTTCATGTTTAAGTTTGTGAATAAAGAAAACTTTTTTTCACTGATTCAGTGAAGCTGGACATTTTCTTCTCTAACATTTTTTTAGCACATCCAATTGTGGAATTTATTTTTATTCCAAGATCTATTGATTAAAATGTACTTTGTTTGTTGGAAAATCCCTATAAGTAGATTTGTTTGGTGAGATGTGACCTACTCTATGAGGAGAAGATCATTAGGTGGTTTACCAAGCAGCTGGGGACAAGTACATGGCATACGGAGGACACTGCCGTTGTGGCACATGACATAAGAATTATCAGGAACCCTGCTGCAGACTTACAGTAGTAGTCTGCGCATGTGTTCCAAGCGGACCGAGGGTGTGTGCGGAGAGCTGCAGCAAGCTTATCTGCCGATGTGAAGGACCTGAAACACGTGACCACCGGGTAGTGGCCGGAGGCAGAGCTAGACACCGAATGGAGGCGCTGGCCGGAGATCCCAGAGAGTAGTCAGAAAGTGCCAGTCAAGCCGGGAGGTCAGCATAGTACAAAAGAGTGAGACATAAAGGGAGGTCAGATAGCCGGAGATAGCGATGAAGTACAAACAGGGCAGGGAGATGGGAAGAAAGAGTACCAAGCCAAGAGTCAGAGCCAGAAACGGATAACAAGGACAGTGTCACAAGGCACGACCGTTGAAAGCAAATTCTGCCACTGGCAACGCATCACACCAGTCATCCTGTCTGGAAGAAGCCAAACATCTGAGAATTTGCTCCAGGGACTGATTCATACGCTTGGTTTGCCCATTAGACTCCGGATGGTAAGCAGAGGAAAAAGACAGTGTAATTCCCAAAAAGGCCAAAAAGCCTTCCAAAATTTGGCCACAAACTGCACACCTCTGTCAGACACCACATTCATAGGCACACCATGCACCCGAACCACATGTTGCACAAACAACCTGGCCAAGGTTTCAGCAGACGGTAAAGCTTGCAGAGGTACAAAATGAGCCTGTTTGGAAAATCTATCCACCACCACCCACACCACGGAGTTATCCCTGGATGGAGGGAGATTAGTGATAAAGTCCATGGACATATGTGTCCATGGTCTATCCGGAACTGGCAAAGGCACCAATTCCCCGGCCGGCAATGAGAACTCTTAGAACGGGCACAAACTCCACATGCAGACACAAACCTTTTCACATCCGCAACCAAAGAGGGCCACCAGAAAATCATTGTAACTGCCTCCCGGGTGGCCGAAATCCCAGGATGAGCACTCAACACAGACTCATGAAGCTCCCGGAGGTGTCTAAGACGGAAATGTTCCGGGACAAACAATTTACCATTAGGTTTATTATTACTGGGAGCCAGAGCTTGGGCCTCAAATATCTCTCCAAATCAGACAAGATTTTGGCCACCACCACCCCAGGTTGAAGAATGGAGGATGGAGGTTCAGGACGAGACACTGGATCAAAGCTTCAGGACAATGCATCTGCCTTAACATTCTTAGACCCTGGACGGAAGGTGATGGAAAATTAAAAAAAAAAAAATGACTACCGGGCTTGCCTGGGGGTCAACCTTTTGGCAGAGACGATGTAAGCTAAATTTTTGTGATCGGTGATCACGGTGATAGGATGGACAGCCCCTTCCAAAAAATGCCTCCATTCTTCAAAGGCTAACTTGACCGCCAAAATCTCTCTATTATCCACATCGTAATTTCTCTTGGCAAAAGATAACTTTCTGGAAAAGAAGGCACAAGGTTTGAGGTTGGTCAGAGTAGCGGACCCTGAGACAACACTGCCCCCACTCCTACCTCAGAAGCATCCACCTCCACGATAAAAGGTCCAGACAAATCTGGCTGGACCTACACTGGGGCGGAAATAAAACATTTTTTTAAAGTCAGAAAATAATTTTTTGTAGATGCTGACCAATTCCTAACATCAGCCCCCTTGAGTGTAAGATCAGTCAGGGGCTTACTCACCTGCAAAGAACCCTTAATGAACTTTCGATAGTAGTTTGCAAAGCCTAGGAAGCATTGCAAACCCTTTAAATCATGAGGTTGAACCCAATCAGAAATAGCCTGGACATTTTTCGGATGCATAAGAAAACCCTCACAAGAAACAAACCCAAAAAAGATCATTCCTGTACAAAGAATTAACACTTCTCCAACTTAGCATACAAATGGTTTTCTCTAAGTCTCAGAAGAACAGTTCGCAGATAGTCAAAACCACTTGCACCATCAGGGGAATACACTAAAATGTCATCAAGATAAATAACCACAAAGCACCCAATCAGATCAGAAAAAATGACATTAATAAAGTTTTGAAAAACAGCAGGAGTGTTAGTTAGACCGAAGGGCATGACCACGTTCTCAAATAGTCCTTCAGACGTGAGAAACACCATTTTCCACTCATCCCCTTCACGAACCCTTATCAGGTTATAGTCTCCCCATAAATCAAAGCTTGGAAAACCATTTGGCCCCAGAAAGTTGGTTACACAGATCTGGAATGAGGGGGGAGTGGATACGTGTTTCTCACGGTAATCTTGTTGCGTTCCCGAAAGTCGAGGCACGGCCGCAAACCACCATCTTTTTTTTCTTAACGAAGAAAAACCCAACAGCTACAGGAGAGACAAAAGGGCGAATATGCCCTTTGTGGAGACTCTGCAATATATTCCTTCATGGCTTGGCGCTCAGGTCTGGACAAATTAAACAAACGAGCCTTTGGCAGTTTAGGCAGTTTAGTGCCAGGAACTAAGTCAGTGGCAGTATCGAAAGGTCTATGTGGTGGTAACACCTCAGCCTCACTTTTGGAGAACACGTCTTCAAAGTCTTTTAGGTACTCCAGAATACCCTTCAGACCGACAGATATAGATTTTAAAGGGGTGATAATGGCACAGAATTGCAACACAGACTGGAACAATTGGACCTCCATTGGACAATTTCCCCAGTTGCCCAATCAATAACAGGGTTATGGCGTTGAAGCTAGGGCATACCTAAAACAAGACCTGCAGGTAAATTATTCAAGACAAAACGGCTTATGTTTTCCACATTAGCAGAGCCCACTATTAGAGAGAAAACCTCAGATATGAAACAGATTCCCTCTCGGGTGAGAGGAGAGGAGTCAATGGCCACCACCTTGACTGGGGACTCAAGCCTAACTGTCCCTATCTTATAAAGAGTCACAACACGAGAGTAAATTAAATTGATGGTAGATCCACAGTCAACAAAAGCGGTATTCAAAAATGGGCCGCCAACAACCTCCAACTCCACCTGGAGAAGGATTTTAGCAAATGAGGAAAATTGTACCTGGGAGTCTGGGCAACCTCCTCGATCGTTACCCAGACTTAGGCGTTTCCCAACATCTTAGATGGGGAGGGACAAGAAAGACAGTCTTTTTTCCAGTGTCCTGAGGCTCCACAGTAAAAGCACAACTGGTTATCTCTGGTGTCTCCTCTCTCTTTTTGACCGAGATGGCTCCCACCTCCATGGGTTCTGTAGTTGATGGGGTGTCCCCTGGGCTGAAGTATAAAGGGGTTTCCTGCTGCATCACCCCTCTGGCACGGAGCCTACGGTCCATACGGACAGCCTGAGTCATAGCATCCTCCAGGGTATCCGGGGGAGGATGCAACGCCAGTGCATCCTGCAAACGGTTGGACAGGCCTCTGCAGAACAACCCTCTTAAACCAGGAAATCTCAGTTGCCCAGCGTCTGAACTCAGAACAAAACCATTCTGCTGAATGCTTCCCGTGTCACACTCATCACCATATCCTCAGCCAGACGCACTCTATCAGGCTCATCATAAATATGCCCAAGAGCCTAAAAAATCAGATCCACAGACATACCTTCTGGAATGGAGAGAGAGAAAAAGCCCAAGCCTGTGGAGCCCCCCTTGATAAAGAAATAATAATTCCCACCCTCTGGCTTTCATTCCCAGAGGCACGCGGTCGTAGAGAAAAAAACAATTTACACCCCTCTCTGAACACCCTAAATAATTTTTTATCCCCAGAAAAGGTGTCGGGTAACTTAACAGGTGGTTCGGGGGAACTAAGGAAACATCTGTGGCACCCTCATCATGAACCCCAGAAGAAAAAGAACCCTGCACGGCATCAGCAACTCTTTTCTGAACCTGTTGATGCGAGTGAAACAGGGTTCTCTGTTCCACAGACAGTTTTTACATCATTTGAGTGAGATTACTCACTTGCTCAGAAAGTGCATGCAACGGGTCCAAAACAAAACCCCTACACCAGAAAAGGAAAAGTACTGGTAGGTCAGTTATAATATCAGGAACCCTGCTGCAGACTTATAGCAGTAGTCTGCGCACGTGTTCCAAGTGGACCAAGGGTGTGTGCTGAGAGCTACGGCAAGCTTACCTGCCGTCGTGAAGGACCTGAAACACGTGAACACCGGGGGAGTGACTGGAGGCGGAGCCAGACACCTAGTGGCGGCGGTGGCCAGAGATGCCGGAGAGTAGTCAGAAAGTGCCGAAGTCAAGCCGGGAGGTCAGCGTAGTACAAAAGGGTGAGACGTAAAGAGTGGTCAGGACATAGCAAGAGGTCAGATAGCCAGAGATAGTGACGCAGTACAAACGGGGCAGGCAGATGGGAAGAAAGAGTACCAAGCCAAGAGTCAGAGCCAGAAACGGATAACAAGGACAGAGTCACAAGGTAAATGCACAGATGAGAAAACGGACTGGGTCATACACTAAAAGGCAAACAGACGAAACAGTATGCAAGCACACTAGGGGTCAGACACACAGACAAGAACGAATGTATCACTGACAAGGATCCCCAGATGGAGGCGGGTAAATATAGCCCTCCCCAAACCAAAAGGAGGCCATGCAAAATTAACCTTGAGAGGACAGGAAAGGGAATCCTGTCCACAACCATGACAAGAATAATACATGAATACATCATATAATTAAGGTTTAAAAAATAAGGAAGTAAATATAATAATTTCCATTTCTATAACTGGAATGGCATGATTTGAAATTGCAGCTAATGCTGGGAGTCAACAGTTTCTCGACACTTATGTCAGTCTGCTCAGTCTAGGTATCCATCTAGGACTGGCTGATGACTTGTCTTATTAGGTCACCCGATGACATTTTGTTGGCTGGTCCCGATACACAGAGTTGTTTTCACTCCAATAAGTTTAGCATTTGAAAATAAATACAGAATATTAGTAAAACTAATGTTCTCATCACTACCGTCTGTAAACAACTTATTTTAACTATATGTGTTCTAAAAAAAATGGATGGACTATTTGCTCTCATTCTATCACATTAAATACAGTATTTTTCCACAGAATTTGACTTGGTCATTTTGGGAAACTTGTTGCAGTTGGACATGAAGCTCTGTTTGGTTTTGCCCGTCTTTTAGTTGAATATTGTTTAATTTGGCCACCTTCTGTATAATTCTGAAGGGTTGACTGTGTGGCCTGTGTATAGCAGAGTTGACATAAATTGCTAAACAAACATCAGGCCACTCTTGGATGTACTTGTTGACAATGGCAAATTTTTAGAAGTCATCCATCATACACTTGGAGATGTCAACTGAACCAAAAATAAAGCTCGAAATAATAATGTAACGGTCTATGACAGAATTCCAATTTAGAGGACAATTCTAAGAAACTGTTTACAAGACGAAGTATACTAATGAAACGGTTTGGAGAAGGTTATATTTAGGGTATTTTATTATGTCCCACATTAAAAGGATTTTCTGAGATTATAATGCTGATGATCCACGCTGAGGCCTTCAGTGGGATTTTGACTCCTGTAACCTTTAACGATCAGCTAATTTCAGAGTTTCTGTGCAATAGAAGAGGCACAGCTTTGTGCATGGTATAATGGCCATAAATAGTTCTACAAGCCCATTCCCATTCACTTATGTAGCAAATATCTCGCTTTACTGTTAACAGGCACTACACACTTGCAATGTAGTAAAGTCCTGGAAAACCCTTTGTAAGTCCCAGTTAATTACAAGGCAATTAAGATGCAGAACTATGTTTCCATGTGCACATTTCCGGGAAGCATGTTATGGTGAAACCATGATGGTTGGATGATTGGCATCATTGGTACAGTATATCATGGAGATGGCTTTTTACTTTCTGGTGATTTCAGGAGGCAGATGGTCTTGGCACATTCAGTGAAGCTCTATGCTCATGATTTTAAGGTGCTCCTGACCGTGCAGCTGTTGAGGTCTCATGGATACATCTTCACTCATGGCCACTGAAGCCGTGAACATACTCATTGACATCCTAATTTTTCTGAAAATTAAAAATGGCAATTACCAGTTGCGCTAATCACTGATCTTATCAAGGGCATCACACTTCTTTAGTACAAGGAGGGAATATTTTCATTACCTGTACATATAGCACTGGGCGGCTTTGATGCTAACAATCTATGCTTTTTCACATCGCTATGGTTTTATCTAAAAATTCTGAAAACGTCTGAAGATAAAAGGTTTGGCTTTGTCTATCTTCTTATGGCGAGATGTCTGGTGTCTGATGATTTCAGACCACTACCAATTCATTAACATTTTTTGCATCATTCCAATTAGCGGCTTCTTTAGTAGACGCACATACATGCAAATTTAGAAATTACTGCTATAAATTAAATGTTTTTATGAAACCTCTAAAACATAACAAGCATTTCCTAATCCTGCGGTGAAGATCAAAGTCAGGAACTGTAAAAATATTTTAACTCTTGTTTGTACTTTGAAATTCTTTTAAGCTTAGATTTCATAATCTAGAAAGTTTCACAATCCATCACTATATTATGTGGAATATCACAAGTGCAGAAGCAGCAGCCAGAGCGGAAAGAAACAAGAAAACTTGCGTTATTGCAAAATTATAATAGGTGAATGTGTCTTAACATGTTATTGTAGGCTGTTAGAATATTTTATATATC
Organism: Ranitomeya variabilis; assembly: GCF_051348905.1. Taxonomy (NCBI): domain Eukaryota; kingdom Metazoa; phylum Chordata; class Amphibia; order Anura; family Dendrobatidae; genus Ranitomeya; species Ranitomeya variabilis. The sequence continues at coordinate 994,180,274 of NC_135233.1, read as the reverse complement.
TTTTTATCATCTGTTGAGAATATTGGATAATCCGTTTCTATTAGTTCTTGATTAAACAACCAGGATCTGAGTTTTCTCCGAGCTTGGCTGGTTGTGCAGGAGAATACATATTAGTTCTAAACATCCTGAAGCGAGTACTCCTGCAATCAGCTTCCTTGCCCCCCATTTGGGGAGGAAAAAGAAAAAACCCAAACCCTACATGGCAGCAATCATGTCAGAGATGGATGCAGGAGCACAGAGACAAACACCCTCCTCTATTCTCTGTAATCTGTCTCGGCAGCTCTGCTTCTTGAGACGGATTACACTTGACAACAGGCAAGTTAGAAGACAGACAACAAGTGACGCCATGTTGGAGTGATTTTACAGATCAATCCAACATGATTTTATCACATCTATCAAATTAGATCAAGTTGTGTGAAAATAAAGAGACCATTTAATGGGAACCAGTCATGTAAAAACTCTAAATCTGCAGGTTAATAGTGTTATAAAGCTGTGTGGCTGACGCACTGAGAGCCCCGCTGCCTGGAGGAAATGAACTTTCAGCTCACTGACAGCCAGCTCAGGGTTAGAGCCGCCTGTCCATCACTTGTTGTGGTTACAGCCGCTGCTCACTATGCACTGAGCGGTGACTGAAGCCATGCCGGCCCACCTCTATGACTTGGAGGCCCAAGGCTACTGGAATGAATAAAGCTCATTTTCTCCTGGCATCGGCCTCTCAGTGTGGCGGCTGTACTACTTCAGAATGCTATTAACCTGCAGATTAACTCAACTTACAGATTGATAGCATTGATAGAATTTTTTTTTGCATAGTAGGTTCTCTTTAAATGCCTTTAGTAGTCCACTCCCTGCGAAAGTTTGTGAGTGTGGGGCAACAGCAGTGCATTCACCATGAGCCTGGGTCAGTATCCTTCCCTGTTATTATACTCATTGGTTCCCTTATATCACACTCTTTATATCACTCTATACTTTTTAGTGTTTTTCTGTGGCTTCTATGACACATACATTTGATGTATTTTTTTCTGGCCATTAACACTACTTTGTTCTTTTGGGACATCCTATACATTTTGCTTATTCTTTGTGTTTTTCTCTCTGGTATTATTATTCTCCCTTTATTACATTTTTTTTTATTCTTAATTGCTTTTATTCTATGATCCCTGGTTCATGGTGGCCACTGTCCGCCGCCTCCTTTCTAGTGTGTGTTTTTATCCTTACCTTTTTATATGTTTTTTTATTGTGTCCTGGTTTGTCAATTGGTGTTTTTCGCCATAAAATCACCCTTGTTTTTGCTTTACAATTATTTAGTGTTCATTCAATGCAGATAGGTTTGGAAACTAACATATTCCTTCAACCCTCCAAACCTTATGTCGGTCAAATGACCCAACTGTCCAGGAGTCTATGAACGCTCTTACTGAATGTCATGTAAGTGCTTTTTTACGCCTCTTATTCAGAGGCAACACCCGAGAAAACAAAAACGCACTTGCCAGTATATTACGCTCGTTTGAAAGTTGCCCAAGTTTTCAATACTGAATTTCCATTGCCTTTTTTGGTTCTTGTCTGTAAGTGGATGTGTGATTATCCCTTTTATTGGGCTATTGATGTAGGGGATGAATACCACTGAAGTAATGGTAGATTTCTATACTGACTGCAGGCAAGTGACTGCACTTTAGGGTCAATCGGCGAGACAGCTTTTCCCCCTTCCTAATTCACCATGGTTAGCAATGATTGCTTGATTAATTACAGTATACAATGCAAACAGACAACGTGCGTATTGTTCACAAGGGCTTTTCATGTGCTCGCTCCTCTTCCCATGTCAATCTGCCTTAGTTTGGGTTGGCCTCATGCATTTCTTCTGCCTCATATAAAGAATCATAAACAGTGTAATTCCAGGATTTTGTGAGTCTCGAAGCACACTCCCAGGAGCACGTTATATAAGTATGGCAGGGAGCCAGGCTCCACTATCCTTCTTGAGAGTTCTTCGTTTTTTTGTAATTTTAGACAGGTTTAATACGCTTTGTAGATCCTTAATTTTTCATTATACTAGGGATCCCAGAACGCTGGCCAAACCACGGGGAGATATTTTATGAGCGGTGTCAAGAGCAAAGCAGAGTCCTGGTGCCCAAAGGCTCCACTGGCCCCTAAATGAACAGTAGTCATAAAAATGGGGCAGTTCCGAGGTGTAATGGCATATCACAGTACCATAATGTAATACCTGTATACAGACTGACCTCAGTATCCAAGGAATATACTTTACTGCAGGTATACAAGTCTGTGCCATCTAGTGCTATTACCGCTTGGTCACTCGTGCTCAGCCTATAGCCCCGCTAAAGGGAATCTGTCCCTGAGTGTCTGCTGCTCCATCTGAGAGAAGCATGATGTAGGGACAGGCGCTGATTCCTGTATGCCACTTACTGATTGCTGTAGTTTTGATAAAATTAAAATTTTATCTGCAGTTCTCTGAATGCTGAGCTGTGTATAGCCCCGCCCACACCACTGATTGGCAGCTTACTGTGTACACTGCGCATAGGTAGAAAGCAGCCAATCAGTGGTGGGGGCGGGGTTATACAGAGCTCATGAATATTGAGGACTACATGGCAGCAGGTTTACTAGTCCTCTAGTGATAACCTGCTGCTAAAAGTGATTTTATCAAGACTATAGCAAGCAGCCCAGTAAGTGACACATTACTGGAATCAGGGTCTTTTTCTCTAAATTATGCTGCTCTCAGATTAGGTGGAAAAACCTACTGACAGATTTCCTATAATACTGGAGCATTTAGTGCAATACTAATGATGTGCCAGATCCATGATGAACATTCCCATCGTCAACCTCGTAGATAGAGTTGTGATTTCAGTGATCACTACCATTTCTACAATTGTGACTAAATCAATAGCACAAGTAAATATTACACACTTTGTAACATAGAAAAGACCGTAGTCGTCCTCCTGGAGAAGAGCTAATTTGCACATTCCCCCATGGGCATTGAAGACTCCATACTCTGTTAATGAGAATCAGCACTTCGGGCGTTTTTGAGTTTAACCTCGTCTGATCACAAGAAATTAATGACTTATTCTACTTATCAATATCAGATCTGGGGGGTCCGACACCTGGGGCTCCCTCACATCAATTGGTATGAGCTCCGACGTTGAGCAGATATAAACGCATTGATCAGAGTTGCACATCTTCATCTAATGTGCGGCTGCCGCTGATGGATGCTGAACATTTCCTAAGAGGGATGCCAGTTGTCGGGCTTTCAATAACCTGTATCAGATTGGTGGGGTCCAACACCCCGCATCCCGGTTGATCAGCTGTTATAAGCTCTAAGGCTAGTTTCACACTAGCGTTTACCTGATCTGCGGCAGGCTGCGGACTTCCTCCGTGAAGCCCCGCCCTCGGTCGCTAGCTCCGCCCACTTCTGCATGCAGCCCGCATGCGACCTCCGTACCTATCTTTAACATTACAGGTTAGAAAAAAGCGGCAGCACTCCAAGTCCTTTTCAAAGTGGAAACATGTGCAGTTTATTCAAACCCACATCTCTCTTGTGCGACGTTTCGGCTCGCAATGAGCCTTTCTCAAGCCTTGAGAGAGGCTCATTGCAAGCCGAAACGTTGCACAAGAGAGATGTGGGTTTGAATAAACTGCACATGTTTCCACTTTGAAAAGGACTTGGAGTGCTGCCTCTTTTTTCTAACCTGTATGCAACTTGGGTGGATGAGTGGACCGTCTCGCCCAGGAGGCCGGGCATCCGCTGGTGAGCATTGTGCTGTTCCAATTTTTTTGTCTATCTTTAACATTAGGTATGCAGGTCGTGCTGCGGTATGCGGATGCTGCCGCATGCATCGTTTTGACGATACGGAAAAAAAAAAAATGCTACAGGCTGCGTCCTACGCTGGTCGCCGCATCGTCATAATGACGCATGAGGCAGCATCCGCACGACCTGCGTACCTAATGTTAAAGATATGTACGGAGGTCGCATGCGGGCCACATGCAGAAGTAGGCGGAGCTAGCGGCGGAGGTGCGGCCGAGTGCGGAGCTTCACGGAGGAAGTCCGCAGCCTGCCGCAGATCAGGTAAACACTAGTGTGAAACTAGCCTAAGGGTGAGTGGATATAAACACATTGACAGAGATGCAGTGCACAGCTCCACTTATAGGGGTTGTCCAGCACTTAACGTGACTGCAGACTAGTGAATCCTCACAGTGCACACAGTGCGCACTGCCGGGGTTCTCCTGTGCCTGCAGGCATGCGATTTTCATACTTCACACTGGAAGTGCGTGGTCTCGCTTAATACGTTTGCACTGAGCGAGACCACGCACGTCTTGACCACATGTATGCCGCTCACATACTTGCAATTACGCAACCGCTGCCCCCCGCTCCCGGAGAATCCTCACAGTTCGCAGTGTGCACGATGTGAAGATTCACTAGTCCACCATCAAATAGAGTGACTGCAGACTTGTACCCTAAGGCTGGACAACACGTAGTGACTGCTGACAGGCACTGCTGAACATCTCCTACTCAAGAAGGCTGCCAGGTATTGGATCATCACCACTGATCTAATGTTAATGACCTATCCCAATATCTTGTGACCAGACATCCCTTTTATCAAAGTCTTTTATCTGCAGTAATTGGCTGATAATGTTTCAATTTTAGCTCTACCATAATCTAACTAAAATGTATATTATCCAACATTACCCCACGCTAACTTTAAAGGTTTAGTATGGGAGACATCAGTAATACTGGGATGTAATACCAGACACGGCCTTTGGTCTAGAGAGGTGCCGTTTTTCTTGAAGAATCCCAATAATGCAGGGACTACCCAAGGAGATCAATGGCAAGTGTGAATAATAAGACACCATTTTATGGAAACAGAGATTTATTTTTAGATTTTTCATGGTATATTGATTCAAAGTAGGGTTAAAAACTTATAGGGTAAGGGAGTCATTGCTGGGATCATTTTTTACTTTTTTTCAGCATTTTTCATGTTTAGTGTTCATCTATTTGTCCTTTACAGCGTTTGTCTCAAAACAGCAAGTTATCACCTATCTACGGTGTAGAAAATAAAGTGCTGATTGTTGGGACCCCACTAATCCTGAGAATGGGGCTCTGAAGTCTCCTGTTTGTAGAGAGCGTTGACTTTGCATGTGTGACATCACTCTGACCATTGTCTTTGGGACTGGCTGAGATGATGGAGAACCATACTTGGCTATCTCCAGCCGTTTCATAGACAGTGATTGGCGCGAGGGCTTTTACATGTCCATCTACCCATTCAAATTGGGCACTCTACCGACCTGTCTTCAGCATTGGTTCCCCAGAGATCCGCAATTAATCACCGATCCTGTCGATAAATTGGAATAACCACTTTGACCCATGGAATAATTCACTATGTCTACGTGTTGATGTTGCAAAATTCCTGATTTTTGACGTATCCAGATGCTTCCTCCATTATTCTATTAACTATCAGATAAAAGCCTGGTAATTTTAATTTCTGCGTTTCCTTTGCTGTAGTTGACATATAATTGAGTTTTTCCATATAATTGCAGATTAGATTGAAATAACTTGAATCGGGAAAAGTCTATGTGAAATTACCAAGAACACGTATGTAGGTTAAATCACTCATATCGTTAGGTCAACTTATGTTATTACCCGCACAGCACTGAGATAGACTCGTTATTATAGGACGTCTCAAGGAAACTGATCTCCCTGGCTCTTTGCAGAGTGCGGAAATCGTAGCCTTGTATAAATGGGCGCGTGTAATGGATCTCTTTCTATGGCTGCACACCCATGCTTAATTACAGATAGCAGTGTGTCCTTAATTGATTGATGAGCTATTAAAAGCAGCTCTGTTTTCTGTTTATGTTGATAGACTCAAAACAATTGTCTCTGCTCCATTCGTTGCCCCTCAGGGACTCTGCCTTATTAACAGCTCGTGCACCCTTGGAAATATGCCCAGGCAGGTAACTGTGGCTCGGTATTGCGTGTGTGTGTTATTCTCAGAATTAATTACTAATACTTGGCACTATCATTGTGTTCAGGATTAGTATTAAGGTTCATATATAATATTTCAGAGGCGGATGAGGCCTAGAGGGAGAAGGAGAATGAGACTTCCCATAAGATAGGCCACCATCTTTTTCCTCTGTATTTGATTGTTAAAGAGGAACCGTCACCAAGTCAAAAGTGAACAATTTTTGCTCCTAAATTATTCTTGATGCTCCCATGAGTATGACTTTTTTTTGTTTGTTTTTTATCCGCCATATGGTTTCATGAATATGGCTTTTTTTATTTTGTGTTTTTTGTTTATAGTCTTTATCAAGTGGGCGGTGCTCACAGGATTCTCTAGGGGCGTGTCTTTAGGCGGCTTTATATTATCACCCTGGGAGCATCACCCCTTTACCTTGTGAACACGGCCCCTCACCTTATGAGCACTGCCCCTTACCTTCTGAGCATCAAGCCTTTACCTTGCGAGCATCTTCCCCTTAATCCGTGAGCATTGCTCCCTTGTGAGCATCGCTTCTTTACATTGTGACCATTGCCCCCTTACCTTGTGAGCATCGCCCCCTTACCTTGTGAGCTTCGCCCCTTATCTTGTGAACATTGCCCCCTTACATTGTGAACATCGCCCCCTTACATTGTGATCATTGCCCCCTTACATTGTGAACATTGCCCCCTTACATTGTGAACATCGCCCCCTTACATTGTGATCATTGCCCCCTTACATTGTGATCATTGCCCCCTTACCTTGTGAACATCGCCCCCTTACATTGTGAGCAACGTCCCCTTACCTTGTGAGCAACGTCCCCTTACCTTGTGAGCAAGCTCAGACTGGCCCATAGGGTAACAGGGGAATCCCCCGGTGGGCCCCGGTGCAGATCTGGGCCCTCAACCCCACTGCATGGGCAGTACTTGGCATAATTCACGGGATTCAAACAGCATCTCATCATTCATTAACCAAACCACCCAGTTTATTATTATATAGAGATATAGGTAAATATGTGAGTGAGGGTAGTGTAATATTTGCATGCAGGTGAAAAGTGCCCCCCCAAGTCAATATTACTGGTGGGTCCTTGGCATCCCAGTCCGACACTGCTTGTGAGCATCGCCTCCTACCTTGTGAGCATTGCACCCTTACCTTGTGAGCATCGTCCTCTTACCTTGTGAGCATTTCCCCCTTACTTTGAGAGCATCACCCACTGACCTTGAGAGCATCATCCCCTTACCTTGTGAGCATTGCACCTTTACCTTGTGAGCATCACCCCCTTACCTAGTGAGCATCCCCCACTTACCTTGAGAGCATAGTCCCCTCACCTTGAGAGCATTACCCTTTTACCTTGTGAGCATCGTCCCCTTACTTTGTGAGCATTGCCCCCTTACCTTGAGAGCATCACCCACTTACCTTGTGAGCATCGCACCCTTGCCTTGAGAGCATCATACATTTACCTTGAGAGCATCATCCCCTTACCTTGAGAGCATTACCCTCTTACCTTGTGAGCATCGCGCCCTTACCTTGTGAGCATCGCGCCCTTACCTGGTGAGCATCACACCTTTACATTGTGAGCATCCCCCACTTACCTTGAGAGCATCGTCCCCTTACCTTGAGAGCATTACCCTTTTACCTTGTGATCATTGCGCCCTTACCTTGTGAGCATCGCGCCCTTACCTTGTGAACATCGCCCACTTACCTTGTGAGCATCGCACCCTTGCCTTGAGAGCATCATACTTACCTTGAGAGCATCATCCCCTTACCTTGAGAGCATTACCCTCTTACCTTGTGAGCATCGCGCCCTTACCTTGTGAGCATCGCGCCCTTTGTCCTTGAGAGCATCGTCCTCTTACCTTCAGAGCATTACCCTTTTACCTTGTGATCATTGCACCCTTACTTTGTGAGCATCGCGCCCTTTGTCCTTGTGAGCATCGCTCCCTTACCTTGCGAACATCGTCCACATATGCTTGGTTTTTTTTCTGACTAAATTTAAGCAGCGTTTTTTAAATTTGAAGCATGTCAATTCTTTCAGCATTTTTGCAGGGTTTTTCACCCAAGAGGAAGCAATAAGAAAGTGCAAAGAAGCAACAAACAGATATTTTGCTGCGTTTTTGGTTAATAAAACTAACTTTACTAAACATGTACTGTAGGAAAAGCCATGTAATCCCCCCCAAAAAAAGTAACACAAACGCAGCTAAATCTGTGTTTTGAACGCAGCATTTTTATTACCAAGATAGCAGGATTGGGCATATTGACATGTAATAGTTCATCATGTCCAGTCCTTGTTTTCCAATAGTTGGATCACACCACTGCACATTAGATCTTTGATGGGTCATTCAGGCACAATGAACTCTCTATAGTCAGCTTTAGGGCGCAGTCAGATGGTTGTATTACTGGTGCGACTATCGCAGTGCTTGGACTGGCCGTCGGCTCTCCTGACCTGAGCATGACAACATGTATTTCTATGCAGCTGTCACGTTCAGGTCAGGAGAGCCACCTGCCAGTCTGAGGAGTGAAATGCAATCCTCGTACAAGTAATACAGCAGTCTGACTGCACCCTTAGTGTTGATCTACTAGACAAAAAAAAATCTGTTTATAAATTATCAATATGACTAATAATGTAAATATATCTTGGTGCTCCATTTGTACTCCAGCTGTATTGTGGCTCCACTTTGTACCGTTTCATACAGAGTGCATGGAGACTGTATGGCTCCTTACACAGCCATCCAGTCTCAGTGCACTCTGTTTTGCCATGTGCATGAATCCCTGAAATTATTAAGACTGGTTTTGAGATCAGAGTCAGTGGCAGCAATAGGACTTGATCTGACTACTGAAATCATATTCTTGTTCTTTGCCATGTGACTCCATCATAGATTTGATCTAATGAGTCATGAATCCTTGTGAGACAGATCGGCATGCTGGTCATTGATTATCACTAGATGATCAGGCGTGCACAGTGTCATTACCATGGGGACATGGGGATGATTCATCTGTTCATTTGTGGGACACAATTATTTTGAATATTCCTTTGCAAATCAAGAACAAATTATTCATCATTTGTAAGTAAAATCATTATGTTTATTGCCAGTACAATGTATGCAAAGGTTGGATCAATATTTAGCATATTAAAGGGCATCTGTCACGATTGCAGACCACTTTAATTTAGGTTAAGTGCTGATCGGAAGAATAGAAAATGCTATATTGGCATAGAGGTCTACCTCTGGTGGCTTCTTTGGACGATTAGAAGGCTCATGAAAATGAAGTTGAAGTTTCCTTGACTAAGTCTAAAGTGAAGAGTGAGACACAACCAGGAAACATTTTAAAAAAGTTTGTATAGCCCTTTAAATGTTTTTTTTTGTTATAAATTACAATTACTTACTTATGGTAATATGCTTTTAAAGGGATCTGCCAGCAGGTTTTCAACCCCCAAACTATTTATGTGTCTTTCAAAGACAAGTCCAGCCATATTTTTACTTAGCCAGTGCGTTTCTCCATTACTGAGGCATCATTGATTGAACTTCTAATCAAATGATGCTAAAAGTCTATGGTAGATCTGAAGCCTCTGTCACTCCAGCTCTATTCCTGCCAGCTCCGCCTCCTGCTTGACTGACAGCCTTCATGCCATGACACTTCAGACCAGGTCCGGCTCCAGGTTTTTGAGGGCCCCGGGCGAAAGAGTCTCAGTGGGCCCCCCCTTTAACACATACCAAAATTCATGATGCACAGATACAGCAGAGAAATATAGCTATAGTACAATGCCCGATTTCACTTCTTACATGTAAATTCTACAATACCATACATTAGAGAGGCTTCATATAAGTCAACCCCTTATATGTCAATTTTTGTGACCTACTCCCTCTTCCTCAGTTACCAGTAGGCATTTTATTGTTAGCTGAACTTGCTGCAAATAAAAAACTGCATACATTGAATATGACAATTTTTTTATGGAAAACTTTTTAAAGTAAACATTAGAAAGTATTAACGTGGAACATTTGTAAAAGTGCAAAATGTGTAGCATATAGCACAGCCAGGTAGTATATAGCACAGCCACATAGTATGAAGCACATCCATGCAGTATATAGCACAGCCACGTAGTATATAGCACAGCCCACGTAGTATATAACACAGCCATGTAGTATATAGCACGGCCACGTAGCATATAGCACAGCCACGTAGTATATAGCACTGCCACATAGTATATAGCACAGCCATGCAGTATATAGCACAGCCACATAGCATATAACACAGCCCACATGGTATATAACACAGCCCACGTAGCATATAGCACAGCTACGTAGTATATAGCTCAGTCATGTAGCATATAACACAGCCCACGTAGTATATAACATAGCCACATAGTATATAACACAGCCATGTAGTATATAGCACAGCCACATAGCATATAACACAGCCCACATGGTATATAACACAGCCACGTAGCATATAACACGGCCCACATAGTATATAGCACAGCCATGTAGCATATAACAGTCCATGTAGCATATAACACTGCCCACATAGTATATAACACAGCCCACATAGCATATAGCACATCCACGCAGTATATAACACAGCCCTCGTAGTATATAGCACAGTCCACGTAGCATATAACACAGCCCACTTAGTATATAGCAGTGTGGGCACCATAACCCTGTTAAAAAAATAATTAAAATAAATAGCTATATACTCACCTTCTGGCGGCCCCCGGATCCAGCCCAGACCTTAGCGATGCTCCCGGCATCCCCCGCAGCCTTCCTGATGCTTGCGATGCTGCCGGCAGCTAGCGTTCCTATAATGCCTTATGAGACAATGACCTGTGATGACGTAGCGAGACCGCTCCATCATCGGGTCATTTCGCAAAGCATTACTGGGAGCGCTAGCTGCCGGCAGCACCACGAGCATCGGGACGGCTGCGGGGGACGCTGAAAGGTGAGAATAGCATGATTTTTTATTTTTTAAATTATTTTTAACATTGCTTTTTACTATTGATGCTGCATAGGCAGCATCAATAGTAAAAAGTTGGACACACTTGTCAAAATGGGCCCCCCATCTCGCTAGGGCCCTGGCACTTGCCCGGGAGCGCCGGGTGCTGACGCCGGCCCTGCTTCAGACAAGGGAGCCATCAGTCAAGCAAGAGGAGGCAGCGCTGGGTGGGCAATAGAGCTGGAGTGACAGAGGTTTCAGATCTACCATAGCTCTTCAGCCTCATTTACATATCAATTCAAATGCTGATTTCTCAGTAATGGAGGAACGGATCGGCCCTGTAAAGTTATTGCTGGACTTGTTAACTACATTAACATATAAATAGTTTCTGGGGGTGGGGTGATGATTTAAGGGTAAGATTGTAAGCTCAGTGATGAAGATGTTCATATTTCTCATTAACGGTATAAATGAGCTTTATGAGTTCATGCCCTGTGCCTATATGCTGGGAGTGTCTAATTCCGGTGCATTAGAGAAATAGGCCGGGTATCCTTGCACGGAACTGACTGCTCCTGGATAATCACTTTAAATTGCTCTTTGTTCCACAAGAGCTATGGATTTTCTATAGACGTGGAAAAATCTATATGAAAAGTTCTCTGACGCTAATGCACAATACAAATTTGGAAAAAACAAACAAAATAAAACAAAAGAACCTCAGCAGTTTTGACTCTTGGGCTGTATAGGTACAAAATCCATTTACAACTCACACAAAAAATAAAAAAGAAAGGAGAATCACAATTGCTTCTAGATTAAATAACTTGGTGTAAATTATTGATTTCTTGGAAGAGCATGGTCTGGAGTAAATTGGTACCATTAATAGAGCGAGGATATAATATGTCCTTGTCTTTCGCTTCCCTATAGAAGCACAAATGTGTTTTCTAAGGACATTTTTCAGTATCATAGGAAGCTGCCAGTACAAAGCCGTGATGGTGTGCGCGCTAAATAAACCAGCACGGTCAGTGGTATGCCTATACTGTACATGCTTATATATTAGAAGTTAATCTTAAAGGTCTTCTGATAATAAATAACTAAAGGAAAAGTAATTACTAATAAATTCCTAAAGTCTTTTAATTAGCAAATTATACTCGTTTTGTCTCTGGAGGTAATAGCAGAAACCTGTCGTAGGATGTTAATAGGACCAGTAGGAAGCTTATCTTCATAAATATATTTTAAAATAAAGATATTCAGGAACGTATTTATAATGATACTTCATTCAGTTATTTATTTATTTATTTTAAGAAGGTATAGGCTATGCTGTGTAACCAGCTCCTCCTATAGTAGGTATAGGCCATGTTGTGTAACCAGCTCCTCCTATAGTAGGTATAGGCCATGTTGTGTAACCAGATCCTCCTAGAGTAGGTGTAGACCATGTTGTGTAAACAGATCCTTCTAAAGTAAGTATAGGCCATGTTGTGTAACCAGCTCCTCCTATAGTAGGTATAGGCTATGCTGTGTAACCAGATCCTCCTAAAGTAGGTGTAGACCATGTTGTGTAACCAGATCCTCCTAAAGTAGGTGTAGACCATGTTGTGTAACCAGATCCTCCTAAAGTAGGTGTAGACCATGTTGTGTAACCAGATCCTCCTAAACTTTGTGTAGGCCATGTTGTGCCACCAGCTCCTCCTAAAGTAGTTATAGGCCATGTTGTGTAACCAGCTTATCCTAAAGTACTGTAGGTGTAGGCCAAGTTTTGTAACCAACTCCTTCTATAGTAGGTATAGGCCATGTCATGTAACCACCTCCTCCTATAGTAGGTATAGGCCATATTGTGTAACCAGCTCCTCCTAAAGTAAGTATAGGCCATGTTGCATTACCATTATCGTCCTGAAAAGGTTCTATTTTTTTTCTTAATTTTAAATTTTAAATACTAAACTTTCATTTCTTTTAATAATTTTGTCCAGCCTAAAAAGTTAGGAAACTTTGCAGCTTATTAAAGGATTTGTCTTAATTCATGTAATAAAAATGCATTTAGTGGCTTTCAAACATTGTGCTTCCTAGGCTATTTGCCTATTTTAAGCTGCATTGATATCATAATGTACTTATTTGTAATACATATGTTGGCAGTGATGGGTCAGCACCTGTGTCCTCCCCTTAGTGAGCCCAGCCAGTGCTTCTGTCACATTGTTTGTGGCTGGTCCAACCCACAACTATCGCCTTTCACTCCAGTAAGATTAATAATAGCAGTAATGTTTGTTAATAGACAGACCCTCACTGCCCCCTTTATACTGTATTGGAAGCATTGGATCTGCCCCCACAGGGACCTTGTTCTCATACTGTCCCCACTAGTGATACAGTGATACTTGTGTGAAAAAGTGTTTCCCCTTCCTGATTTCTTATTCTTTTGCATGTTTGTCACACATAAATGTTTCAGATCACCAAACAAATTTAAATATTAGACAAAGATAACGCAAGTAAACACAAAAGATAGTTTTTAAATGAAGGTCTTATTATTAAGGGAAAAAGAAATGCAAACCTACAGGGCCCTGTATGCAAAAGTGATTGCCCTTCATTAAATAAATTAACTGTGGTTTATTACATCTTTGGAAAGCTGAGTTCAAATTCCCTAGCCACACGCAGGCCTGATTGCTGCCATACTTGTTCTCAATCAAGAAATCACTTTAATAGTCCTGACAAAGTGAAGTAGACCAAAAGGTCCCCAAAAGCTAAACATAATTCTGCAATTTAAAAAGAAATTCTGGAATAAATGAGAAACTAAGTAATTGAGATCTATCAGTCTGGAAAAGGTTATAAAGTCATGTCTAAAGCTTTGTGACTCCAGCAAACCACAGTGAGAGCCATTATCCACAAATGGTGAAAACATGGAACAGTGGTGAACATTCCCAGGAGTGGCCGGCTGACTAAAATTACACCAAGAGCAAAGCGACGACCTATCTATGAGGTCATAAAAGACCCCACAGCAACATGCAAAGAAATGCAGGCCTCAACTTGCCTCAGTTAAGGTTAGGGATAAGCGAATTTGATCAGGTCAGGGCTTAGCAAGCTATAGCACTTACCGAATAAGCTGCAGAGGGAACCCGGCTTCCAGGAACGCTCCGGCTGATCAGCTGTCTGGCGCCGCAGCTGCATGTGTCGTGGCTGTGTGACAGTCACGACTCACGACACATGCATGAAGAGCCCAACAAATACAGCCACGACACATGCAGCTGCGGACCTGAACAGCTGATCAGCCGGAGCGTTCCTGGAAGCCAGGTTCCCTCTTCAGCTTACAAGAAGAAAAATAGAACTTGGCACTCCTTTTCAATGCTGAAATAATATATTTATTGCACAAATAGAAAAAAACAGAAAGATCCACAAAAAAGCGTTGACGTTTCGGCCTAATCGGCCTTCCTCAGAACATGAGGTGGATCCCTGATTAATAATAATTGCTGTATTGCTGTGCAGGCCTGTAAAGCCTGCAGTAGAAATGAGACAGCCTGCGCTGCAGAAAAAAGCACAACCGTGCTGGAGAAAGCGCTCTGCAGCTTAGTCGGTAAGCACTATAGCTTGTCGAATAAGCCCTGACCCGATCAAATTCGCTCATCTCTATTCATGACTCCACCATAAGGCCGGGGTCACACTTGCCAGTTCAATGCGAGAAACTTGCATCAAGTCCATGCACTGCCGCCGGCACTTGGGACCGGAGCGTGCGGCTGCATAGAAATACATACAGCCGAACGCTCCAGTTCCGAGTGCCGGCAGCCGGGTATTGATGCAAGAGACTCGTGCGAGTTTCTCTCATTGAACTCGCAAGTGTGACCCAGGCCTAAGAAAGAGACTGGGCAAAAATGTCCTGCATGGCAGAGTTCCAAGATGAAAACCACTGCTGAGCAATAAGAACATAAAGGCTCGTCTCAGTTTTACCAGAAAACATCTTCATGATCCCCAAGACTTTGGGGAGAATAATCTGTGGACTCACGAGACAAAAGTTGAACTTTTTGGGAGGTGTATGTCCCATTACATCTGGTGTAGAGGTAACACAGCATTTCAGAAAAGGAACATCATACCAACTGTAAAATATGGTGGTATTATGATAGCTTGGGGCTGTTTTGCTGCTTCAGGATTTGGAAGACTTGCTCTAGTAAATGGAACCATGAATTGTGCTGTCTACCAAAAAATCCTGAAAAAGAATGTCCAGCTGTCTGTTCGTGACGTCAAACTGGACAGTGATCCAAAACACACCAGCAAGTCCACCTCTGAATGGCTTAATAAAAACTAAATTAATACTTTGGAGTGGCCTAGTCAAAGTCCTGACCTTAATCTGAGTGAGATGCTGTGGCATGACCTTAAAAAGGCGGTTCATGCTCGGAAACATGAAGGACTCCCAGACTATGAGAAATAAGATTCTCTGCGGTATGTGTGGAGAAAGCCAGGCACTGCTCATCTCCTGCCCAATACAATCCCAACAGTGAAACATGTGGTGGCAGAGATATCCTGGATGAAAACCTCTCCCAGAGTGCTCTGGACCTCAGACTTGGCCGAAGGTTCACCTTCCAACAAGACAATGACCCTAAGCACACAGCTAAAATAACAAAGAAGTGGCTTCAGAACAACTCTGTGACCATTCTTGACTGGTCCAGCCAGAGCCCTGGCCTAAACCCAATTGAGCATCTCTGGAGAGACCTGAAAATGTCTGTCCACCAACGTTCACCATCCAACCTGACGGAACTGGAGAGGATCTGCAAGGAAGAATGGCAGAGGATCCCCAAATCCAGGTGTGAAAAACTTGTTGTATCATTCCCAAGAAGACTCATGGCTGTACTAGCTCAAAAGGGTGCTTCTACTCAATACTGAGCAAAGGGTCTGAATACCATGTGATATTTCAGTTTTTCTTTTTTAATAAATTTGCAAAAAATTCTACATTTCTGTTTTTTTTCAGTCAAGATGGGGTGCAGAGTGTACATTAATGGGAATAAATGAACTTTTTTGAATTTACCAAATGGCTGCAATGAAACAAAGAGTGAAAAATGTAAAGGGGTCTGAATACTTTCTAAACCCTCTGTATACTCCCTATGTTATATTATAGACTGTGTTGTATTAATTTCTCCTCTCTAAGTTAGTTATAGGCTGTGTTGTATTACTATCTCCTCTGTATGTTAGGTATATGGTGTGTTGTATTACTATATCTTCCCTATCTTAGGTATAGGCTGCATTGTTTTACTATTTCCTACCTATGTTAGGTATAGGCTTTGTTTTATTACTATCTCTTCCCTATGTTAGGTATAGGCTGTGTTGAGTGTCAATTATACCAAACTAATTTGAAAAGGTATGCTAATACAAATTAGCCAGGCATATTTTTTTTTTACAGTGAAGGCAGATTTTCACATTAGTAAGATAGAAGATGACTGTTCGTGCTTTTAAAGTTCTATGGAGGAGGAAATGTGAGGAGCTTGAAACAGACAAAGACATTCTGCTGCAAGTTTTCCTGGAATGGCCGACCCAGTTCTCCATAGAACTTTATGAGCACCAACTGTCATCTCCCATTTCGGTAATGGGAAAATCTGTATTCACTGAAATCAGATTTTATTTTGAGAATGCATGATCAGACCAGGAAGATAAAGACGTGGATTTCTCTACTAAGACATATTACAATTTTTTTTATTTTTACATTTATTGATTTATGAAAAAAAAAATGATACTTAAGAAAGATTTTTTTACTTTTTATTACGTTTTTTATATATTAATCAGAACACCTACAGCAGACCTTGACACTATCTGATATTTCTAGGAAGGTGTCGCGGTAGCGATCAGTTATTTATATAGGAGCGAGCGGCGCATGTGAGACACACGTTTATCCCGCTGTAAAGCGAGGGCGCCGATCAAATGGATCCTGAGATGTAAGAGCGAGGAGGAGAATGTCAGACAAGGTGCCGCTTTTGTCTGCAGGAAGATTTTTGGCTTCCGGAATTCCTTTTTTCTTGAGTCTCTGACCTCACGTTTCATTAGGATTTAATAAAGTTCCCGTGTAATGACATTGTGCTGAGTTCCCGCGGCTGACGGAGGACACCACAATGAACTGTCTCATAGATAATTGTTCTTGATCATTCGCTTCAGACACAGGCTGCTGCCGATTTGATTCTATTAATTGACAAAGAAATATTGTAATGTCAGTAAAAAAAAAAAAAAAGCGAACGTCTGGTGATGACAAACTGTCTAAGGGGAAATTAAAATCAACACATCTCTGTGGGAGGATTTAATTAAACAGAGAGCTGGTGCATGTGCCGTAATAATCTGCGCGTTAACACTTACCTACCTGGGAAGCCTCCAACGCCAGTTTTTCACTTATACAATATCTTATGGGGAAGAAGAAAAGACTTTATCCAGGTAAGTCCTTGATTGTAAGTGTAATCGCTGTGCCCGTGTAGCCCCCGATCGGGTGGTGCGGTGAGGCACCGTACTGTGCCCGTGTAGCCCCCTGATCTGGTGGTGCGGTGAGGCACCGTACTGTGCCCATGTTGCCCCCTGATCGGTGGTGCGGTGAGGCACCGTACTGTGCCCGTGTAGCCCCCTGATCGGGTGGTGCGATGAGGCACCGTACTGTGCCCGTGTAGCCCCCGATCGGGTGGTGCGGTGAGGCACCGTACTGTGCCC
This sequence comes from Ranitomeya variabilis, assembly GCF_051348905.1. NCBI lineage: Eukaryota > Metazoa > Chordata > Amphibia > Anura > Dendrobatidae > Ranitomeya > Ranitomeya variabilis. The sequence continues at coordinate 994,162,737 of NC_135233.1, read as the reverse complement.
GTGTAGCCCCCTGATCGGGTGGTGCGGTGAGGCACCGTACTGTGCCCGTGTAGCCCCCTGATCGGGTGGTGCGGTGAGGCACCGTACTCCAGCATTTCTGGATAATCTGAGGACCTGTGTCCAGTGATCCTCCCTGATAATCCTGCAAAAATCATCCACAATACGAAGAAATGATCTTTTTCATGAAAACTCTCAGGATCAACACCACACGTCAGACTAAACCAGGTCCTTCATCCGTCATCACTATTTCATCACTCTCTGCCCATCGCTGTAGTCTTCCTTTTTGTCTACCCTAAAAGTCATTTCTGAGTTACCGCCATTTATGACATTTTCATTTTGCTTTATGTGCTATGCTTGCTTTACACATAAGGCGGGAAATTCTGAAAACGCCAGTCTTAAGGCCCCTATACACGTTGAAATAACATCCATGAAGCCACTGATATCAATGTATTTGGCCGACAGTCTAATGTTTATGTAATGTTTGTCGAAGTAGTTAAAGGGTTATTCCCATCTCCAAGATCCTATCCCAATATGTAGTAGGTGTAATAATAATAATATTAGCAAATGCCTCCAATTAGAAATGTAGTATAGTTCTTCTGATAAGCTATGTCGCTTACTACATGTGCAGGGCTTTGCTGTAACTTGGGTATCCATTGTTATGACCACTCATATACTGACAGTTAGTTATTAGTGGTCGTAACCATGGATACCTAAGCTACTGCAATGCTCCACATATAGGGTAACCGACATAGCTTATCAGAAGAACTATACTACATTTCTTAATGGAGGCATTTGCTAATATTATTATTGTTACCCCTGCTACATATTAGGTTTAGATCTTGTAGATAGGAATACTTCTTTAAGGATCCGGCATGCCCAATTACAGACAAGCCGTCGCCAGAGATGTCTGGCAGTGGCTTTCTCATGGAGGACACAGGAGTGTTCAGCAGAGCAAGCCCTTCGTGAATGGGAGGGTTGGGGGAATGATCATTCAGCCGACAGCTATCTGCGGTGTACGGCAGGCTCTACCGCCAGCCAGCTCTAATAACATTCTCCAGATTGCGAGGTGCATTCCTTTTCATCAATTTAGCACATTTTTGCCTGTCTGTGAAAATGAAATCCATCCAAGCTGTGAATTGCCTTAGTTTTGCGGCATAATTTAAGAATATTTTTGTCGTCCATTTGACAGATTTTGAATGGCCCCACCCACTTTAGATAGCCCCTCCCACTTCTGTGACTTTTGAAAAATGGCGGGGGTGGGGAGGGGTATTAATTTGTAAAATCTTTTCCAACTTTCACAGTTTTATTTTACACTAAGAAAGCAGTGTACAGCCATTAATTACTCACTTTGAAAAAGTTATATATAAAAAAGTTTTATATTGCATTTTTTACGGTGTAGCGTGTAAGACGTACATTATCGCTGGTGTTTGTCATGTACAATAGAAAAACCTAAGAAACAAAAATGGCATAAAAAATCCCGTGTGTAGTGCGTACTGCGTTCTAAAATCCTCACATACAACACAAACACTTCCAAACCGAGAAATCGCTGTGTCAAGAGACTTTAAAGCGTAAAAACTCTGGAAAAACAGCACAAAAAATGCCCAGGAATGGTTAAAACTGCCAGGGGCTCCATAGATCCAATGCGGGTCCCACCGAGAGGGAGGTCTAAGGGGGCGCAAAGTCAGCCAAAACCTCAGTTCGCGGGTGAAATGTAACAACTCTTGGTCTTTTCAGCCAATGAATGATGCAGCGCGGGGAATTCTCAATATTATGGAATTCTCAGGCTCCCCCAAATTCACCCCATTAGTTCACGCTGTTTGGTAAATTTGCGCCACTTATTAGTTGACTCGCCTCGTGCCACAAATTGAAGCACGGTTCTGGCACATTTTTTCTACCCTTTTTTGATCCAGTGAGGCCACACCCTCTTGTCAGTCAACATAGACACAGAAATTGTCTAAAACACTTCATAAATATGATGCTGGTCATTTAAAGAGTTTTTTGGTGAACATTCCCGGAAGGATCAATCATCCTACGTCTGGTCCTCTGGACATACAGTATGTAGCCAGTTCGAATGGCTGTAAAAACCAATATGGACTAAAATATTAATGGCTTTGTTCATTTGCAAGAACTAATATCAACCTGTATATATGGCTACCTTAAAGGAAATTTGTCACCAGATTTTTGAGGACCCCATAATGTAGGGGAAGAGACCCTGATTCCGGCCATGTGTTACTTACCGGGCTGCTTTCTGTAGTTTTAATAAAATTCCTGTTTTATCTTCTGCAGATCTACCAGTTCTCTGAATGTTGAGCTCTGTATATCCCCTCCCACTCCACTGATTGGCAGCTTTCTGTATTCACTGTGCATAGGCAGAAAGCCAGGGGCGGGTTTATACAGAACTCTTGAATATGGAAGACTACATCGCAGCAGTTTTATTAGTCCTTTAGATTTAAACTCCTGCTGATAAAACTGTGGTTTTATCAAAGCTACAGCATGCAGCCCAGTAAGGGACACATTGCTGGAATCAGGGTCTCTTTCCCTACATTATGTTGCTCTCAGATTAGGTGGCAAAAAAAACCTGGTGACAGATCCCTTTAAAGAACTTCTGCAATATAAGTTGTAATTGGTCTTGTTGAGCCGTTAGATGCTGTGTGGAGGGGACTTAACGGGACGTAATTGTAAGTATCACTCCAATGATTTCCTATTAGGTGGGTCGCATTTCCTCCAGTGACCTCATTTAGATTGGGGTCCTCTATAACAACGTATCTCTGATGGCAGTAATCAGAGTACTTGTGATGAGAGGGGCTCCGATCACTTTAGCCCCCTCTATATGGTGCCACTCACCACTCCTAGGGGTACAGATCATGTACATGACATGCACAGCTTTCCTCCTATCGCTTGTACTGTAAAGCAAGGACCAGATGAATACATTTTCTGCAAAACAGATGACGTCACTAAATTGTAAAGTATCCGCCAATTATGCAGTGCTGAAAAGTGTGAAGATAAAGGCACGTGTCGTTAGCGTCGGAGCTTGTGTATTGTATTTCCATAAGTTTTCCGAGTTTCCTGAATCTGCCAGGATCTCAGGCAGCTATTGTAAGTGAATCCGATCATTGGCAGGAGGACTCCATTCTGAGTTATGCGCCGAGGTTGATTTATCAATACTGTTGCTGAGGGCAGGTTCTGCAGCTATGTACAAACTCATTAATCTGAGTAATGGGTGCAATATACTGTATTTCTAAAATATGGTGCGCCTTATGATAAATGTATGGTGGTTTCCTGCTCTGATTGTATGTAAAGCAAAGCCATTGTACAGAAACAGAGACTAATAGACCTTGTCTCCATTCTATAGAAACAAACCCTGATATAGCGTCTGTGGTCTCTGGACCTTTCATCACTTTTGTCATGTTAAACTTGATACCTTATGGTAAAGGGGCTGAAGAGATGAATAAAACATTGTTTTTATTTCTCCCCTCCATTGTACGTAAAAAGAGATTCTTCTGGGGGTGGAAACTGTTTCTCCTGTATGGCGTTGACCAATCATAAAAAGGCAGGAAAAAAAAAATAGCACACGCCCCCAAAGAATTCAGAGCTGTCATTTTCAGTGTGGTTTGGTAAGACTGTGTGTCACCTGATCACACGGAGATCTCCTAACTCCCCGGTGCTTATTGACAGAACAAGCTTTGGGAGAGGAGCCTTAGCGGTGTCATTACATCTAAGGCTACTTTCACACTAGCGTCGTGCACTGCGTCGCTATGCGTCGTTTTGTTGAAAAAACGCATCCTGCAAAAGTGCTTGCAGGATGCGTTTTTTCTCCATAGACTTGCATTAGCGGCGCAGTGAGATGCATTGACACACGTCGCAACCGTCGTGCGACGGTTGCGTTGGTCCGTCACCACCAAAAAACGTTGCATGTAACGTTTTTTGGTGCGTCGAGACCGTCTTTTCCGACCGCGCATGTGCGGCCGGAACTCCGCCCCCTCCTCCCCGCACATCACAATGGGGCAGCGGATGCGTTGAAAAACAGCATCTGCTGCCCCCGTTGTGCGGCGCTTTCACTGCTTGCGTCGGTGCGCCGCAACGATGCAATTCGTCGTGCGTCGTACGGCGCTAGTGTGAAAGCCTTACACTCTGGATCTATCCCAGATATCGGCATGTACACCCCTGGCCTCAACTATTCGACAATTTAATTGTTCACCTATTAGAAAATCTCCTCCATTATGCTGTTTTGACAGACATGGTCATTCTTGTATCTGCTCTTCTAGGTGAACACCTGAGGATTTGTCCACAAGGTTACACATGCTGCACCTCGGAGATGGAAGAGAACTTCGCCAATATCAGTAAAACAGAGTTTGACAACTCGTTGAGAGAGTCCAGCCTGTCCGTCCAGGGCCTGCTCTTCACTCAGAACCGAAACTTTGACAGTAAGAGCCTTTTATATTACATCTCATAGCAATCAGTCCATAACATGGGAGAACTAAAGGTGATCAAACATGGACCATGTCTCCCCACTATACTCTCAGGCCTTATGGATTTCAACAGTGTTCATAAATCTTGTGAGAATTGTGACGACTAGTAAAAGCAGCAAAAGGATGTAGAGTACGAAATGTGTGTCCATATTCTGTAACTGAGTGTAGGTGAGACTTGTTCTACTTGGGGTCTTCAGTGAGGTTTGTCATGACAACTCTGGTCACACTAAAACTACGGTACACTATGCCTGCCTAAGGCTACAGTACACTATGCCGGCCTGCCTAAGGCTACAGTACACTATGCCTGCCTAAGGCTACAGTACACTATGCCTGCCTGACTAAGGCTACAGTACACTATGCCTGCCCGACTAAGGCTACAGTACATTATGTCTGCCTAAGGCTACAGTACACTATGCCTGCCTGACTAAGGCTACAGTACACTATGCCTGCCCGACTAAGGCTACAGTACACTATGCCGGCCTGCCTAAGGCTACAGTACACTATGCCTGCCTGACTAAGGCTACAGTACACTATGCCTGCCTAAGGCTACAGTACACTATGCCTGCCTGACTAAGGCTACAGTACACTATGCCTGCCCGACTAAGGCTACAGTACACTATGCCTGCCTAAGGCTACAGTACACTATGCCTGCCTAAGGCTACAGTACACTATGCCGGCCTGACTAAGGCTACAGTACACTATGCCTGCCCGACTAAGGCTACAGTACACTATGCCTGCCTAAGGCTACAGTACACTATGCCTGCCTAAGGCTACAGTACACTATGCCTGCCTAAGGCTACAGTACACTATGCCTGCCTAACTAAGGCTACAGTACACTATGCCTGCCTGACTAAGGCTACAGTACACTATGCCTGCCCGACTAAGGCTACAGTACACTATGCCGGCCTGCCTAAGGCTACAGTACACTATGCCTGCCTGACTAAGGCTACAGTACACTATGTCTGCCTAAGGCTACAGTACACTATGCCTGCCTAAGGCTACAGTACACTATGCCTGCCCGACTAAGGCTACAGTACACTATGCCTGCCCGACTAAGGCTACAGTACACTATGCCTGCCCGACTAAGGCTACAGTACACTATGCCTGCCCGACTAAGGCTACAATACACTATGCCGGCCTGCCTAAGGCTACAGTACACTATGCCTGACTAAGGCTACAGTACACTATGTCTGCCTGACTAAGGCTACAGTACACTATGTCTGCCCGACTAAGGCTACAGTACATTATGTCTGCCTAAGGCTACAGTACACTATACCTGCCTGACTAAGGCTACAGTACATTATGTCTGCCTAAGGCTACAGTACACTATACCTGCCTGACTAAGGCTACAGTACATGATGTCTGCCTAAGGCTACAGTACACTATACCTGCCTGACTAAGGCAACAGTACACTATGTCTGCCTGACTAAGGCTACAGTACACTATGCCTGCCTAAGGCTACAGTACACTATGCCTGCCTGACTAAGGCTACAGTACACTATGCCTGCCTGACTAAGGCTACAGTACACTATGCCTGCCCGACTAAGGCTACAGTACACTATGCCGGCCTGCCTAAGGCTACAGTACACTATGCCTGACTGACTAAGGCTACAGTACACTATGCCTGCCTGACTAAGGCTACAGTACACTATGCCTGCCTGACTAAGGCTACAGTACACTATGCCTGCCCAACTAAGGCTACAGTACATTATGTCTGCCTAAGGCTACAGTACACTATGTCTGCCCGACTAAGGCTACAGTACACTATGTCTGCCTAAGGCTACAGTACACTATGTCTGCCCGACTAAGGCTACAGTACACTATGTCTGCCTGACTAAGGCTACAGTACACTATGTCTGCCTAAGGCTACAGTACACTATGCCTGCCTAAGGCTACAGTACACTATGCCTTCCTGACTAAGGCTACAGTACACTATGGTACACAGTGGCGGTATGTCCCTGCTAGGCTACATTTGCATGGACTATTCTTTGCCACAATGGTCAGTAACCCATTTAGCTTGTTTTTTTTATTCTTATTTATTATTATTATTATTATTATTATTATTATTATTATTATTATCCTGATATAAATGAGTTGATGCTACTGACAAGTTTCCTTTAAAAAAATTAATGTTTTTTTTTCCAGTTTTATATAAATAGTAATCAGTGTTTAAATTGTTTATCCCACCAATAATATTTATCACCTCACCATGAGTGTCTGAGGGTATGTGCCTATGATCCAGAGTTACTACAGGTTTGACACAGCAACATACACTGCGTCCAAAGAACTGCTAGTTCCGGATCATGGGCACCCGGTCTAAGGGGTAATGTTTCTCCTTGTGGAGAGTGACATGCCTGACAGGCCAGTGTAAGGAGACTTATAGGCCATGAAATGCTCCTCTGGAAAATGATATATGCAAATTGCCAGTTCATAGTGGAAGAGGCCTTGAACACTAGAGCCACGTATTGAAAGTAGCAATGCTAAAAGTCTTTTAGGATTGCTACTTCCATTAGGTGGTGCTAGAGTTCAAGACCTCTTCCTCTATGAAGGGAGGCAATTTGCATATCTAACCATGGGTGGTGATACATGTGTGATGACAGGAGTCTGTCCACTAGGACCCCCATGGGTTCTAAGATCAGAAGTGATAGTGCACATGTATGACCACCACTCTATTCACTTCTACGTGAGCAGACATGCATTTATGTGACCACCCCACCTATAGACAGTGAATAGAGCAGTGGTCACACATGCTCACTACTGCCCCATGTCCACAAAGGCCGTTCTCATGATTGGCGAGGCTCTCAGGAGTTGGACCCCACAGATCATGCATTTATCACATATGCTGTGGATGTGTAATACATTATGTTGGTGGGATAACCCCCTTAATGAAAAGTGTTCGGTTTTGAGCCTATGGATGTAACCATCGATGGCTCCATACAGTGACTGCACGCCATTCTCACAGAACAGTTTTTCCATTCTATTCCTTATGTACGATATCTCGCTCCTTTCCAGGATATTTTCTGGACCTGTTGAATAAATCCGAACAGATTCTCATGGACACATTTCCTAATTTGTATGGAGAACTTTACACCCAAAATGATGGGAAGATATTCAGAGACTTGTACATCGAGCTGCGCCAGTATTACCGCGGCTCCGGAGTCAATCTGGAGGAGGCGCTGACGGAGTTCTGGAGCCATCTACTGGAGAGAGTGTTCAAGACACAGAACTCACAGTTCACCTTTTCTTATGAGTATTTGGACTGCTTGGCAAAGCAGTATGACCAGCTGAAGCCATTTGGGGACATTCCACGGGAATTGAAATTAAAGGCAACCCGGGCGTTTATCGCAGCCCGATCATTTGTCCAAGGACTTGGCGCTGCTGCTGATATCGTCAGGAAGGTCACCCAGGTATGTGTTCATACTGAGTGTCCTGTACACGCAACATACAATGGACACATCACTATCGTTTTTGGCAAAATGCGACTCATTAGTCAGGCAACCATGGTATGGTTGTCATGCTCAATTAGCATACTCCTCTTTCTTCTTTAGAGGATCTGTTGTAGACTTTTCTGCTCGATGCTAACCCAAATATTGTGCCGTTTGGCAAATAGAAGCTATTAAAAAGTGCAGCCATACTCCTTCCCTCTCACGCTCCACCCGTCCTCTCACCAGTGATCAAACATCTGGTAAATATAATTATGAAGTTACATTACAGTACATAGGTTAAATCAGCTCTCCTATGTTAGATTTAAGCAGGGTTTACATGGCGGCTTTGCTGTGACAAAGAGCGCTGTGCATAGCTGCTAGATCACAGTGCACAACAAGTAAATGGGACCGCATTGCCACCCTTAGGGTACCGTAATCTGGACAAGAATGTTACAAAAAATCCAACTCCGTTGGATATTTTGCAACTTGCTAGTCACAGTTAGGTTACCATAGAGGCCACAAACTGATACATTGGAACGGATTTACTAATGTGGCTGGGCCTAGGTCGTGACAAAATATGCACCAATCGCAATCCAATGGATCAGTTTGGGACCGCTAGTGTACCACAAATGCAACAAGCAAGTTGCTAACAATCCAACAGAGTTTTTTTCAACATGCTTGTCGAAGTCATGGTACCATAGAGGTCGCAAACTGATACATTGCAAGGGATTTACTAGATTGTGGCGAAAAATGTACCAAAGTTTGGTGAAATTTGGAGCATAATGTTACAATAAGCTTTATAGCTATTTGTTATGTGTTTTAGATTTTTTTCTTCCTTATTCAAGGGGCAAAGAGAGTAACAAAGCAGATGAGGGGAGCAGCATAGACGAAAACAGGAGCAGCATAGATGAAAAGAGGAGCAGCGTAGGCGAAAAGAGGAGCAGCGTAGACGAAAAGAGGAGCAGCGTAGATGAAAAGGGGTGCAGCATAAATGAAAAGAGGAGTAGTGTAGACGAAAAAGGGAGCAGCGTAGACAAAAAGGGGAGCAGCATAGACGAAAAGGTGAGCAGCGTAGATTAAAAGGAAAGCAGCGTAGGCGAAAAGGGGAGCAGCGTAGGCGAAAAGGGGAGCAGCGTAGATGAAGAGGAGCAGTGTAGACAAAAAGAGGAGCAGCGTAGATGAAAAAGGGTGCAGCATAAATTAAAAGAGTAGTGTAGACGAAAAAGGGAGCAGCGTAGGTGAAAAGAGGAGCAGCGTAGGCGACAAGGGGAGCAGCGTAGATGAAAAGGAGCAGCATAAATGAAAAGAGAAGTAGTGTAGACAAAAAAGGGAGCAGCGTAGATGAAAAGGGGAGCAGCGTAGATGAAAAGGAAAGCATCGTAGGCGAAAAGGGGAGCAGCGTAGATGAAAAGGGGAGCAGCCTAGATGAAAAGGGGAGCAGCATAGACGAAAAGGGAAGCAGCATATACAAAAAAAAGAGCAGCATAGATGAAAAGGGGAGCAGTGTAGACAAAAAAGGGAGCAGCGTAGACAAAAAGAGGAGCAGTGTAGAAGAAAAGGGGAGCAGCGTAGATGAAAAGAGGAGCAGCATAAATACAATTTAGAACAGAAAATGTCTCGGTTTAAAAAGGCACAAACTTTATCATCACAGATTTGGTGCATATACAGACTGCACTCTAATGCTGGATTTACACTAGCTACATTTTCCCGATCCCATGCACCCAGATCCTCTATACGTATAGTCTGTCACTGTTCATCAGCAGCATGTCTTTTTTTTTTTGGGTACATTCTAAACTGATCTAAACTGATTTCCAGAAAAAAGAAGGGGCATCTTTACTCAGAACTCTGGTACAAATGTGACCATGGGATCAGTTTTGCAGATGTTTTCCTTCAGCTGCAGCGAATCTTCATTCTGGATTAGACTCGATACATGACCGTATTTCATGCTTTCAGGTCCCTATGAGTCGAGAATGCACGCGAGAAGTCATGAAGCTCATGTATTGTCCTCTCTGCCGCGGCCACTCCAATATAAAGCTGTGTGATAATTACTGCTGGAACGTCATGCGAGGATGTCTAGCTAATCAAGCAGATTTAGACCCGGAGTGGAGGAATCTGATCGGTAAGTGACGTTGTCAGACATCCAGATGATCAGGTTACAGTCTCTTGTCCAATATTTTGTGTTTGTATGAAGATGAAAGTAATAAATGGACAGTATATAGTTATATGGATGATCAGAACATGTTGGGAAACCCAGTAACAATCACGTGAGTCATCTTTGTATTCATAAAGGAGTGAGTGAAGTGATTGCACCGTGTCAGTGCTGGCACGGTGGGTGGCCTCAGAATCGGGGAGGTCTCGCAAACCAGTGCTTCATGTATTAGGAAGGTCATGCATGCACGCTACCACTCCAATCATTGTCTATGGGACTGATGTAGACAGAAGAGTGCAGTGCTTGGCAATCTTTCAGTCCCATAGACAATGAATGGAGTGGAGGTGTGCATGCATGACCATCACTCTAATAACACATAGGTGTATGAATCGCGTTTCTGTTTTCATATGAAGCTATGTAAGGCCGACCATATATCTCTAAGTATCAGGAAACTAACGTCAGCATTTCTGGCCTCTCTGGTGTAGTCATGCCTCTCTTTTTGCCTTATTTGCAGGTCTCACGAAACCTCATTACTCCATTCTTATTAGAATCCCATTTGTTAGCTGTGGGCTACACACCTAGTTATGACCCGTAGTCGCGATCATGAAGCCTGGGGTTAAAATCTCTCCCAATCAATCTGAATGAAATTAACACTTAGACCTTTCCGGACCCTTGAACAGAAATCTATGAAGCAAAATAGCTGGCAAGTGCTTGGGCAGTGGTCCTGTGTGAACACGTAGTGAACTGGCTGCGTACTCCGGTGCTTGCAGATGTTCTGTATATATTCATACATGGAAGGTTGTGCGGAGACAATGGCACCTGGGATCATTATTTGGACTTACATTAATGGCTAGAAAACCTCATGGTCACAATTGATTACACGTTACAGAGATGCTTTCTCAGCACATCGACCTTTGTACATTTGTATCCCTGGTTTTTACTATTAATAAGACAAAGGATGGCCTTCACGTTACAAGAATGGTAATAGTGCCGAAAAGCAAATGTTCCAGAAGAGCAGGACAACGCGAGTTACAAAGATGTGAACCATTGACTTGTTTCTGTTTCTAAAGTGTCCTTTATATAGTAACATCGATCCATGTGCTCTTGTACATATTCATCTGACCAGCTAATGCAAGAATGTTGGATCCAAAGAGGCAAATAGAGATGACAAAAGGAAGTTGAATGGGTTAAGTGATGGGGTAATGGTGTCTGTCTCTCTGTATCTCTCCTAGAATCCTTATTGCTCGTGGCTGGCAAGTTTAATGGAGTTTCTGGAGTGGAAAACATTGTGGGAACTATTCATACAAAGATCTCGGAGGCCATAACCCATATGCAGGAGAACAAGGAGGTCATAACAAATAAGGTAAATGCTAAGCAGTAATGTAATCTGAGGCCATACAAGTATAGAAAATAGAGCCGAAATTCTAGACGTTCCTGAGCTCCTCGTATGGTCCTCTTCCTACCACACCACAGGCTGCGGTGCTTTACAAGGGTCATAGCTCCAGATATTATTCTGATGGTACCTGTTCTCACATTTGCATACCCATCTTATACATTCATGACATATCTACCGGATACACCATAAATGTCTCATAAATGCACGTCCTACCTCTAGTTAGAGAAGATTAGCGTGCACACAGTCTTTTCTTCGAGGTGCCGGTGGACGGGATGTGGAACCCCAAGTATCAATATGGAATAATAATACACAGCTCTGGAAAAAATTGAGACCACTGCAAAATGTTCAGTTTGTCTGATTTTTCTCTTTATAGGTACCGTACTTTCCGGTGTATAAGACATCTTTTTAACCCCTGAAAATCTTCTCAAAAGTCGGGGGTCGTCTTATACGCCGGGTACGGAGTTCTGAAGTTGCCGCATATGGTGCAGGGAGCGGTCCCGGATGGTTCCCAGGGTCTGGAGGAGAGGAGACTCTCCTTCAGGCCCTGGGATACATATTCGTGTAAAAAAAAAAAAAAGAATAAAAATAACAAATATGTATATACTTACCTTCCGACGGCCCCGGAGCTCTCCTGGCTCTCCGCGATGCATGCGGCGGCTTCCGCGACGTCACAAAGGTCCTTCGTGCGCACTGCATCCTTGGAAACGGAAGCAGCCACGTGCATCGCGGAGAGCCAGGAGAACTACGGGGCCGTCGGAAGGTAAGTATATACATATTTTTTATTTTTATTCTTTTTTTTTTTACATGAATATGGATCCCAGGGCCTGAAGGAGAGTCTCCTCTCCTCCAGATCCACGGAGGCACACGCCGTATAAGACGACACCCGGTGTATAGAATGACCCTCGAAAAGTTGGGGGTCGTCTTATACGCCGAAAAATATGGTATATTTTTGAATAAAATGTAAATTGTTCTTTTAGTCTATAAACTTCTGACAACATGTCTCTGAATTTCCAAAAAATACGTTTTGTATTTTTTTTCTGACAAAGAAAAATGGTCAAAATAAAAAAAAATAACCCAGTGCTTTCAGACCTCAAATAATGCAAATAATATAAGTTCATAATCATTTAGAAACAGCAATACTAATGTTTTAACTCAGGAAGAGTTCAGAAATCAATATTTTGTGGAATAACCATGATTTTTAATCACAGCTTTCATGCGTCTTGGCATGCTTTCCAAGAGTCTTTCACACTGCTTGTGGCACAAAAATGTAAGCAGTTCTTCTTTGTTTGATGGCTTGTGACTATCCATCATGCTCTTGATTACATTCCAGAGGTTTTCAATGGGGTTCAGGTCTGGAGATTGGGCTGCCCATGACAGGGTTTTGATGTTGTGGTCTCTTAATTTTTGCCAGAGCTGTATACCCTGTCACACTTCTTCGTGCGCCTCAGTGTGTCTACTTTACGTCTACAAATAAAATCCTACTGTATTTTGAATCAAGAGTGTGTGATGAATTGTTCAACATTGTCCTAACTCTAGAACAAGGGTCTCTCCAACCCTTGACTTGATTAATGGTGAATGAGGTGGGCTTGCGTGGACATGCGTCTGCTGCTCCGTCCATTAACTTCCATGTAAATTCAACAGCCAAGCATGGCTTGATACTATTACACATACATTCCATGGTGATTTGCTATTGGTTGGTCAGATGGCTAGTTGAGAGGACAGTGGTTGGTTAATTTGCTCATTATTTTTTACATGATATATGACCATCATGGTGTCTTTGGTTTTCTACAGGTGTTCAAAAGTTGTGGAAATGCCAAAAAGGCTAACAAAGGATCCAAGTCAGAGGAAAGAAAGAGAAAAGGAAAAGCGGCTCCAGAAGATAAATCCCCAATTCCTAGCATGGACAACCTGGTAAGTGATCTACGACTAGACTGACTAAGCCAACAGTATACAAAAAAAGAAGGTATGAGTGTCTAAAAGTCCAGAACACTTTGGGTGCGTCCACACGGGACTGATGCCCTATTGTACCAGTATTGTCAATGAAATTTGGTGAAATATCATCCATACATTTTGTAACAAAAAAACTAGTGTAAATTGGTCAGCATTGTGGATCTTAAATGTATTGTGTGTACAAGTATGGTGTATCCGTATAAGTATATTCATTGTGTGTACCTAGCTATATGTATTAGATCTAAATGTCTATGTATTATCGTATGTTAGTACAGTATATGTGTGTGTGTGTGTGTGTGTATGTATATATATATATATATATATATATATATATATATATATATATATAATTATTTGATCCCTTTCTGATTTTGTAAGTTTGCCCACTGACAAAGACATGACCAGTCTATAATTTTAAGGGTACGTTAATTTTAACATTGAGATATAGTATATCAAAAGTAAAATGCAGAAAATCACATTGTGTAAATTCTATAAATTTATTTGCATTTTGCAGTGAGAAATAAGTATTTGAGCCCTCTGGCAAACAAGACTCAATACTTGGTGGCAAAACCCTTGTTGGCAAACACAGCAGTCAGACTTTTTTTGCATTTGATGATGAGGCTTGCGCACCAAAGCCATAATCATCAACATTAACAGAAATAACCATGTGAAATACATCACTCTGTAATGACTCCTTATAATATGAGTTTCACTTTTTGTATTGAAGAACTGAAATAAATTAACTTTTTGATGATAATCTAATTTTGTGAGAAGCACCTGTATACTGTATGTGTGTGTGTGTGTGTGTATATATATATATATATATATATATATATATATATATATATATATATATATATATATATATATATATATATATATATATAATATACACTCCTAGGTACGCCCAGTATATATACACACACTGGATTGCTAAAGTATTCACCCCCTTGACAATTTTTGTGTTTTGCTACCTCACAACCTGGAATTTCACAGTTTTTTTTTGAGGGCTTGCATTAGTTAATGGTAAGAACATGCCTACAACTGTGAATATTTTGTTTTCTTTTTATTATGAAGCAAACAACAAATAGGACAGAATAACTGAAAAATTCAGTGTGCATATCTATTCACCCCCTAAAGTCAGTACAGTGTAGAGCTTCCTTTTGCGGAAATTACAGCTGCACGTCATTTTGAATAATTCTTTATGAGCTTTCTACATCTTGACACTGGGATTTTTTCCCCTTCCTCAAGGCAAAACTACTCCAGCTACATCAAGTTAGATGGTTTCCTCTGGTGAACAGCAATATTCAAGTCAAGACAGATTCTCAACTGGGCTTTGACTAGGCCACTCCAAAACATTTACACATTTCCCATTAAACCACTCGAGTGTTTCTTTAGCAGTATGCTTTTGGTCATTGTCTTGTTGGAAGGTGAACCACTGTCCCAGTCTCAAAGTGCTGCGGAATATGTTGGTGCTATATAAATAAAAATTATTATTATTATTATTATTATTAATTATTAAATCACTCACAGATTGAAACAGGTTTTGCTCAAGGATATCTGTATTTTGCAATCATCCATCTTCCCCTCGACTCGCAGCATTTTCCCTGTCCCTGATGCTGAAAAACATCCCCACAGCATGATGCTGACACTGCCATGTTTCACTGTGGGGATGGTGTTCTTGATATAATGAGCCATGTTGGTTAACGCCAGACATAGCGTCTACTTTGGTGGCCAAAAAGGTCTTCCATAAAAGCTACTTCTATGGAGTGTATGGCTTATTGTGGCCTAATGGACAAATACTCCAATCTCTGCTTGGGAACTCTTACCTTTGGTCTCTGTGCTGCCTCTCTGACTAATGCCCTCTTTGCCCAGGCTGAGAGTTTTGGTGTTTGGTCCTCTGCTGGCAGGTTTGTTGTAGTATTATGTTCTATACATTTGATGATAATGGATTTTATAGTGCTTTGGGGATCATCAGAGATTGGGATATTTTTTTTTATAACCCAACCTTGGCTTGTGCTTCTCAACAACTTTGTTTGGAGACCTCCTTGGTCTTTATGGTGGTGTTTGGTTAGTGGTGCCTCTTGCTTAATGGTGTTGCAGCCTCTGTGGCCTTTCAGTAAAGCTGTGTATATACTGACAGACAAGTGACACTTAGATTGCACACAGGTGGACTTCCTGTCACTAAGTACGGGACATATGAAGGGAACTGCTTGCATCGGAAATTTTTTTGACCCTCTCATGGCAAAAGGGGTGAATACATATGTACATGCCAATTTTTAGTTATTTGATCACATAAATTTAATTTATGGCTAGATTTTTCTCACTTCACCAACTTAGAATATTTAATGCTGTTGCATCACACACAAATTGAATTACAAAAATATTTAAACCCAGGTAGTAGTGTATAGTAGTGTATAGTGTGTGTGTGTATATATATATATATATATATATATATATATACATACACACACACACACACACACACACACACACACACACACACACACACACACACACATATATATATATGTATATATACTTGATTGTGGCCCAATTCTAACGCATCGGGTATTCTAGAATATGCATGTCCCCGTAGTATATGGACAATGATGATTGCAGAATTCGCGGCAAACTGTGCCCGTCGCTGATTGGTCGAGGCAACCTTTATGATATCATCGTCGCCATGGCAACCATTATGACATCTACGTCGATACTGTGCCCGTCGCTGATTGGTCGAGGCCGCCTGGGCCTCGACCAATCAGAGACGCGGGATTTCCAGTACAGACAGACAGACAGAAAAACCCTTAGACAATTATATATATAGATATATACACCCAGCTCAAAAAAATAAAGGGGACACTTAAAATCAACAGAATATAACTCCAAGCAAATCAAACTTCTGTGAAATCAAACTGTCCACTTAGGCACTTAGGAAGCAACACTGATTGACAATCAATTTCACATGCTGTTGTGCAAATGGAAGAGACAACAGATGGAAATTATTGCCAATTATCAAGAAACCCTCAATAAAGGAGTGGTTCTGCAGGTGGGGACCACAGACCACATCTCAGTACCAATCAATGCTTTCTGGCTGATGTTTTGGTCACTTTTGAATGTTGGTTGTGCTTTCACACTCATAATAGCATGAGACAGACTCTACAACCACACAAGTGGCTCAGGTAATGCAGCTCATTCAGGATGGCACATCAATGCGAGCTGTGGCAAGAAGGTTTGCTGTGTCTGTCAGCATAGTGTCCAAAGGCTGAAGGCGCTACCAGGTGACAAGCCAGTACACCTGGAGACATGGAGGTGGCCATAGGAGGGCAACAACCCAGCAGCAGGACCGCTACCTCAGCCTTTGTGCAAGGAGGAACAGGCGGATCACTGCCAGAGCCCTCAAGCAGGCCACAAATGTGCATGTGTCTGCACAAACTGTTAGAAACCGACTCCATGAGGATGGTCTGAGTGCCCGACGTCCACAGATGGGGGTTGTGCTCACAGCCCAACACTGTGCAGGACGCTTTGCATTTGCCACAGAACACCAGGATTGGCCACTGGTGCCCTGTGCTCTTCACAGATGAAAGCAGGTTCATACTGAGCACATGTGACAGACGTGACAGAGTCTGGAGACGCCATGGAGAGTGATCTGCTGCCTGCAACATCCTTCAGCATGACCGGTTTGGCAGTGGGTCAGTAATGGTGTGGGGTGGCATTTCTTTGGTGGGCCGCACAGCCCTCCATCTGCTCGCCAGAGGTAGCCTGACTGCCATTAGGTACCGAGATGAGATCCTCAGACCCCTTGTGAGACCATATGCTGGTGCGGTTGGCCCTGGGTTCCTCCTAATGCAGGACAATGCCAGACCTCATGTGGCTGGAGTGTGTCAGCAGTTCCTGCAAGATGAAGGCATTGAAGCTATGGACTGGCCCGCCCGTTCCCCAGACTTGAATCCTATTGAGCACATCTGGGACATCATGTCTCGCTCCATCCATCAATGTCACGTTGCACCACAGACTGTCCAGGAGTTGGCAGATGCTTTATTCCAGGTCTGGGAGAAGATCCCTCAGGAGACCATCTGCCTTCTCATCAGGAGCATGCCTAGGCATTGTAGGGAGGCAAAATCCCAAGCGGATAATAGTATGCACAAAACAGACACTGGTGGTCCTCAATGGATCTTTGTCACAGAGCTGAAACCTTTTTTAGGAGCTGGAACAACTGCCTTTGATTTACTGTGGATGTACGTCTAGTCCTGACGGAGTTCCGTGCACCTGTGGCGGTCGGTGAGCTGGCTAGGGCTATCTGCCTAAACCCCTTTTCTCTTTCTTATTGTAGGGAGGTCATACAGGCACATGGAGGCCACACACACTACTGAGCATCATTTCCTTTTCATGAGGCATTTTCACTGATGTTGGATCAGACTCTAATTTGATTTTCTACTTTAATTTTGAGTATTATTCCAAATCCAGACCTCCATGGGATATTCATTTTGCTTTACATTGATAATTGTTATGTTTTATTGTTCAGAACACATTTCACTATGCAATGAATAAAAATTTGCAACTAGAATATTTCATTCAGAGATATCTTGGATGTGGTATTTTAGTGTTGCCTTTACTTTTTTGAGCAGTATATATATATATATATATATATATATATATATATATATATATATATATATATATATATATATATATATACATATATATACATAGATTTCGGTTCATTTCCAACTGACAAGCTTAATTTCCCAAAATGCATCTAAACCTTAATGTAACAAGTTTGAACGTTATTCTAGAAAATCCTCCGGTCTTTGCCCAGTCTAGCTCATTAGTACAAAATGCTGATGTCACTCCTGTAATCTGAGTCTTTACTTCCAAATTTAACTCGAAAACCAATGTTACAGATGGGCCAAAATCAGTTGTACGCTGCAGTGATTGAACCATTTTGGTTTAGTTCTCGCCGCAGTCTATTGTTCTGTTATGTTTGGCTTCTAGATAGCTGATCAGTGCAGAATACTGCAGACTCACCGTTTATGGCTTACTGAGGACATATTAATAACTGACAGATTGTTCATTATAAATAATTATTATTATAAGCTTATTCCCAAGTGTTCCCCACCCAGCGCCAAGACTTAAAGGGTAAATTACTAAGTGCTGAAAAATGGGCAGCAAATACATAGATGTCATTTGGAAGCGTATTCAGTTCTATTGGTTACATGCTTCATAGAGATTTGTTCAAAAATCTTAAAAATGTTTTTCATGTCTGATTTTTGACTTGTAATTGATCAGACAAGCTGTATTCCTGGAATTGTGCTTTGGTCTCTAGGAATGTGTAACTTGTGTATTTCGTCAGAATCCCTCATTTGTTTGGTATTAGTAAAACCAAACAGGGACTCCTCCTTGTCAGGGCAACCGAGGCAGGAACCTTGAGGACTGCGGATATGGGGCCTCCTACTGAACTGATGTGGGTCAGTTACAAAAATAAAATTTTGGTCGTATCGGCTACAGTAAAGAGTCTCCCAGCCCAGACTAATAGTAGAAACTAAGCAGACAGCATTAAGGCAATGTAGCCCCTATGAAAAAACAATAGTATACTTAAGGGCTCATGCAGACTTCCATGCAAGCTGGTCTGAGATGGAAACGTAATTGACAGGCTGGCCGGCCAACCTACTGACCCGAATGTGACAGCCTCATAAAAATACATGAAGCTGTCATGTCCGGGTTGGTAGACCCATGGACAGTCCGTGCATTCGGGGTTCTTGCTCAGATCAATTTGCATGGAGGTCTCCATGAGCCCTTAGTCTTCTAATTGCTGCCTTCGTTCAGCAGAAACTGAAGATTACGCAAACCCTATAACAAGGGTCCTCAATGCACCCTTGGTGAGGCCGAGAGGCTCAGTGCACTGTTCCTCAGACTAGTTCTGTATGCCTCAACCTTCCCCACTGGATACTGACAGTGCTGGTTTGCCTGAGCGTTTTGGGCAGACACTGCTCACTCTACATAAGCCAGCGCTGTCAAGCGCCAGTGTGGGTGGAATGGTGCATCGAGGATCTCGGCCACTCCAAGGGTGCACTGAGCTCCCTAACTAGCATGTCTGGGAGATTCCCTGAGCTTATAAATGGAATCTTCAATATTACACACATTGTTACTCTTTGTCCGTGGGCTGTGTCAGCTATTGCAGTTTAGCTTCATGCAAGATGATTGGGCTGAGCTGCAATACCAGAACCAGCAGATGGGGAGGAGAGAGAGAGAGAGACTGAAGGGACGGATCCGGCACAAAACTAATGAAACGCATGTCCTGCAGGCACAATCCGGCGCTAATACAACTCTATGGGAAAAAAACGGATCCGGCGTGTAAAAAAAACGGATCCGTTTTTTTCTAAAATTGCCGGATTGTGCCTGAAAAAAAACCTGATGTGTGAAAGCAGCCTAAAACATGGATATACATGGAACTCTTTGTATGCACCTTATATAAGTAGACAGCATGATCACTTGTATATTAACAATCCATTCCTCCTTTCCATGATGGTGTCTGTAATTCTAGTGTTACTTGTCACAGTGAGACGCCATGCATTCAGATGATCAAAATCAGTGTGTACTTTAAGGTTTGGGGACATCAGTTTAAAAGGATTCTGTCACCGTGTTTTTGTCTCTGAATCCTAGAACAGAAATATGTAGAGAAAGAGACTCTGATTTCAGTGATGTATCACTTACCAGGCTGATTGCTGTAGTTTTGACAAAATCACTCTATTAGCAGCAAGAGACTTTCATTAGAGGGTTGGTAAATCTGCTGCCAAGTAGTTATGTATTTTTACGAGCTCTGTATAACCCGCCCCCTTACCACTGATTGGCAGCTTTGTGTTTACAGTATGCATAGGCAGAAAGCTACCAATCAGTGGTGGGGGCGGGGTTATACAGAGAACTGGTAGATCTGCAGAAGATAAAACAGTCCAGTAAGTGATACATTGCTGGAATCGGGGTTAGCAGAAGCCTGTTGTAAGATTCCCCTTAAGAATACTCACCTTTAATCTCAACTTTTTAGATGAACCGAGCGAAATATAGAATATTAGTAATTAAACCTCCAACACAATGTACCTAAATTAACGATGATAATATTTTTTTTAAAGGTTTCAGATGTAAAGGTAATGCTCACTGAAGTTCAAGATTATTGGGTGTCTCTACCAAACATATTCTGCAGCGAAAAGGTTATTGCTGGTCCAGGAAATGAAGACAAGTGTTGGAATGGAATGGCCAGAGCAAGGTCAGCCTTGGTCATATATATTATCCAGCTGAATAAAGCTTTTTTTTTTGTATTTCTTCAGAACTCTTCAACATTGTACGTTGTTTTTCTTTAGGTACATGCCTGAGCGCATGGGCAGCGGACTCGCCAACCAGATAAATAATCCTGAGATTGATGTGGATATTACAAAGCCTGACATGACCATCCGTCAGCAGATCATGCAGCTGAAGATTATGACCAATCGTCTCCGCAATGCCTACAATGGAAATGACGTGGATTTCCAAGACACAAGTAAGAGGACAGTACAAAATGTCATTCCACAGCTTAATGGTGATCCCACAGGCACACAGAGGTTTGACCTTCTTACACTGATCAAATCAAAGATATCCTGTACAGACTGATAGACAGCTGTAAAACAATGAGAAGTCTATGCCTGGAATCGCTTCAGTTGCTGTCTATAGTCTCCTCTTCCTGTTGCTCCATAATATCCATGAATCTCTTATATCTCATCTACACACAGAATGAAGAAGGATATCAGCACACAACTGTAGCGTTTGCATGCTGCACATTCCCGTCTCCCCCACACAGTGGTATCTCCCAGCTCATAAGCATAAAGCCTCACAGTTGTCAAAATAGTGAGACAGCGAAGAGCCCGACTTTGGTCTCTTATAAACCCAGAGCTATTAGAACCGGATTAAACACATATTTTTTTAGGTTTCATAATTATATATATTTGGGAAAGGTTTTACACAAATTACGGGACATGTCTGGTGATTGCTGAGGTCTTTGTGCTTATTTATTTCTCTGGTAGGAGAAACTGACTTCTAATATACGGTAAATTGTGTTGTGAACCACTGGTCTATGTTTTGACACCGAACACAACCCATTTATACAGGAGTAGAGTTTGAATATTGAATATTTTTTAACTCAAAGTCCACATGGAAACTTACCAGATCACAGGCTAAAGTTAGCCACAACCAATAATGTCATCCAGACACACCAATTTTGGATGGATCGTACAACAATCCAATGCGTCTATAGAGGTTTGCAGTTTGATTTCAACATGCCTAATCATTTTTAGTGGAAATAAGCTGCAGCGAGAGGAGTCTATGGTCAGTAGGTATAGCTGAGTATTTGATAGACAGCAATCTGGAGTATTTGGCCTTGTTAGAAGGTTTTTTCTGACCAACAGAGATCATCCGATGCATTTATTATTTGGCAAGTCAACCAATTTATAGACTCTGCTCCACAAAGATTATCGGATAAACTGTCCTCCGCAGGTTTGATGAGCCGATAATGGATTTGGATGCTGGGTGTTACCAAGCACTAACCTCTCTATTTTTGCAGGTGATGACATCAGCGGCTCGGGGAGCGGGGACGGCTGCTCCGATACCGTGTGCATCAAAACAGCGTCTGGAGACTCCACTGTAATACACACACAAACGCATGTCGTCCGAAAGGGAAATTCACCAGGGCTGAATGGAAACGCCAGCTTCAAATCGTGGGATCTATCGCTACTTCTTGCCGCTTTGCTTGTGACACACGTTGCCCGGTGGTAACCTCTGTGAACTGTTATATAAAGGGAACGCGGTCACTTTTCTCCCTTAATAAACTTGACTTTCTTCTGTATTTGGAAGTAGATGAAAATGGAAACGACTGCTGGAGATTAGGCCACTATAACACTGTGCTCTTCTGCAGGCCCAACCTGTCTCCATAACTGTACATTTTTTGTAATTGCGTGTATTTTATTTTCTGATACAGATAAACCACATCTGGCTGTTTTTTTTTTCCTTTGGTTGATAGGAAAAAAAAATGTTAAAAGTGACATAAAGCTTCACTAATATTGTCTCTTTTCTAAAATTAAAAATAAAATTGCAAAAAAATTGTAAAATATTTATTAGTGCAAAGACGTACCGTTCTCTACATACCCAGCTGACAAGCACAAAGGAGCAATGTATGCAATTTTCCTGGTTTCTATATAAAGTACATTTTTCTTCATATCCGTCACTGGGAGTTTTATTTTGTCAATTCTCTGATTCAGCAGAAAGCCCCCGGCTCTGAGCAGGGCCGCTGATTCCTGTTTACTCAGAAAACTATGACTTGGATCAGTAAGCCGGGAGGACTGATGTAGCAAAAATATACCGTAGTGAAAATATGCGACTTTTGGCTGAATGCAGATCTCATTCAGAATCTGCCTACAAAGCATAGAGGGGCTTCCCCCCCAAAAAAGGACATTTTAATCAACAGATTTTGGAATAATAATAATTTTGAAAATTGGATGTGCTAAAAAAAAAAGTTCCTGTGCTGAGATAATCTTATAAATGTGCCCCTGCTGTGTACTGTGTAATGGCTGTGTCTGACCCTGCAGGAACATGGTCTGATCATACCATAGAACTTATCAGATGCCTTGTTGTGGATAAATCATCTTTTATCGCTCTATGTTAATGACCACTTCGAGGCTCTGGGGAGGATGCTGCCTGGAAGATAACTCTGCCTCCAGAGCTTATTTTACATGAAGGGTGAGTAACCAGTGTGATGTGTGATGGCTGCTCTTTGCTCTCCTGATCTCACCACAGAGCCCAGTGTGATTATACCTGCAGGTTCCTCTCAGCTTCCAGCTCACAGGCAGACAGGGTTGCAATATTGTTGCAGTACAGCAGAGCTCAGAGAGCTTCAAAATTCTGCTAGCAAGAAGACAGTTAATTTCTCCTGTTCTGTGTTAGTTACTTGTCTCACTCTAGTAACTCTCTCTTCATGTAAAATAAGCTCTGGAGGCAGAGTTATCTTTCAGGCAGCATCCTCCCCATATCCTGGAAAAGATCATTTAAATATAAGAAAATGTGGATTTCTCTGGAATAAGATATCAGATCGCAAATATCAAGGTATCATTTTACTCAGCTTTCTATGACCTGCATGCCCAAATAGGCGGCTCAGGAGGGATGATCCTACTGATAGATTCCCTTTAAGTCTGCAAAATATAGTCTCAACTTTATGTTCATGTGAATTCTCATTCTTATTTTGTAACCTTATGTTAAGTCTGTTCCTGTTATTCCTGCTAGAATGTATGAATAAATTGACAACTGTGCGGTACCTTTATCCTCATCGTAGAGTGCACAGATACAGCTCCAACGGGTAATACGAAATCAATAAATCCACACATTTCTGGTAGATGTAACAGAGAACCGACAATGCAACTTACAAAGAAAACGTTGTCATAAATTTTAATATTAATACAGAATGCAGTTGATTATTAAAACAGACATCTTAAAGGGAACCTGTCAGGTCCTCCAACCCAGCATGCATTTATTTATGAGTAAATTCCTTTCCTAACCAGCCCTTTATAACATATTTTTTCTGTAAAAGTGTGGTTTAAAAAAGCATTTATATTGTCTCCATTTCCTATACTAATTAGGGCTTTGATTAGTCGATGGGGTGTTCGTTCCCCAGACTAGTCAGCCCTATTTCCATGTTATCACGTCAAATGTGCAATTTGGTCCACGAGGTCGGCCAATTCCTCTGGTCGGGCTCCAGAAAGAATGCCCTGATGGAGTTGATTAGCCCATGCCGTAATCGACTTTTCCACCCAGGTGGAGGCAAAGGCAGGGTACAATGAAGAGGCGGCTGTTTCAAAGGCTTACCTTGCAAAGGACTCCATGAGCCTGTCATTGGTGTCCTTGAGAGATGTTCTATCAGGAAGCGGAAGGACTGTATTGGTGGTCAGTCTGGAAACCGGAGGGTCCACAGTTGAAGAAGTGGTCCAGCAGTGGTCTAGCAGTGAGCTCAGGGGAGAAGGGATATAGAATACCGAGGAGCTTCCATCTCTGAAAGCGGCTGGTTGGGTTGTCCTGTTCCTTGGAAAGTACCTCCTCAAATTCTCTATGAGGCGCAAAGACCTTAGGAGCTGGCCTCGACCGTCTAAACGAAACCAGCTGTTCTGCGGGTTCTGTAGCGGTATCCCTAATGTTAAATGTCTGGTTGACCGCCACAATGAGGCTCTGGACCATATCTCTCCTATTAGAGGCCTGGTGAGAGTCCGGGTCTGAGTAATCTTCAGACAGTACATCTGAAACTGCCACGGCAGACTTCAGGGAAGAGGACTGGGAAAAAATGGCTGTAGGCAGAGGTCAGGGGAAGAGAGGGAGCAGGAGGAAACACTAGAATGACACTCCAGCCTAGATCTATTACGGCCCCTGATGGTAAGCACAGGCAGAGACTCCTGCGATCTGCTAGTAATGGCAGAGGTAGGAAGGAAAAATCTGTCAAGGACGGACACCATTTGCGACAGGTAGCCCACACCGGGATGGGGGCACCACTCTCTCCAGGGGCAAAAAGGGACTCCCGTGTAGCAGGGACAGGGGGGGCTGCTGCAGTCCTGACAGTGGGAAGAGGACTGGCCTGGAGGGAGTTTGCAGTTACATGTGGTGCAAACAAAGTGTCTGACAAGAGCAGAGGAAGAAAAAGAAGAGGCAGGAGGGCGAGAGCGCTCTCCTTTAGGATTAGGCATGATGAGAAGCAGACCCACTACTGATGGTGCCAGAAGGTTAGGGAACAGAGAGCGGAGTAGAGTGTCAGTCTGCCGAGCAGAGCTACTCACAGGAAGATGCAGGTCCTGAGGTCTTCTTCCGGACTGTACAGGGCTCCAGAAGACAACCAGGGCTGCAAGATAATCGTGGAGGAGATAAGAGAGTTCCCTGCAGGGATGCCACCTTCCGGGACCCGATGCCGCCAAATGGCGATCACAGGGAGGAAGAGGAGAGCCAGCAGGGAGAAGGCGCGAGTAGAAGGAGAGAACAGGTGGCGTTACTTCAAAAGCCTAGTCGGCGAGGCCGAAAATGGGTGGAGCTAACAGCCAGGAAGTGAGTGGACTTGACCGCCGGGGAAGTGGGCGGAGCTACCAGAAGTGGGCGGAGGTAGCTGTTGGAAACAAGGAGGGAGACAGTGACGCCCTGGACACCTGCACGTCCACACTGAAGGGGCGGAGCTAACCGCCGGAAACAGGAGGAGAGGGTGTGCTATAGACAGGCGGGAAAAAAAGCCCACCCGAAGATGCCGAGAAGGGGCGGAGCCAAATGCTGGAGTTAAGCCGCACTGAAGCCGGAGGCCTAATTTGTAACTCAGGCCCTGGAGAATGGGGAGGGCGGCACAGAGGCCCGGACTGCCTGTCAGGTAACCCAGAGAGAAGGAGAAAAAACAGTTCAACTTTTATCTTGTCAGTCCACTGAGACGAGCCTTTATGTTCTTATTGCTCAGCAGTGGTTTTTGGCTTGGAATACTGCCATGCGGGCCATTTTTGTCAGTCTTTCTTATGGCTTTATAGCCTTTTCCAGACTTATAGATCTGAATTACTTTGTTTCTCATTTGTTTCAGAATTTTTTTCATTGTGGCATGATGTCTAGCTTTTGAGGATCTTACGGTCTAATTCAATATGTCAGGCAGGTCCTACTTAAGTGATTTCTTGATTGAGAACAGGTGTGGCAGTTATCAGGCCTGGGTGTGGTTAGTGAATTTGAACTCAGCTTCCAAAATAGGTGATAAACCACAGTTAGTTTTAGGGGGGAGAGGGGGCAATCACTTTTTCACACAAGGCCCTAATAAATACCTTAATTTAAAACTGCATTTTGTGTGTACTTGTGCTATCTTTGACTAATATTTACATTTATTTGGTGATCTGAAACATTTAAGTGTGACAAATATGCAAAAGAACAGGAAATCAGGAAGGGGGCAAACACTATTTCACACAACTGTATATCTATGAAGATGAGAATAACATTTTACCATCTGTATATAATAGAAAAACATTTTAGTTGATTACATTAAAGGGGTGTTTAGGATTCCCAATAGAAATCTTATAGCTGGGTTCTGTATTTTTGTTGCAGGCTGTAAAGAATGGAAAGGAGGCCACATATGTGCGGCTCCCTCCAAATCTATAAAATGCTGCAAAATTTCAAATCATGTGAACAAAATATGTGGATACTTCTGTACATCACATCAAGCTTTATATGTTATTTTTTGCGCACAAACAGACATCACAAACTGAGAATAAGGCAAGAGCGAGGCGATGTACTTAATTGTAACTGTAGTTCTCGCCAGTACTTGCAATGCTGTCACCATAAACCTCACGTCCTGAGGAGTCTTTCTCAGCATGTAGATGCTTGCCAGCACTGGTCTGTCTCTCAGGACTGGTCTTTGTCCCTTTGGCTGAATGCATCTTTCCACTGAGTTTCCCTACAATTAAAATGAAATTAAGGATTAAAATAATAAAACCATCTTCACATTTCTCTTCCAGCAGTTCTGCACTTTATATACTTGTAAACTTATGCATTAGCCAGTCTCATAAATCCATGAGCATTTTGCATATTTCATTTTCAGAGGGGCATTGCATGGCCTACAAGTCTCCAAACACTAGATTGACACTCTCTGCAAGGAAAAACATTCCCCTTTACACCCCCACTGAGAGGCCTCTCTCCCAGCCAAATAAGCTTTCCTGCTTTGCACTGAGGAGTGGTAAACACCCTGAAACACGAGTAGTGTCTGGTTTGGCTTTGGCCTAAGTCATACAGTGGCATGTAAACGTTAGGAGACCCCTGCTCAAAATTACTGTTATTGTAAACAGTTAACCAAGTTGAAGATTAAATGATCTATATATATGTATATTTTTGGTGTTGTCATGTTGGTGCTCACCTGTACGTTGTTGGCATTCATCTTTGTGTATTTCCCATGATTTCTTCTTGCACTGCTTGCTACAAGTGAATACCGAGTAACATCGCAGGCATGGAGAAAGCTTGACGCCAATAGAGCGGCCACACTGGTAGCAGTACTTGAAGAAAGTTCTAATGAACAGAAGCGCAAACGTTGTCAGCAGAAAGCACATGAAAGCTCAGCTGCAAACAGAAGCCAAGAGATCCTACTGCCAACAGGAGACAGTAGGCGCCTCACCGGTGTGGCGGCACGCTGCCTTCACCAGATGTCACCTTTGTACTTCCCCTGGTGATCGCCTCTCCTAGAGTAAGAGACACAATGACTTTGTGGAGTTTATACAGTGCAATTCTACATTTCTTTATAAAAAAAACAGTGGCAGGCCTGCGAAATACCCCCATTGCTGCCATTTTGTTACTCCTATGAAGCCCAACCACAGGTGACCGGGATTTTCACTATATATTACAATACCTAAGTATTGCAACCAACAGTAGACATGAGTGGTCGCAAGATTAGTCTACTACAGGGGCTAAAAATGACGTGAAAAACACTTTTAACTGTTTTAAAACATTAAATAAAAAATCAGAATGACCCCTTTTTTATCTGTTTACAAAAAAAAGAGAAAACATGCATATTCCACATTGCCATCTCCAAAACAAGTCCAATTTATCAAAATATAAAATTATATAACCCATACGGTACACATTGTAAAGACAAGAAAATGCCAAAATTGTCTATTTTTGGGCCACCGTAACCTCTCCCAAAACACTGCAATGAAAAGCTATAAAGCATTGTATGCAATGTACCCCGCTACAGTTCAGAAAACGGGAACAACAAATTCCTGCACAGTTCCATCGATAGAAAAATAAAGAAGTTACAGATCTCAGAAAATCGTGACACAAACCAACATTTTGTTCACCACTAAACTATAAAGAAAACTATATCGAATTGGTATTGCAGTAATCCTACCGAGGAATCGTGTTGTGAAGTCCATTTTGTCACACAATGAACACAGTAAAAACCAAACCCAAAAGGCAGAATTGCGCTTTTTTCACTATTTCATCTCACTTGGTATTTTTTCACCATTTTGCAATACACATGGGGTCATTCAATACTACCACTTGTCCAGCAAAAAAAAGTGCCTTCATACAGCAATGTCACTAAAAAAAATACAATAGGTGTGGCTCTTGGAAGAAGTGGCGAAAATAACAAAAGGGAAAAAAAGAAAATTGGCTGGGAGCTTAAGGGGTTAAAAAGGTTGCCAGTTAAAGGGGCATTACCTTCTCCAAGATCCTAGCCCAATATGTAGTAGGTGTAATAATAATAATATTAGCAAATACCTCCAAATAGAAATGTAGTATAGTTATTCTGATAACCTATGTCCCTTACCCCATGTGCAGGGCATTGCAGTAGCTTTGGTATCCATGCTTACAACTACTCATATAGCTACAGTTACTGAGTTAGCTGTTAGTGTTCACAACCATGGATACCTAAGCTACTGCAATCCTGCACATGCAGAAAGTATAGCAAATCAGAAGAACTATACTATATTAGGCCGGCGTCACACTCAGCGTAAGACAATACAGTCCGTTTTTTACGGTCGTAATACGGAGAAATGTTCCCAAAATAGTGATCCGTATGTCATCCGTAGGCAGGGTGTGTCAGCGTATTTTGCGCATGGCATCCTCCGTATGTAATCCGTATGGCATCCGTACGGCGATATTTTCTCGCAGGCTTGCAAAACCGACATCTAATGGATTTATGTGCTCAAATGTTCGTTAAAACATATATACAGTATATATATATATATATATATATATATATATCATTGAGACACATATATATATATTCTGTATTTAGATTTAATTAAGCGCGTTATTTGTGACAAGCCGGTAATTCAATTGCCGGCTTTTCATTTCTCCTTCCCCAACCCGACAGGATATGAGACATGGTTTACATACAGTAAACCATCTCATATCCCCTTTTTTTTGCATATTCCACACTACTAATGTTAGTAGTGTGTATGTGCAAAATTTGGGCGCTGTAGCTGCAAAAATAAAGGGTTAAATGGCGGAAAAAATTGGCGTGGGCTCCCGTGCAATTTTCTCCGCCAGAGTGGTAAAGCCAGTGACTGAGGGCAGATATTAATAGCCAGGAGAGGGTCCATGGTTATTGGCCCCCCCTGGCTACAAACATCTGCCCCCAGCCACCCCAGAAAAGGCACATCTGGAAGATGCGCCTATTCTGGCACTTGGCCACTCTCTTCCCACTCCCGTGTAGCGGGAACTGGAGCGTGGGAACTGGAGCGTGGGAACTTTTCCAAGGCTGCAGTTCATGAGTTCATCCACCAGAGGGCGCCTCACCGCAAATCAATGTAAGTAAAGATCACTCAGCTTTCATTTCATCACCCGGGGTTTACAGGCACGAGCGAGTGCTTTAGCGCAGCTCCTGCCTGTAAAATAATTAACCCCTTCAGATGGATTACCTCGTGGGACCTGAAAGTTCATCAGAGGGTATGTATATTGTGGGTTTATTATTTTGCCAAGCGAGGGTGTTCCGGATGGATTGAGAGAGCAATAAAATACTAAAACAACCTGTGTGTTTATTTCATTAAAATACTTTTTAATAACGTGTGTGTGTGTTTTTTAACCCTTTCAGACAATTGGATAAATAATGGATAGGTGACATAATTGACGCCTCTCCATTATTAATCTGGCTTAATGTCACCTTACAATAGCAAGGTGGCATTAACCCTTCATTACCCCATATCCCACCGCTACACGGGAGTGGGAAGAGAGTGGCCAAGTGCCAGAATAGGCGCATCTTCCAGATGTGCCTTTTCTGGGGTGGCTGGGGGCAGATGTTTTTAGCCACGGGGGGGGGCCAATAAACATGGACCCTCTCCTGGCTATTAATATCTGCCATCAGTCACTGGCTTTACCATTCTGGCGGAGAAAATTGCGCGGGAGCCCACACCAATTTTTTCCGCCATTTAACCCTTTATTTTAGCAGCTACAGCGCTGAAATTTTGCACATACACACTACTAACATTAGTAGTGTGGAATATGCAAAAAAAAAAGGGGATAGGAGATGGTTTACTGTATGTAAACCATGTCTCATATCATGTCGGGTTTAGGCAGGAGAAATGAAAAGCCGGCAATTGAATTAGCGGCTTTTCACTAACACCGCTGCGTATTTCTCGCAAGTCACACTGCTGGTCCGTGTGGAATCCGTATTTTTCTCGCCCCCATAGACTTTCATTGGCGAATTATTTGCGCAATACGCTGACAAACGCAGCATGCTGCGATTTTGTACGGCCGTAGAAAGCCGTATAATACGGATCCGTAAAATATGGCTGATAGGAGCTGGGACATAGGGAATCATTGGGCCGTGTGTTATGCGTATTTTACGGATGTATTTTCTGCGCTCATACGTCCGTAAAACTCGCCAGTGTGACGCCGGCCTTAAACTGATGGCATAGAATCTTGGAGAGGAAAATACCACTTTATCTAAAAGGGGACAACCTTTTTCACCCCTTAAGTTTAATGTTCATCCCTGGATGCAGTTCGGAATAAAAACAAATTGCGCTGTTTTCACCTCCCCTGAGTCCATTGTTGAGTCTCGCCACGGCTCCTGGTGTCTGGCATTGGCTTCGGCGCTGATATCACTTCGACAGAGCAGTAGCCAATCAGTGAGCTCAGTGGCACTGATTGGTGCATTCTGTTTACACTCCCAGAGCTGCTGAGCTCACCGATTGGTGGCTGTGGTGTTGATATAACGTCAGTGCCACAGCCAATGAGACACAGCGGGAGCAGCGGAGACTCACCGGTGGACTCGGGGAAGGTGAGTAGAGTGCAGGTAGCTTGTTATACCAAACTGAACCCAGGGACAAACATTAACTGAATTTGTCACTTATCTCCAATCTGATTTTTTCTCTTCTTGATGCAGGACTCTCTTGGCTCAGCATGGTCAGTGATATATAGCAGTGTATAGTGGCTCAGCCTGGTGAGTGATATATAGCAGTGTATAGTGGCTCAGCATGGGGAGTGATATATAGCAGTGTATAGTGGCATGGTGAGTGATATATAGCAGTGTATAGTGGTCAGCATGGGGAGTGATATATAGCAGTGTATAGTGGCATGGTGAGTGATATATAGCAGTGTATAGTGGCTCAGCATGGTGAGTGATATATAGCAGTGTACAGAGGCTCAGCATGGTGAGTGATATATAGCAGTGTATAGTGGCTCAGCATGGTGAGTGATATATGGCAGTGTATAGTGGCTCAGCATGGTGAGTGATATATGGCAGTGTACAGAGGCTCAGCATGGTGAGTGATATATAGCAGTGTATAGTGGTCAGCATGGGGAGTGATATATAGCAGTGTATAGAGGCTCAGCATGGGGAGTGATATATAGCAGTGTATAGTGGCTCAGCATGGTGAGTGATATATGGCGGTGTATAGTGGCTCAGCACTAGATTATTGGTGTCATCACCGCGACACTCGGTAATGGGAATGTGCAGCTTACGGACGAGGCCTTCCTTCGCCCACTCCTGCTCCTTCGCTATGACTCCTTCCCGAGTGTGCTTTCCCAAGTGCTCCAATAGCTGCTTCCGGGCGTTGTACGTGTCCCGCTCCTCTGGTGACAAGGCATGGTACGGTGTGTGTGCGATCCGCTTATCCTGCAATATACAAGATATCATATACACTAGGTACGATCCTGGAGTATCATTCACAAAAATACTAATTATCATAATTTCTTCCTATATACAATGTACAGAACATGTTCCCACATAAAGCATGGGCACCTAATTCACCTTGTACTAGCTCATTCCTATATAATGTTGTATTCGCCCTCACTGGCTAGTACTAGGACTAAAAAAAGTTAAGGCCGGCGTCACACTTGCGACTGCAATGCGAGAAACTCGCGCATCAATACCCGGCACTCTGGACCAGAGCGTTCAGCGGCATAGAAATACATGCCGACTCACACTCCGGTCCTAGTGCTGGCGGCAGTGCTGGGTATTGATGAGCGAGTTTCTCGCATTGCACTCTCAAAGTGTGACCTCGGCATTATAGTCAGTGGTCAAGAGGCTCAGCAGGGGCTCAGCAGGAGCTCAGCAGGACTCAAACTCTCAGACCATGTGCTTAAAGAGTTAACGTCATTTAACATTTTTGTTTCCTAAATCAATAGTACTTGTTGATAAGTAGAAACTTTGTAATGTACGTTACTAGGAAAATCTGCTTCTTTCTCCTCCTGGACTGATCTTTGAGAGTCTCCAAATTCTCAATTTATAGGTGCAAATTGTCTCTTCAGAGAGGAAGAGGACTAGAACTCTAGCGCCACCTATTGGAAGTAGCAATCCTAACAGTCAATGTCGACCCTTTAACGAGCCTTGTCACATGACTTAGGATAATAGCCAAACCAGAATCTCAATTTGCAGACACTGTGTTTCAGGGTACTGCCTCTCGTCAGTGCAAAGTGGAGATCTGGTTTGGCTGAGTGAGAGGCGTCAGACCGAAAATTTGTCTTCAGTGAATACAGATTATTGCATTACTGAGAGAAGAGGACACTTGATGCTCATCAAGTTCTATGGAGAACTGTAACTGACTATTCAGGAGAACTTGCAGCAGAATGTCTGACTTCCTCTAGCTCCTCCCACCTCCATAGAATGTTATGAGCACCAATTGTCATCTACTATCTCAGTAATGGCAAAATCTCTCTTCACTGAATACATTGTTCACCCATGAATTGGAAGTAAAAATTAAATCAATCTCTGTTAAGATATATCACAAAGTTTCTTAATTTAATGAGTACTTTTGATTTATGAAACAAGGCTCACAAGTCCCAATTTGTTTATGGACCGTTATGTATGGACTTTCTGTGTATCTCCAGCCCAAACTCAACAACCAACCTTAGGCCGGCGTCACACTGGCGAGTTTTACGGACGTAAGAGCGCAGAAACTACATCCGTAAAACTCGCATAACATACGGCACAATTATTCTCAATGGGGCTGCTCCTATTAGCCGTATATTACGGTTCAGTATTATACGGCTTTCTACGGCCGTACAAAATCGCAGCATGCTGCGTTTGTCAGCGTACTGCGCAAAAAAATCGCCAATGAAAGTCTATGGGGGCGAGAAAAATACGGATTCCACACGGACCAGCAGTGTGACTTGCGAGAAATACGCAGCGGTGTTAGTGAAAAGTCGGTAATTCAATTGCCGGCTTTTCATTTCTCCTGCACAAACCCGACAGGATATGAGACATGGTTTACATACAGTAAACCATCTCATATCCCCCTTTTTTTTGCATATTCCACACTACTAATGTTAGTAGTGTGTATGTGCAAAATTTCAGCGCTGTAGCTGCTAAAATAAAGGGTTAAATGGCGGAAAAAATTGGCGTGGGCTCCCGCGCAATTTTCTCCGCCAGAGCGGTAAAGCCAGTGACTGAGGGCAGATATTAATAGCCAGGAGAGGGTCCATGGTTATTGGCCCCCCCGTGGCTACAAACATCTGCCCCCAGCCACCCCAGAAAAGGCACATCTGGAAGATGCGCCTATTCTGGCACTTGGCCACTCTCTTCCCACTCCCTGTAGCGGTGGGCTATGGGGTAATGAAGGGTTAATGCCACCTTGCTATTGGAAGGTGACATTAAGCCAGATTAATAATGGAGAGGCGTCAATTATGTCACCTATCCATTATTAATCCAATTGTAGGAAAGGGTTAAAAAACACACACACACATGATTGAAAAGTATTTTAATGAAATAAACACAGCGGTTGTTGTAATAATTTATTGTTCTCTCAAATCCATTTGCAGTCCCTCGCTTGGCAACATAATAAACGCACAAGATACATACCTTCTGATGTACTGTCAGGTCCAACGATGTAATCCATCTGAAGGGGTTAACTAATATTACAAGCAGGAGCCCTGCTATAATGCAGCTGTGCTCCGTGCTTGTAATTCCCCTGCGAATGAATGAAATGTAGGTCATTGACCTACATTTCATTCATTCGCGGTGATGCGCCCCCTGGTGGATGTCCTCATATGACCTGGAGCGTGGGAAAAAGTTCCCAGGCTGCAGTTCATGAGAACATCCACCAGAGGGCGCCTCACCGCGAATGAATGAAATGTAGGTCAATGACCTACATTTCATTCATTCGCAGGGGAATTACAAGCACGGAACACAGCTGCATTATAGCAGGGCTCCTGCTTGTAATATTAGTTAACCCCTTCAGATGGATTACATCGTTGGACCTGACAGTACACCAGAAGGTATGTATCTTGTGCGTTTATTATGTTGCCAAGCGAGGGACTGCAAATGGATTTGAGAGAACAATAAATTATTACAACAACCGCTGTGTTTATTTCATTAAAATACTTTTCAATCATGTGTGTGTGTGTTTTTTAACCCTTTCCTACAATTGGATTAATAATGGATAGGTGACATAATTGACGCCTCTCCATCATTAATCTGGCTTAATGTCACCTTCCAATAGCAAGGTGGCATTAACCCTTCATTACCCCATAGCCCACCGCTACAGGGAGTGGGAAGAGAGTGGCCAAGTGCCAGAATAGGCGCATCTTCCAGATGTGCCTTTTCTGGGGTGGCTGGGGGCAGATGTTTTTAGCCACGGGGGGGGCCAATAACCATGGACCCTCTCCTGGCTATTAATATCTGCCCTCAGTCACTGGCTTTACCATTCTGGCGGAGAAAATTGCGCGGGAGCCCACGCCAATTTTTTCCGCCATTTAACCCTTTATTTCAGCAGCTACAGCGCTGAAATTTTGCACATACACACTACTAACATTAGTAGTGTGGAATATGCAAAAAAAAAGGGGATATGAGATGGTTTACTATATGTAAACCATGTCTCATATCATGTCGGGTTTGTGCAGGAGAAATGAAAAGCCGGCAATTGAATTACCGGCTGTTCACAGATATCGCGCTGAATGAAATCTAAATACAGAATATATATATATGTGTCTCAATGACATATATATATATATATACTGTATATATGTTTTAATGAACATTTGAGCACATAAATCCATTAGATGTCGGTTTTGCAAGTCTGCGCAAAAATCTCGCAGTACGGATGCCATACGGATTACATACGGAGGATGCCATGCGCAAAATACGCTGACACACCCTGCCTACGGATCACTATTTTGGGAACATTTCACCGTATTTCGGCCGTATTACGGCCGTAAAATACGGACCGTATTGTCCTACGCCGAGTGTGACGCCGGCCTTATAGGCATACGAGAGGTTGTTGGGTTCAAGTCGGAAGACCTGGGGACAGTTTGTAGACATGCTGTGGCTCAATGACATCTGAATTTGGCCTCAGCTGCATGTTTTTCCTCCTCCTGCCTGACACTGATGCGGACGATCACTGCAGGGCAGCAGGAAGCGGAGCATGATGAGCACATTGCACTCAGCTTTATGTCATGCAGAGATCTCTGCGGCGATACATTGCTCCATAGTTTTCTCTTTACCTGTGCAGCAATACACCTTGTGCACAATTATTAAGCAAGTAAGGATATTTATGTCATTATCATTTTTATGCAGATTTTCCATCTCTAAGCTGTGTACACTTGAATGCTTATTGGATGAAGGTGATGTATATTTGTGTATTGAGGCAGGTGAGGCCTAAGGACTAGTGATGAGCGAGTGTGCTGGTTACTCGAGTTTTCCGAGCATGCTCGGGTGTTCGAGTATTTTGGACAAGCTCTGAGATTATGTTTGAGTCCCTGCAGCTGCATGATTTGCGGCTGCTAGACATCCTGAATATATGTGGGGATTCCCTATCAAATATGCAATTTCAGCATGTGTTCAGGTTGTCTAGCAGCCGCAAATCATGCAGCTGCGGGGACACAAACATAATCTCCGAGCACGCTGAAATACTCGGAGAACACCCAAGCATGCTCGGAAAACTTGAGTAACGAGCACATTCGCCCATCACAACTAAAGACCCAACACTGTAGGTGTGCAGAATTATTAGGCAGCTTGTTTTCCTCAGGCAACAGACTCTGAGAAGTAAAAAATTGTTAAGAGTCTTACACATGGATGCAGCACTCCTAAAATTGCTAAGATATTGGTTTGTGATCACAGAACCATCAAAAGTTTTGTTGAGAAGAATCAATCGTGAAGCAGCCAGGAAGCAATGATCCTCCAGTGCTGCCATATTCCAGATCTGGAGGCCCAGAAGTACAAGGTGTTCAGTGCTCAGAGACATGGACGAGGTAAGGAGGCCGAAACCGACCACGACTGAGCAAGACACAGAAGGTGAAACATCAAGACTGGGCCAAGAAATATCTGAAGACAAATTTTTCAAAGGCGTTATGGACTGATGAGAAGAGAATGACTCTTGATGGATCAGACTGATGGGGCCATAACTGGATCAGTAATGAGCAAAGACCTTCATTGCGAGGACTCAGACACCAGTAAGGTGGAGGTGGGTACTGCAATGGGCTGGTATTATTATAGATGAGCTAGTTGGTCCTTTTCGGGTTGAAGATGGACTCAAAATGAAGTCCCAAACCTACTGCCAGTTTTTTCAAGACACTTTCTTCAAGCACGAAAAAGTCTGCAGCTTTCAATAAAACCATGATTTTTATGCAGGACAATTCTCTATCGCAGCATTAAAGTCTCCACTGCTTGGCTGCTACTAAAGACCTTAAAGATGGAAGAATAATGACTCGGCCCCGTCCTCACCGAACCTAAATCTATCAAGAACTTGGGGACCCTTCTTAAATGGGAGATTTATATTAAAGGAGAACAGTCACCTCTCTGATCAGTATCTGGGAGGCTGTTGGTGGAGCTGCCCAAAAAGTTGGAGTGTACGATCAGTGTAGAGCGGCAGCAGAATGTGATGTGCACACACAGTGTATGATCAGTGTAGAGCGGCAGCAGAATGTGATGTGCACACAGTGTATGATCAGTGTAGAGAGGCAGCAGAATGTGATGTGCACACAGTGTATGATCAGTGTAGAGAGGCAGCAGAATGTGACGTGCACACACAGTGTATGATCAGTGTAGAGCGGCAGCAGAATGTGATGTGCACACAGTGTATGATCAGTGTAGAGAGGCAGCAGAATGTGATGTGCACACAGTGTATGATCAGTGTAGAGCGGCAGCAGAATGTGATGTGCACACAGTGTATGATCAGTGTAGAGAGGCAGCAGAATGTGATCTGCACACAGTGTATGATCAGTGTAGAGAGGCAGCAGAATGTGATGTGCACACAGTGTATGATCAGTGTAGAGCGGCAGCAGAATGTGATGTGCACACAGTGTATGATCAGTGTAGAGCGGCAGCAGAATGTGATGTGCACACAGTGTATGATCAGTGTAGAGAGGCAGCAGAATGTGATGTGCACACAGTGTATGATCAGTGTAGAGCGGCAGCAGAATGTGATGTGCACACAGTGTATGATCAGTGTAGAGCGGCAGCAGAATGTGATGTGCACACACAGTGTATGATCAGTGTAGAGAGGCAGCAGAATGTGATGTGCACACAGTGTATGATCAGTGTAGAGAGGCAGCAGAATGTGATGTGCACACAGTGTATGATCAGTGTAGAGAGGCAGCAGAATGTGACGTGCACACACAGTGTATGATCAGTGTAGAGCGGCAGCAGAATGTGATGTGCACACAGTGTATGATCAGTGTAGAGAGGCAGCAGAATGTGATGTGCACACAGTGTATGATCAGTGTAGAGCGGCAGCAGAATGTGATGTGCACACAGTGTATGATCAGTGTAGAGAGGCAGCAGAATGTGATGTGCACACAGTGTATGATCAGTGTAGAGAGGCAGCAGAATGTGATGTGCACACAGTGTATGATCAGTGTAGAGCGGCAGCAGAATGTGATGTGCACACAGTGTATGATCAGTGTAGAGCGGCAGCAGAATGTGATGTGCACACAGTGTATGATCAGTGTAGAGCGGCAGCAGAATGTGATGTGCACACAGTGTATGATCAGTGTAGAGCGGCAGCAGAATGTGATGTGCACACAGTGTATGATCAGTGTAGAGAGGCAGCAGAATGTGATGTGCACACAGTGTATGATCAGTGTAGAGCGGCAGCAGAATGTGATGTGCACACAGTGTATGATCAGTGTAGAGCGGCAGCAGAATGTGATGTGCACACAGTGTATGATCAGTGTAGAGCGGCAGCAGAATGTAATGTGCACACAGTGTACGATCAGTTGAGAGCGGCAGCAGAATGTGATGTGCACACAGTGTATGATCAGTGTAGAGCGGCAGCAGGATGTGATGTGCACACAGTGTATGATCAGTGTAGAGCGGCAGCAGAATGTGATGTGCACACAGTGTATGATCAGTGTAGAGCGGCAGCAGAATGTGATGTGCACACAGTGTATGATCAGTGTAGAGCGGCAGCAGGATGTGATGTGCACACAGTGTATGATCAGTGTAGAGCGGCAGCAGGATGTGATGTGCACACAGTGTATGATCAGTGTAGAGCGGCAGCAGAATGTGATGTGCACACAGTGTATGATCAGTGTAGAGCGGCAGCAGAATGTGATGTGCACACAGTGTATGATCAGTGTAGAGCGGCAGCAGAATGTGATGTGCACACACAGTGTATGATCAGTGTAGAGCGGCAGCAGAATGTGATGTGCACACAGTGTATGATCAGTGTAGAGAGGCAGCAGAATGTGATGTGCACACAGTGTATGATCAGTGTAGAGCGGCAGCAGAATGTGATGTGCACACAGTGTATGATCAGTGTAGAGAGGCAGCAGAATGTGATGTGCACACAGTGTATGATCAGTGT
Organism: Ranitomeya variabilis; assembly: GCF_051348905.1. Classification (NCBI taxonomy): domain Eukaryota; kingdom Metazoa; phylum Chordata; class Amphibia; order Anura; family Dendrobatidae; genus Ranitomeya; species Ranitomeya variabilis. The sequence continues at coordinate 994,123,606 of NC_135233.1, read as the reverse complement.
AGAGCGGCAGCAGAATGTAATGTGCACACAGTGTACGATCAGTGTAGAGCGGCAGCAGAATGTGATGTGCACACAGTGTACGATCAGTGTAGAGCGGCAGCAGGATGTGATGTGCACACAGTGTATGATCAGTGTAGAGCGGCAGCAGGATGTGATGTGCACACAGTGTATGATCAGTGTAGAGAGGCAGCAGAATGTGATATGCACACAGTGTATGATCAGTGTAGAGCGGCAGCAGAATGTGATGTGCACACAGTGTATGATCAGTATAGAGCGGCAGCAGAATGTGATGTGCACACAGTGTATGATCAGTGTAGAGCGGCAGCAGAATGTGATGTGCACACAGTGTATGATCAGTGTAGAGAGGCAGCAGAATGTGATGTGCACACAGTGTATGATCAGTGTAGAGCGGCAGAAGGATGTGATGTGCACACAGTGTATGATCAGTGTAGAGAGGCAGCAGAATGTGATGTGCACACAGTGTATGATCAGTGTAGAGCGGCAGCAGGATGTGATGTGCACACAGTGTATGATCAGTGTAGAGAGGCAGCAGAATGTGATGTGCACACAGTGTATGATCAGTATAGAGCCGCAGCAGAATGTGATGTGCACACAGTGTATGATCAGTGTAGAGAGGCAGCAGGATGTGATGTGCACACAGTGTATGATCAGTCTAGAGCGGCAGCAGAATGTGACGTGCACACACAGTGTATGATCAGTGTAGAGAGGCAGCAGAATGTGATGTGCACACAGTGTATGATCAGTGTAGAGCGGCAGCAGAATGTGATGTGCACACAGTGTATGATCAGTGTAGAGCGGCAGCAGGATGTGATGTGCACACAGTGTATGATCAGTGTAGAGAGGCAGCAGAATGTGATGTGCACACAGTGTATGATCAGTGTAGAGAGGCAGCAGAATGTGATGTGCACACAGTGTATGATCAGTGTAGAGCGGCAGCAGAATGTGATGTGCACACAGTGTATGATCAGTGTAGAGCGGCAGCAGAATGTGATGTGCACACAGTGTATGATCAGTGTAGAGCGGCAGCAGGATGTGATGTGCACACAGTGTATGATCAGTGTAGAGAGGCAGCAGAATGTGATGTGCACACAGTGTATGATCAGTGTAGAGCGGCAGCAGAATGTAATGTGCACACAGTGTACGATCAGTGTAGAGCGGCAGCAGAATGTGATGTGCACACAGTGTATGATCAGTGTAGAGCGGCAGCAGAATGTGACGTGCACACACAGTGTATGATCAGTGTAGAGAGGCAGCAGAATGTGATGTGCACACAGTGTATGATCAGTGTAGAGCGGCAGCAGAATGTGACGTGCACACACAGTGTATGATCAGTGTAGAGCGGCAGCAGAATGTGATGTGCACACAGTGTATGATCAGTGTAGAGAGGCAGCAGAATGTGATGTGCACACAGTGTATGATCAGTGTAGAGCGGCAGCAGAATGTAATGTGCACACAGTGTACGATCAGTGTAGAGCGGCAGCAGAATGTGATGTGCACACAGTGTACGATCAGTGTAGAGCGGCAGCAGGATGTGATGTGCACACAGTGTATGATCAGTGTAGAGCGGCAGCAGGATGTGATGTGCACACAGTGTATGATCAGTGTAGAGAGGCAGCAGAATGTGATATGCACACAGTGTATGATCAGTGTAGAGCGGCAGCAGAATGTGATGTGCACACAGTGTATGATCAGTATAGAGCGGCAGCAGAATGTGATGTGCACACAGTGTATGATCAGTGTAGAGCGGCAGCAGAATGTGATGTGCACACAGTGTATGATCAGTGTAGAGAGGCAGCAGAATGTGATGTGCACACAGTGTATGATCAGTGTAGAGCGGCAGAAGGATGTGATGTGCACACAGTGTATGATCAGTGTAGAGAGGCAGCAGAATGTGATGTGCACACAGTGTATGATCAGTGTAGAGCGGCAGCAGGATGTGATGTGCACACAGTGTATGATCAGTGTAGAGAGGCAGCAGAATGTGATGTGCACACAGTGTATGATCAGTATAGAGCCGCAGCAGAATGTGATGTGCACACAGTGTATGATCAGTGTAGAGAGGCAGCAGGATGTGATGTGCACACAGTGTATGATCAGTCTAGAGCGGCAGCAGAATGTGACGTGCACACACAGTGTATGATCAGTGTAGAGAGGCAGCAGAATGTGATGTGCACACAGTGTATGATCAGTGTAGAGCGGCAGCAGAATGTGATGTGCACACAGTGTATGATCAGTGTAGAGCGGCAGCAGGATGTGATGTGCACACAGTGTATGATCAGTGTAGAGAGGCAGCAGAATGTGATGTGCACACAGTGTATGATCAGTGTAGAGAGGCAGCAGAATGTGATGTGCACACAGTGTATGATCAGTGTAGAGCGGCAGCAGAATGTGATGTGCACACAGTGTATGATCAGTGTAGAGCGGCAGCAGAATGTGATGTGCACACAGTGTATGATCAGTGTAGAGCGGCAGCAGGATGTGATGTGCACACAGTGTATGATCAGTGTAGAGAGGCAGCAGAATGTGATGTGCACACAGTGTATGATCAGTGTAGAGCGGCAGCAGAATGTAATGTGCACACAGTGTACGATCAGTGTAGAGCGGCAGCAGAATGTGATGTGCACACAGTGTATGATCAGTGTAGAGCGGCAGCAGAATGTGACGTGCACACACAGTGTATGATCAGTGTAGAGAGGCAGCAGAATGTGATGTGCACACAGTGTATGATCAGTGTAGAGCGGCAGCAGAATGTGACGTGCACACACAGTGTATGATCAGTGTAGAGCGGCAGCAGAATGTGATGTGCACACAGTGTATGATCAGTCTAGAGCGGCAGCAGAATGTGATGTGCACACAGTGTATGATCAGTGTAGAGCGGCAGCAGAATGTGATGTGCACACAGTGTATGATCAGTGTAGAGCGGCAGCAGGATGTGATGTGCACACAGTGTATGATCAGTGTAGAGAGGCAGCAGAATGTGATGTGCACACAGTGTATGATCAGTGTAGAGAGGCAGCAGAATGTGATGTGCACACAGTGTATGATCAGTGTAGAGCGGCAGCAGAATGTGATGTGCACACAGTGTATGATCAGTGTAGAGCGGCAGCAGAATGTGATGTGCACACAGTGTATGATCAGTGTAGAGCGGCAGCAGAATGTGATGTGCACACAGTGTATGATCAGTGTAGAGAGGCAGCAGAATGTGATGTGCACACAGTGTATGATCAGTGTAGAGAGGCAGCAGAATGTGATGTGCACACAGTGTATGATCAGTGTAGAGCGGCAGCAGAATGTGATGTGCACACAGTGTATGATCAGTGTAGAGCGGCAGCAGAATGTGATGTGCACACAGTGTATGATCAGTGTAGAGCGGCAGCAGAATGTGATGTGCACACAGTGTATGATCAGTGTAGAGCGGCAGCAGAATGTGATGTGCACACAGTGTATGATCAGTGTAGAGCGGCAGCAGAATGTGATGTGCACACACAGTGTATGATCAGTGTAGAGCGGCAGCAGAATGTGATGTGCACACAGTGTATGATCAGTCTAGAGCGGCAGCAGAATGTGACGTGCACACACAGTGTATGATCAGTGTAGAGCGGCAGCAGAATGTGATGTGCACACAGTGTATGATCAGTGTAGAGCGGCAGCAGAATGTGATATGTGCACACAGTGTATGATCAGAGTAGAGCGGCAGCAGAATGTGATGTGCACACAGTGTATGATCAGTGTAGAGCGGCAGCAGAATGTGATGTGCACACACAGTGTATGATCAGTGTAGAGCGGCAGCAGAATGTGATGTGCACACAGTGTATGATCAGTGTAGAGCGGCAGCAGAATGTGATGTGCACACAGTGTATGATCAGTGTAGAGCGGCAGCAGAATGTGATGTGCAATGGAATAAACTATTAACACCTTCTTCGCCCAGGACACCAAGAATGTCCTTAGACCGTGAAAGTGCTATTAATGGCTCCATATGCATTCATTTATTTGGAAGAAATGTCTTTTTTTTTTCTTGTGCAGCCTAAATTTGTGTGTATCCAGTAGTCAAAAAAGTACAGATTAGCTACCTGGAAGTACTTGAAATAGGCGTAGTCAGTGGCTGTACCCAGAGACGTTCTTTTTCCTTCTCCAATAAGAATTGGCATCAGAATACTTGCACCAGCTTTTATAATTCTGTCCACCTGTCAATTACAAGAATTCTTCATAATCACATAGCTAAAATGGTTGAAAGAAGACAAATGTCCATCAAGTTCATTTGAGGGCCGGGAAAGCACAAAGGGAAGGGGCACATGCAGAACCACAAGAAATGACCCAGTCCGCCCCCAAAGAGCTCATCTTTCTCTCCTGATTCCAACTGTGGATCCACTGGACCATTCAGAAAAGAACTTTACACATTTACATAAATGTTTCTATTATATTCTTCTAAAAAAATCATTTAAGCCTTTTTTTTCTTAATCCCATCAATGATTCCCGCTGTGACCCACCTCCGAGGCGCCTATTACACAGATTAATAGTTCTCACTGCAGAGACACCCTGTATCCTCTGGAGATTGAACTTGTCTTTCTCCAGACAGAAGCGTCCACTTGCCAATTGATAAGAGTTTTATATGAAGCAGCTTATGATCATATTTTTTATGGGCCATTTATGTACTTCTACAATGTACTTAGATGTCGCATCTTATGACTAAATGAGTTCAATTATTTTATTCTTTACTCATAACCAACATCCTCCGTGCCCCTTGTCAATTTGTGGCTCTTTTTTGTTTTACCTTTTCTAACTTTATTTATTTTACTTACTTATATAGCGCCATCATATTCCACAGCGGTTTACAGACATAATCAGCACACTTTGTAAAATGATTATATTACGTCCCTGTCAGGCAAGTTCTTGCTTCTTTAAAGGGAACCTGTCACCCCCTCGGAATGTACATGACCTATTAATATGGGCATACAGGTAATAGAAATGTTACACTAGCCCTACCTGTATGCCTCATATTAATGGTCTTGTTGTTGAGATATGTTGTATTGTTTATTTATCCTAATGATTTCTTCCATGCTCTGGGGTTTGATGCCTGGAAGAAATCCCTGCCCCGTCTTCATTGTAATACTATCCCCTCCCATACACATCAGTTACGGCCCCAGAATCCGACGCCTGCGCCCTTCACTCCCTCAGAAATCCATACCTCATCCTCCCTTCTTTGGGCACAGTATTCAGGGATCTTCTGCACAGGCGCCGGCGATTTCCTCTCCAATGACCACCGGCGTGCGCGCCGATAAGATGCTCTCACCACTTCCTCCCTGTATAGTCATCGCTAGGAACCATGTGTACTTAGCGAGGATTATGCAGGGAGGAAGTGGGGAGGGCACCTTATCGGCGCGCACATCGGAGGTCGCCGGCGCCTGCGCAGAAGATCTCTGAGCACAACGCCCACTGACATGCATGGGAGCGACATGGTAATACAATAAGGACAGGAGGCAGGGATTTCTTCCAAGTACCGCACACCCCGAAGCCTGGAAGAAATCATTAACAGTATATAACATTTCTCAGCAACAAGACCATTAATATGGGGCATACAGGTAGGGCTAGTGTTACATTTCTATTACCTGTATGCCCATATTAATAGATCATATACATCCTGGGGGTAACAGATTCACTTTAAATACATGAAGCTCTGTTCTGTGCAGCATTAGCGATCGGATGATCGCAGCTTCTAGTCTCCCTAGAGACTATTGAAGCAAGTAAAAAAAAATGTTTTTAAAAGTATTAAAAAAAAATATGAAAGTTCAAATCCACCCCAAACGCCCCATTTAAAATAAAACAAAGAAAAAAAATATACACATATTTGATATTGCCGCATTCAGCATCACCCGATCTATCAATATATAAAAAGAATTAAACCGATCGTTAAACAGCGTAACGAAAAAGTCAAACGCCAGAATTACCTTTTTTTGGTCACCACAACATTGCATTAAAATGCAATAATGTACGGTATCTACACCAAAATGGTATCAATAAAAACGCCAGCTCGGTGCGCAAAAAAAAAAAAAAAGCCCTCACCCAGCTCCAGATCACGAAAAATGGAGAAGCTACAGGTCTCTGAAAGTTGCAAAATTTTTTACAACTCGTCCTGCAAAAAACAAGCCCTCACATGGCCATATTAACGGAAAAATAAAAAAGTCATAGCATGACTGTATCTACACAAAGGACATATGCCTACTTTTAGTGGAGGAGCTCAGAACAATGGGGGCTCTCCTGGAAGAATACTGAGAGGTGTCAATTGTGACACCTAGGTCTAGTGAGACAAGCTTCAAAGTGTGGGCAGATACAGGTAATTGTAACCAGGCTGGATATTCCCTAGTTACTATGTTGAGGGGGTGATTGGAGACACAAGCTACTTAAAATGCAATGTGCTTGGCCCTAAATTAGCCCATGGGCCAGTCACAGACCAGCAATTGTAATATTATAATCTAGGCTGTCCTGGAAATATGAGCCCAAGACCAGGAATATAAAAGATAGGTGACAGAATAGGAAGGTGTCCACATGTGGGGGTCTGTTTATGCTAATTGTGATCCATGATTCATTTTCTCCTCCCCCCCCAAGAAAACAGAAGAACAACTAGGTATTTTCTCTTATTTCTCCCTTTTTATTTTATAACTGTTTTGCACATTTTATTTTTACCTTTTTATCTCTTTTCTTATAAGCACTGTATTTTTTATATTAAACCTTTACTAATTTTGACCCTTGTATGTTCTAAGAATCCACAGCCTTTCAGAGAGTGTGTGACCCTTTCTGATTGGCAGTAGAATATTTTGGGGACTATGCAAATGCATGTAGGATAGCTGCGGAGACACCATCACGTGTATCTCGACGCAAGCAGTGAATAGCCAGACCTTTCCCCGGGAAGGAACAACCACGGGAAGGGCAGCATCAAATAAAGGAAAACCACCTATGCCAAGCATGGTATCCATCCACAGACAGCTGTTTCGGGGTGTTTGTCCCTCATCAGTGTGGAGTAGGAATCTGGCTATTAGGAGCAGTGCCTAGTAAAAGGCTGTGAAGGAACAGATGATTGGCCTCAGGGAGACCAAAACATCCAACACCGCGGAGACACCATCACGTGTTTCTCAACGCAGTGATCCTAATAGCCAGATTCCTACTCCACACTGATGAGGGGCAAATACCCCGAAACACTGGGGGCAGTGTTCTGGATCACTGCGTTGAGAAACACGTGATGTTATTAACAAAATGTCTACAACTGAGAAAGTGTTTCCTTATCATCAAATATAACAATTACCGTAACTTTTTCATTTGCAAACAAGCTTATAGGGGTTGTCCCATGAACAAAGTACATTTTAACTAATAGATGTTGGAATAAAATATTGGAATAATATAATACGTTAAGTAAGAGTAGTAAAAAGCAAATCACCCAATCGCCTAATTTAAATATGAAATAAAGTATAAAAACCTTGAATAATATAGATAGTAAAGTAAGATGCAAACAAAAAGTGCCCCCAAACACAGTACGATACCACCACAGTGAATTCCTCCACAGTACCCTCCACACGCAGTATGATGACCTGACTGTACCCCCTCTCTCAATATCCGTGCCAAAGAATGGTGACCCTCATCACAGTATGATTCTCTAACTGTAATCCCCATACAGCCAACCATACAGTATAATGGGCACACAGTCGCCCATACAGTATAATGGCCACAAAAAGTGCCCCATACAGTATAATGAGCCCCACATAATAGTCCATACAGTATAACAGGCCCCTGTGTAGCGCCCCCACACTGCCGCAGGGCCGAGGGGTACCCGGTACCGGGCCTCTGAGTCTCTGCTCTGGGGTTGTCACGGTGGCTAGGCCCCGGTCCGTGACCCTGCCGTGGGGCGCACAGCAAATAATTGATATGAATGGTGCTGATGGTGATGTGGTGCCGTAGTGGTGCGGTGCAGTAAATAACGAGGACACCAGGTTGCAGTCTCTTTACCTCTTTACTGAAGATCTCTGGGTCCTCAGTCCGGAATACGGTTCACCAGGCTGCGCAAGTCCGGCCGGTCCAATGGCACCTCCAGAGTTCTCTTCACAAGTGGAAATCTGTGCCTTCCTGCTTGCGCTATGTGTTGTGGTCCTTCCCTGCTGTGCTTACGGAAAGTCCCCACAACTGTTGTGTCTGTTTCTTAAGTTCCCTCACAACTCGATTAGATGATGTTCTGCTAATCCTCCGTCCCTCCCTGATGTTCTGGTTGGGACGGCACCCGTTTGACGGGTAGGCTCGGAGCTCTTCCAGGACCCTAGAGTCGCCCCTCTCCACAAGTTGCCCCCCAAGACTGCATAGGTGATTTAAGTGAGACAGCCCGCCTTAGACTGACTGCCCTGCCGCTGTTTAGAGTATTGCTTGAAGCTGAATGTTAAGATACTCTCTCGGCGTTCCGGCCACCGGTTGTGCGCCTCAGTAGGATGTTGCCTCGGTCTTACAAAACGACTCCTACTGGTGTTCTCCTTATTGCGTTGATCTCGTTTCTCACTCAGCACAATCTATCTCGCTTCTGATCCTTCCTTGGGCACCGCCGCTATCCTGAGCAGGCACGGTCCCGTTACGTTCGCTCAAATTGCCAAGCCTCTGTCAGGATCCCACCCCTGACAGAGACCCTACTGTATCTTCCCCTACAACACCCTCTGCCACAAGGTGTTGCCTGGTTCCAACCCAGTCAGCTTTCTCTTCTAACTTCCTGCCTGACCCCCAGTTTTACCAGTATGTGAGGAGTGGCCTAATGAATAGAACCCTTAGCTCCCCCCGGAGGCCCGACTATGAAATGTATTGGTGTCTGTGATACCTGATCAGATGAACTCCTTCAGTGCCATCAGACGTGCCATAGCTCCCCTTAGCGGCGGAGCCACAGTACTGCAACGACCAGGACTCTGGGGCGCTGCACCTGCATTGCATTCCATACAGTAAAATGGCTCCACATATTGATCCACACAGAAAAATCCTCCCACAAAGTCCTCCATACAGTATAATGGCCACAAAACGTGATCCATACAGTATAATGGCTCCAGATAATGTTCCATACAGTATAATGGCCCCAGATAATGTTCCATACAGTATAATGATCCCACAAATTGCTCCACACAGCAATATCCTCCCACATAGTGCTCCATACAGTATAATGGCCACAAAACGTGATCCAAACAGTATAATGGCCCCAGATAGTGTTCCATACAGTATAATGGCCCCAGATAGTGTTCCATACAGTATAATGGCCCCAGATAGTGTTCCATACAGTATAATGGCCTCAGATAATGTTCCATACAGTATAATGGTCCCACACATTGCTCCACACAGCAATATCCTCCCACATAGTGCTCCATACAGTATAATGGTATAATGGCCCCACATAGTGCCTTCTTTAGACAGATTGCATATGATACACTGCATGTAACAGCTCTGTGGGAAATAGAGATTCGATGCCCATAGGATTTTCTTAAATTCTTTCTTCACTGAGTATGTGTAGTGGTATCCTATCCTGACCTATCCCTGATGAAGCCATCCTTGTAACGGCGACACACGTAGGGTTCGTCCCCATGCTGATCCCGGCCTCTTCTCTTTTCCCCAGTGGCTGTCTTTTTGATGTGGGATTCACACATGGCTGGATTCAGGTCTCTATTGGTGCCATATTGAGGTCATGGTTATACTCACAAACCAAGGGCACAACGCGCCCTGATACATTATTAGGTTTATGGTTGCGGTTGTTACCGCTGTGGCTGGGTTATTCTGCTTATAAATAACTTTGATTTGCGCCACTACCCCTTGCTTTTCTATGTACATTGATACTTTTTTGGCATACAGGTACAGACTTTATGGGATATAGGGGTGTATGCTCAATCACCCAGATTCATCTGTGTTTATCCATCTATCCACACATGTGTTGCGTACGTTTTCAGCCCTGGGGAGTTGATCAGCTATTCATGCTATTTTATACGAGGTCATATGATATATAGTTATTGTGTATTATATTTCGGCATATTTGGATAACAATTGTCTTACACATGTAATTTTCTGACCTTGTGTTATTTTTGGCGGGATCTTCTGGGTGATGGTGGGAATTTTTAGATGTTTTTAAATTGGTTGTATCAATAAAAGTTTGCCTTTTTCATATTACGTTTATCAGTGGTGTGCGGTATTTTAGAGTGGTTTCTTTGTTCTTTTTGTTTGCCATGTTATATTACCATGCTTCCGCACCCCTTTTAGCTTATATTGTGCAATAGTAGTGTGCCAGTGTTTGTTTCATGCCATACAGTGTAATGGCCTCAGATAATGTTCCATACAGTATAATGGTCCCACACGTTGCTCCACACAGCAATATCCTCCCACATAGTGCTCCATACAGTATAATGGTATAATGGCCCCACATTGTGCCTTCTTCAGACAGATTGCATATGATACACTGCATGTAACAGCTCTGTGGGAAATAGAGATTTGATGCCCATAGGATTTTCTTAAATTCTTTCTTCACTGAGTATATGAAGTGGTATCCTACCCTGGCACCGTATTTTTAGACAGAGTGACGTAAATCCTACCTATACATTCCCTTTCAGGGCTGATGAATAAACGTTCTTTAGAACTCGTGAGAGAATTCAGTTCTGCTTAGCGAGAGTCCCATAGACAATGTATTAATTACATGACTGTCCCAGCCCTGGCAATACAATTACTGATTCAATTAAATAAATGAACCTAGGGAATACTCTTAAATTAAAACTATAAATCAAAATGGACACAAGTCTTTTGTGAGCAAATTTTACAGTTAAAGTTCTGCTTATCAGGCGGCGTGTGTTCTCTATCACCACATATTACTGTTACAGTATGCGGGACCGCACGGCTCTTGTTTCCATGGCACAATTTTTCCTGCACAAGAAAATGTGTCACTGCTGATAATTACCTTGTCAAAGAGTCTGCAAAATGCTTGTTAACCCCAAAAAGGAGGTTTAGCCTCTGCACCAAGGGAATTCCCGGGGAGCAGTAAGCAGATTAGTTCCCAACAGCGAGAGACTGTGACCAAGAGACAGCCAGAATAACAAGGCCGGAGACAGAAGCGGGAGAGAAAGGTACCAGAGGAACGTAGACATAAGTATTCATACCAGATCTTGGCCAACACACGCTGAAGACTTCGTATGGCCAGGTCAGAAGCCGTACAATACAAAATAATAGGAAAATCTAAAGTATATGGGTGAGAGTGTCCTGCCATCAACAAAGCAACCAGATCGTATCGGTTACCAAAATTACAACAGTACCTTGTGCAGACAGTCCATGAGCCAGGACAGAATACTAACAGTACCTATCTTAGGATCTCTACTAGAAAATCTAGAAGGACATCGTTACAGAGGTTGAAAAAAGACCTAGGTCCATCAAGGTCAACCTTTCTCCACCAATTATACGTCTTCATCACTAATTTAACTATAACCCACAATGTTATGTGTATTGAGGAGATCGTCCAGCCCTTTTTTAAAAGCGGTTATAGTGTCTAACATTACTACCTCTTGTGGTTGGCATTCCACGGTCTGACTGCTCTAACTGTAAAGAACCCTTTCCGATTTAGCTGACAGAATCTCCTTTATTCCACCCGTAATGAGTTCCTCCTGGTCCTTAGTATGGTCTTTGGTAGGAATAAGTCATGTGCCAGTGTTTCGTACTGACCACACATATATTTATACATATAAATGAGATCCCCTCTGAGGCATCTTTATTCTAAGCTAAACAAGCCCAACTTTTCCAACCTCTCCTCATATGAGAGGCCTCCATCCCTTGTAATAATACCGTTGCCCGACTTTGAACTGACTCTAACTTCTGAATGTTCTTCTTAAAATGTGGAGCCCAAAATTGGATCCTATATTCTAGATGTGGCCTCACAAGGGGCTTATAGAAGGGTAACAATACGTTGGGAACCCTTAATATCAATCCAATATTGGAAAGGAATGGGCTTCCTCTTAGTAATTAAGAGTAATTGCAATCAAGGTGACAGGTTTATGCGGTCTAAGAGCCCGATTCATCACTTGCGTTTTTTTTAAAGTCAGTTTTGTATTTTTGTCCTGTTGACATTTTTTGCGCCAGACTCTTCAAAGTTCAGGAACTTTGGGTAAAATTAAAAATGCTCTTTATTTTTGTTTTTAACCTGCTTTAGCACAAAAGGTCACATGTGCCTCTAAAATGTTGCAAAATATGTGCAAAAATATCTGGCGCAAATAAAGTCACTCCTACGCTGTGGGTCAGGGAGGTGTAACGACTGGAATACAATTGCACCAAAACTTTGAAAAAATGTAGGAAAGTCGCAAATAATGAATCAGGAGAAAAAAAGGTCTGGAAAGAAATAAACCCTGCCCACAATTACAAACTAAAAAAACACTTAAAAGGTGATTTTAAAGAAGCAGAAATGAAAAGATGAAAATGGTAAACGCAAAAACAGGTGCAAAACGAAACAAAAAAGACACAAAACTAGAAAAAGGTGCAAAAGTAATAATGAGTCAGGCCAAAAGTCTTGTAAAATGATACTCTACGTGACTGGGAGGAATTGGGTCTTATTTGGCTTTTTCTGAGATTTAATATTTCCATTCAATTTTATGACATATCGCTAGGTTCCCCGCTTATCTGGAGAATAAAGACATCAATGTTGTTGTGCAACGTAACGTCGTAAAGCTGAGATGGGGCCACAATGTCGTGTCCCCTACATGCTAAGGATGAGTGGGAGTTCTGCTTGTTGGAAATCCATTATCTAGAAAAAAGACCTAGGTCCATCAAGGTCAACCGTTCTCCACCAAATATACATCTTTGTTGTACACGGCTACGTATTGCGGGGGAAAAACACTTCAAAACATATTTTCATGGAAAAGACCTAATCCGTTTATAAGAAACATGAAAAATTACAGATAAGAAATAAGTCAACCCAGTAATCCCCAAAGAAAAAGGCAATAATCCCCAGAAACCAGTGAAAAGACGTTTTCTTATTTTCAGATGATATCCAGAGTAAACATATATGAAGATGCTGCAAAATAATTCTCTAAATTATTCAGTTCTGTCAGTCATCGAGACAAATATATAACCGCTGATCAACAATAACCCATATGACGATGCGTAACCCGGAGGAAGGAAGGTCTGCGAAGGCATCTCTGGCCTTGGGCATGTAAGTGACAGAAGAGGCTGAAGAACGTAAACTCTGCTTGGCAGATGACTTCAAGTGGACAAAAGATGAGCAAATAGCTAGAACTTCATCCTGGTGATCATTCTCTGCATTATAGTAAGATAACGTGAAGCTGAACTTCTGAAGACACTCAAGAGTTTTATGATCTGAAAATATTGTGATGCCAAGCTTCGTGCCCTCAGTAGATGATGCAATGCCAATAGGTTAGGCTTGGAGGTCAGAAGCTTCTGCCGAGCAAAAACATAATTGGGCTCCCTCAGAAGAGAGAGTTCAGGATAGACAACAGCGAAAACAGAGCTCTGACATAAACAAGAGTAAGAAACCACTCAAAACTTGAGCAGATAAGATGCATTTTTTCTGTCAAACCAAAATGATAGTATAAGATTGGCACAAGATTGTGTAGGGTAAAACTGAAGCTTCTTCAAATATGCTAATTTTGGGCACTCCTTGCACCCTCGGTGTGGCCAAGAGGCTCTGTGTACCGTTCTGCCCTTTGGTGTTTCATGTAATCTCACTGGTGATTGATTGAGCTGGCTTGGCTGGAGTGAGTACTGTCTGCACGGAAAGTTCAGGTAAGTCAGCGCTGTCAATCACCAGTGATGGAGGTAGACCAGAGGTTGGAAGGTTGAACTGAGTGTGTCGGCCACACCAAGGGTGCACTGAGCACCCACATTAGCATATCTGATTACACTTCAGATTCTGCAGAGTGGAGGCAGCGATTAGAACACAAAAGGTGAGACCTTCATAGGGACTATATCCCGTAAGAGGCTATGTGTTTGTACTCTCTGTTTGGGCTTAAAGATGACTTTAAGAGAGTTACCGTTGTGTTAATTTTTATTTCATAAATCAATACTATACCTGAAAATACAATACTTTGTAATACATATATTATCAAAGAATTCTGATTTCTTTCTTTCTCCTCCATAACTGATCTTCCATTCTCAAAATTCTTAATTCAGTTACAACTCATAAGATTTTATGTATAGGGGAGGGGACAAAAAGGCGGAGCTAGAGACAGAGCTCCTCCTCCCTCCTCCCGCCTACGTAAAATCTTATCATTAGTAATGGAATCCCCTATCTCATTAATGTAGTAATCTGTCTTCATTAAATACAGATTTTACCTGTGAACTGAAATTTTGGGAATGAGTGATCAGTGCAGGAAGAGAAAGAAGCAGATTCCTCTGATCCGATATATTGCAAAGTTTCTTATTTTTAACTGTACTATTGATTAATAAAATTAAAATGATGGTTTGAAAATACTTAGTGTATGATCCTTGTGGAGCTAGCACCAAGGTGATAATGGTGGTTAAACTGTACGTATTAGCAAACTACCAAATTCTCTCTAAGGGATGAGACAAATTGCTTGTGGTACAAAAAAAACACATTCACAGCGTTAGAGGGTCCAATTTTAAAGCAATAAGCAGAGCTGATGACTCCAAGAAAAGGAAGGTCAGGGCCCTATAAAAGGGAAGTACACGGCCTCCACAGAGGAGACAACCCATGGATGACAACATGAGCAATCTCTATCACCCCCGTGCTCCATTGCAGATTTAGGCAACCAATCAGAAGCAAGAGGCAAAACCAGTACAAGAACATGTGGTGGATTGCCTAAAAGGCTTCTAGTTGGCAGCCATGCACAGCTGTGCTCCAGCTACCACTGCCCAACAAAGGAAAGAATCAAAATGGCAGCAGGAGGAAATTACAAAACAAATGAACTAGCCAAAATAAGAAATAAAGTACATCCATTAATGAGGCTGTCATTTATGAGACCTGTTAAGTTATATTGGGACCTCTTCACTCTTCTAAGACTATTGGAACAACCCCTTATCAATCACGATGTTCCCCCTTATAAAATAATATCAGCTATACTCACCTCCGGTGCTGGCGCGGTTCCAGCGGTGTCGGCACTGGCTCTCCCGGGGATCCCTGCGGCCAATCAGCGGCTGCCTCATCCAAACAAGGGGCTGTCCAAGTAGTAGACAAGCCCTTTAACAGACATTGGAGAGTAAAAAGAGTAAAACTAACTACTAAAGATCAGAAAGGTCCAGAACAGAGAGAGTGCATTGCTTTCAAGTCTCACTTTAAGGCGTCCCCAAGATGGATATTTAGTCTTACCAAACTTATTCTTGCCGCTAAAGTTCTTTTCTTCTCATAATCAATGTTGACAGCGGCACATAGAGCACTGCCTACTCCTCTGCTGAGGGCCAGGTTAGGGTCTGCTCCATTAGCTAGCAGTTCTTTCACAGCCTAGAAAATAGGAAATAAATTATGTACTGATTGTGGTTTTTTTTGGTATACAGAACAAAACAGGAAAACCAGGACAACAAAAACAATAGGCCACAGGCTTAAAATAAACCATAATGATCCGAAGAAGTTAAGAAACATTTTGGAGAACTCTCACCAAGTCATTTCCACTGGCAATGGCCAACGAGAGAGGAGAGTGACCACTCCATAGGGGGTTGATCTTGGCTTTGTGGGCAAGAAGTAAGGAAATTGTGTCTCTGGCATACTGTAAAAGCAAAAAGACACATTATATCTGTTGTTCAGCCTATAAAAGGGGCAGGTGTTGCCAAACTCAAAACTAGAAATCCCCGTTAATGGTACCAAACATTGTACGAGGTTTGCCAGAAGCTTACCTTGTAGTTGTCCTCACGTTCACATGCCACATGCAGGGGTGTACGTCCTCCCTCCTCTGAAACGCAGGGACTCTTGTCAAAGTAGCTATACAGAGGAAGGCCTGACTCAAGGCCTCCTTTCATAGAAAACCCAAGCAAAGCACTGCTTATCTCCCCCTGCAGGAAAAGTTTACATAAAGTTAAAGGCCAAAGTCAATCATTTTGTTGACAGCAGGACAATCACTTTAACTGGGCGAACACCGTTGGATTACATGTCACTTGATTTATAAGAGTAAAGGAAGTTTTTATATCTAGCTAAGAGAGGAGGTGGAATGTTTGTCTTCTCGAATTGATGCCTCCATTGATGGAGATACAGAAGCTTCACTGCAGTTCTTCAGGACCTTTCACATAGTACTCAATTCCCACAATGTTCACAGAAGATATTAAGCCAAGGTAAATCGCTGGGGTATACTATCACTTTATGATGGATGGAGGTTCTACCTTTGATCCTGAAAATAATGGGGCTGCAGCATTAGTTCCCTGCATTGGCTCTTTAAAACATTTTCCACCTGGACAGCAGCCCCAGCCGCTCAGCAATGCAGGGAATTTGTCTTGTTGTTTCATGAAAGTAATGAACCTGGCTGATGTTTCCCTGCACAGCCGAGCAGCCAGGAGCTGTGTGTGGTAATAGGGGCCAGGGCTCTGTGGCGGTCTCCAAATTCCCAGAATTAGTGGCAGTCTCAGAGGCTGGAACCTCACCAGTCATTAAGTGATTGCATACCCTACCACAATGTCACCAACGCGTCATGAGATATAATGAATCCTTTAAGGACCAAGCAAATTTTTCATTTTGAGTTTTTCTCTATCCAAAACCATACTTTTATAATTTTTCTGTTGGCATAACTGCGTAAGAACTTGTTTCATGCGGATGGGGAGTGGATTGACACAATTCACTTTATCACATTTTGCAAAATCAGATAAAATGGTGGACAATTTTGGAATGGTGTACACCCGAAAGCCGTCTACATATTAATCAAAAAAATCTATTCGTAGAAACTTGGAAAAAGTCTCAAGTCAATTCATAGAGAAATATACGGTAACTGTGGCCGACAACTCCACCGCATCTTCCAGACTTTTCCATTTTTGTCTTGTAGCATTTGTTGACAATCTTTCCACCAAATTCTTCAAAATGGCGACTGAATGTGGTTCATGAATTTATCACAAAATCAAATACTTTTTATTTTCGCCCTTAACCTTTTTTTTGTTCCATTAAAATGTTGCAAAACTTGTGCAAATATTCCAGATGTATAAAAAAAAACTTCAGGGGGAAATGCACAAAGATATTTAGACTTTTTAAAAAGTTGCAATTGATGAAAATGTCTGGAATCCCGTGCCCCACCTAAGATGACAAACATCGAAAAAGGCGCAAATGAAAGGAAGAATAAGGTGCATATGAAAAACACCAAAAAATAGACGAAAAAAGATGCAAATGCAATAATGAATGGGCCCCAAACACTTTAGATATGTTTTATTCTCAAGAAACAAGAAAGGAACTTTTGTCTAAATACTTAAGCAAATGTTACAAGAAGATACAACCCAAGGCTTAATAAGATTCTACAGTATTTTGTAGAAATAGCAGTGCCGTATACCCAGAGGGTGGAGAGACAGGTGACAGACTGACAAGCTCCAGAAAGGTCTTCATCTATAGGGATTAGTACTGAGAAGAAATGACACCAAAAAGAAGCATCAAGTCTTCCTGGAGCTCCAACCTGTGGACAATGCTGTCATCTGGGAGCTTTATCTGCTGCCGAACACTGGGTTTATCTGACACTAATCTGGGTTCATTGATGGAGGCCAACCGTGGCCACCACAGATTTCCTAAGAATGAACACAAGAAATCTCCAAGGAACATCTGAAGCACGAGCTTCATCTTTATGTGACAGACGCATCTTGCCATATTTATCTCCTTCACACTAATGAGACGTCCCCGTGAGGATAGACAGTGCTCCTAACCATACCCTGTCATGATCATACACGAAGTCCTCATCCTCGGCGCTGGCATTCGGGTCTGCGGCAGCATGCAGCAAAATCTCCGTGATCCGGATACCTTCAACCACTGGCAAAGCTGCTGCTATGTGTAGAGGGGTGAGGGAGCCATGCTGCGGAATAAAATGTACAGTCACATCATTCCTACCAGAGAAGAACACACCCAAGACATGTCCTCAGCTAAATTACATCTGCAGTAATACTCATCAGGCAACGAGGAGCCGCACCATTATTGATGGAGCTCCAGGACAGGAGAAGGAAAGCATGTGATCTAATAAATGAATTCATCACCGTCAGACTTATCTATCTGGGACGAGTTATGTCCAGTGACTAATGAACGGCAGAACTCATTGATCACAAGATGGAGAGCAGGCAGCAAAGTCTATACAGTGTAATGGAAAGCAGAGATGACAATCTGTCCTTACCAGTAATTATGCTGAACAGCCCAATAATTCCCATCGCACGGCTTAATATTTTCTAACGGTGGGATTCAGCAGCCGGCTGTATTACATTGGGGACAGGAACTCATATGTTACACGGTAAGAACTAATCACCATGTTGGGCCTTTGGACAAGGCAGGTTTACAAAGGTCAATAAATGAGCAAAGAAATGAACGGCAGAATATAGATGGGAGAGAGAAAAAGAGCAAAATGGAAAAGTAGATAGGGCTCCGAATAAAGGAAATAACGGGGGACTAATACTGAACAAAGGAGAGGAGTCTGGAGGAGGAGAACAAAGGAGAGGACAGAGGAGTCTGGAGGAGGAGAACAAAAGAGAGGAAAGAGGAGTCTGGTGGAGGAGAACAAAGGAAAGGACAGAGGAGTCTGGAGGAGGAGAATAAAGGAAAGGACAGAGGAGTCTGGAGGAGGAGAATAAAGGAAAGGACAGAGGAGTCTGGAACAGGATGACAGAAGTGTCTAAAGGTGAAGAACAGACAAGTCTGAAGGAGGACAGAAGAGGACGGCGGAGTCTGGAGGAAGAGGACGGCAGAGTCTGGAGAAAGAGGACGGCAGAGTCTGGAGAAAGAGGACGGCAGAGTCTGGAGGAAGAGGACAGCAGAGTCTGGAGGAAGAGGATGGCTGAGTATGACAGAGGACTTTGGAGATTGGGGACAGAGGACTCTGGAGGAGGAGGACAGAGGACTCTGGAGGAGGAGGACAGAGGACTCTGGAGGACTGGGACAAAGGACTCTGAAGGAGGGGGACAGAGGACTCTGGAGGAGGGAGACAGAGGACTCTGGAGGAAGGAGACAGAGGACTCTGGAGGAGGGGGACAGAGGAGTCTGGGAGAAGGAGATATAGAGGAGTCCGCTATTGTGTATGGTGATGTCGGGGGACATAGTTTTCGGCTGAACGTGCGTTTGGCCATTAGTTATCTATGTGTATGGTTGCCGTAAGGCAATGGCAGGTCAATTCTGACAAGCTGCCCCATTATCAGATATGATCAAATCAAAATAAAAAAAATTCCATACACTTTCCAATTACAAATCTTTTGCAAATTCTGTAGTAAAGATATACCGTAATCAGTCTCTGAAAAAAAAATCAATTGAGTTCAGGAAGTCTTGCGATCCTCCTAGTCTATGATTACAACTGGCCGCAACATAGAGGTCACATGCCATATTACTGGCATCATGGTGCCCATCGCCTACTCAGCGATACAGGACTTGACCACTGAGTAACTGCAGCGGTCACACGCTGGTCGTGATGGGCATTACCGCAGGATCACAGGGGAAAAGACGAGATGAGCGTTGTTACATTGTTATTGGAATTACAACTGATGCGGATTTTAGATTCTCCTCTAATGAGCAGCAAGGCAGAACACTAAGGCCGGCGTCACACTAGGAGTATGAAAATACGGTCCGTTTTTTACGGCCGTAATACGCAGTAATTGTCCCAAAACACTGTTCCGTATTCAATGCGAGGATGTGATTTTTTACGCACAAATTTATCCGTGTGTCATCTGTATGGCTTCCATGCGCAGGCTTGCAAAATGGACATATCATGGATCCATCGGCTCAAATATTCTTAAAAACCTATATACAGTAATTCAATTGCCGGCTTTTCCTATCTCCTTCACAAACCCGACATGATATGAGACATGGTTTACATACAGTAAACCATCTCATATCCCTTCTTTTATTACATATTCCTCTTTACTAATATAAGAAGTGTATGTGTGTTAAGTTTGGGGGCTCTAGCTATTAAATTAAAGGGTTAAATCCCGGAAAAAATTGGTATGGGCTCCCGCGCAATTTTCTCCGCCAGAGTGGGAAAGCCAGTGACTGAGGACAGATATTAATAGCCTAGAGAGGGACCATGGTTATAGGACCACCCCTGGCTAAAAACATCTGCCCCCAGCCACCCCAGAAAAGGCACATCTGGAAGATGCGCCTATTCTGGCACTTAGCCTCTCTCTTCCCACTCCCGTGTAGCGGTGGGATATGGGGTAATGAAGGGTTAATATCACCTTGCCTTTGTAAGGTGACATTAAGCCAGGTTAATAATGGAGAGGCGTCAATTATGACACCTATCCATTATTAATCCAATAATACGAAATGGTTAATAAAACACACACACATTATTAAAAAGTATTTTAATGAAATAAAGACACATGGTGTTGTAATATTTTATTATACTCTTAATCAACCTGAAGACCCTTGTCACCTGAAATAAAGTAAAAAAAACCAAACAACAATATTCCATACCTTCCGTCGTTCAGTCTTGTCCCACGCTGTAAATCCATCTGAAAGGGTTAAATCATTTTACACCCGGGAGCTCTGCTAATGCAGCTGTGCTCCTGCCTGTAAAACTTGGTGAATGAATGGAATGCAGGGGAATGTACTGTAGTTACCTCGAGTCGCGGTGATGCGCCCTCTGCTGGATGAACTCATATGAACTCGAGCGTGGGAAAATATTCAGAAAACTTCCCAGGCTTGAGTAAATATGAGTTCATCCAGCAGAGGGTGCATCACCGCGACTCGAGGTAACTACAGTACATTCCCCTGCATTCCATTCATTCACCAAGTTTTACAGACAGGAGCACAGCTGCATTAGCAGAGCTCCTGGGTGTAAAATGATTTAACCCCTTCAGATGGATTTACAGCGTGGGACAAGACTGAACGACGGAAGGTATGGAATATTGTTGTTTGTTTTTTTTTAACTTTATTTCAGGTGACAAGGGTCTTCAGGTGGATTAAGAGTATAATAAAATATTACAACACCATGTGTCTTTATTTCATTAAAATACTTTTTAATAATGTGTGTGTGTGTTTTATTAACCATTTCGTACTATTGGATTAATAATGGATAAGTGTCATAATTGACGCCTCTCCATTATTAACCTGGCTTAATGTCACCTTACAATAGCAAGGTGACATTAACCCTTCACTACCCAATATCCCACCTCTACACGGGAGTGGGAAGAGAGTGGCTAAGTGCCAGAATAGGCGCATCTTCCAGATGTGCCTTTTCTGGGGTGACTGGGGGCAGATGTTTTTAGCCAGGGGAGGTCCTATAACCATGGTCCCTCTCCTGGCTATTAATATCTGCTCTCAGTCAGTGGCTTTCCCACTCTGGCGGAGAAAATTGCGCGGGAGCCCACGCCAATTTTTTCCAAGATTTATCCCTTTAATTTAATAGCTAGAGACCCCAAATTTTACAAGAGACACTTGTTACATTAGTAAAGAGGAATATGCAAAAAAAGAAGGGACATGAGATGGTTTACTGTATGTAAACCATGTCTCATATCCTGTCGGATTTGTGAAGGAGATAGCAAAAGCCGGCAATTGAATTACCGGCTTTTCTGCTATCTAGCGCTGAATTAAATATAAATATATATATATATGTGCACCAAGAAAAACGCAACCAAGCGGCACTGTCCTGCCGAATTCAGACCTCTCTATGGGGATCACAGACGTGCAACCTGCTGTGCCGTTCAAGACTTCAGGTGCTCCTTCATGAAAAACAGTCTCTTAATCCAAAAACGTTTAGCAAGTACAAAAGATGAGGGCACTCACCCGTCTTCAATAAAACCAATTCCTTTATTTATGAAAAAACATCCAGAGGGTCGTTATGGCCGGGGGAGAGAGGGGGCCTCAGCCCGTGTGAGCAGAGGAGATGGACGACGGCCGTTTCGCGCTGTCCTGCGCTTCTACGGGTCGAATTGTGTATGGAACCGGCGGCGGATATAGTGCGCCTATCCGACACACCCCACCACTAAGTACCTCCCACACAACAACACGATACAATGAACACATATTAAAAACATTTGTTAAAAACAAGTGAGCTAATACATAGGCTTCTAGAATACGTATGTTACACATGGAGATTTATCATGCCACAGAATTATTAAACAGACAAATCAGATAAATCATTCTAACGCAACGATCATCCATTATATTACCTCTTGGCCGGGTACTACAACGCCCTCTAGAGGAATATGGACATATCGACCCTGTCATTGAAGCCAAGCGGACCCATTGCATTACTGCAATGGGTCCGCTTGGCTTCAATGACAGGGTCGATATGTCCATATTCCTCTAGAGGGCGTTGTAGTACCCGGCCAAGAGGTAATATAATGGATGATCGTTGCGTTAGAATGATTTATCTGATTTGTCTGTTTAATAATTCTGTGGCATGATAAATCTCCATGTGTAACATACGTATTCTAGAAGCCTATGTATTAGCTCACTTGTTTTTAACAAATGTTTTTAATATGTGTTCATTGTATCGTGTTGTTGTGTGGGAGGTACTTAGTGGTGGGGTGTGTCGGATAGGCGCACTATATCCGCCGCCGGTTCCATACACAATTCGACCCGTAGAAGCGCAGGACAGCGCGAAACGGCCGTCGTCCATCTCCTCTGCTCACACGGGCTGAGGCCCCCTCTCTCCCCCGGCCATAACGACCCTCTGGATGTTTTTTCATAAATAAAGGAATTGGTTTTATTGAAGACGGGTGAGTGCCCTAATCTTTTGTACTTACTAAACGTTTTTGGATATATATATATATATATGTGTCTCACTGACATATATATATATATATATATATATATATATATATATATATATATATATATATATATCTATAATATAACGCTGGGAGCGTCACTCTGTCCGAAGCCTCTATAGACTGCGCAAGCGCACGCGCCGGCGCAGTCTAGACCCCACAGAGCGACGCTCCCAGGAGATCGCGG
Organism: Ranitomeya variabilis; assembly: GCF_051348905.1. Lineage (NCBI taxonomy): Eukaryota > Metazoa > Chordata > Amphibia > Anura > Dendrobatidae > Ranitomeya > Ranitomeya variabilis. The sequence continues at coordinate 994,100,535 of NC_135233.1, read as the reverse complement.
TATGCGCAAACACTGAACGCACACCGCGATCTCCAACGGAGAAGCAGGGACCGCCAGGAGGGTAAGTATGATATATTTACCTGTCCCGTTCCTCCGTTGCGCGCTGCTCCTCCGTCCTCCGGTCCACATCCTCTGCCTGTGATGTTCAGAGGGCGCGATGACGCGCTTAATGCGCGCCGCCCTCTGACTGAACAGTCACAGCCAGAGGACCGGAAGACAGACCGGCGCGCAGCACTGGATCAGGGCCAGGTGACTATAGCAAGTGCCGGGGGCCTGAGCTAGCGGCGACTCCGGCACCTGACCCCCACAGCGCGCCGGTGTCCCCGACTGCTCAGGCCCCCAGCACCGCCGTGCACAGCCACCGCACCCAGCCACCGCACCCAGCACAGCCTGAGCCACCGCACCCAGCACAGCCTGAGCCACCGCACCCAGCACAGCCTGAGCCACCGCACCCAGCACAGCCTGAGCCACCGCACCCAGCACAGCTGCCCACAGCCACCGCACCCAGCACAGCCGCCCACAGCCACGCACAGCCGCCCCCACTCCGGACCGCCACGCACAGCCGCCCACGCACAGCACAGCCACATACAGCCGCCGCACCCAGCATAGCCACGCACAGCCACCGCACCCAGCACTGCCACGCACAGCTGCCGCACCCAGCACAGCCGCCGCACCCAGCACAGCCGCCCACACCCCGCACAGCCGCCCGCACCCAGCACAGCCTGAGCCACCGCACCCAGCACAGCCTGAGCCACCGCACCCAGCACAGCCTGAGCCACCGCACCCAGCACAGCCTGAGCCACCGCACCCAGCACAGCCTGAGCCACCGCACCCAGCACATCCGCCCACAGCCATCGCACCCAGCACAGCCGCCCACAGCCACGCACAGCCGCCCCCACTCAGCACCGCCACGCACAGCCGCCCACGCACAGCACAGCCACATACAGCCGCCACACCCAGCACCGCCACGCACAGCTGCCGCACCCAGCACAGCCGCCCACACCCAGCACAGCCACGCACAGCCGCCTGCACTCAGCACCGCCACGCACAGCTGCCCGCACTCAGCACTGCCACGCACAGCCGCCCACACACAGCACAGCCACATACAGCCGCCCGCACTCAGCACAGCCGCCTGCACTGATGGGGGCGCAGGATGGAGCAGCACATGACAGGGTGGAGCAGAACATGACAGGATGGGGGCGCAGGATGGAGCAGCACAGCCACCGCACCCAGCACAGCCGCCCGCACCCAGCACAGCCTGAGCCACCGCACCCAGCACAGCCGCCGCACCCAGCACAGCCGCCGCACCCAGCACAGCCACCGCACCCAGCACAGCCACGCACAGCCGCCGCACCCAGCACAGCCACGCACAGCCACCGCACCCAGCACAGCCGCCGCACCCAGCACAGCCGCCGCACCCAGCACAGCCACCGCACCCAGCACAGCCACGCACAGCCGCCGCACCCAGCACAGCCACGCACAGCCACCGCACCCAGCACAGCCACGCACACCCACGCACAGCCGCCTGCACTCAGCACCGCCACGCACAGCCGCCCACACCCAGCACAGCCGCCTGCACTCAGCACCGCCACGCACAGCCGCCCGCACTCAGCACAGCCGCCCGCACTCAGCACCGCCATGCACAGCCGCCTGCACTCAGCACCGCCACGCACAGCCGCCCACGCACAGCACAGCCATATACAGCCGTTGCACCCAGCATAGCCACCGTACCCAGCACCGCCACGCACAGCCGCCGCACCCAGCACCGCCACGCACAGCCGCCTGCACTCAGCACCGCCATGCACAGCCGCCCGCACTCAGCACAGCCACGCACAGCCGCCCGCACCCAGCACAGCCGCCTGCACTCAGCACAGCCACGCACAGCCGCCCGCACCCAGCACAGCCGCCCGCACCCAGCACAGCCGCCTGCACTCAGCACAGCCACGCACAGCCGCCCACACCCAGCACAGCCGCCCACAGCCACGCACAGCCGCCTGCACTCAGCACCGCCATGCACAGCTGCCCGCACTCAGCACCGCCATGAACAGCCACCCACGCACAGCACAGCCACATACATCCGCCCGAACTCAGCACAGCCGCTCGCACTTAGCACAGCCGCCCGCACTGATGGGGGCGCAGGATGGAGCAGCACATGACAGGATGGGGGCGCAGGATGGAGCAGCACATGACAGGGTGGAGCAGCACATGACAGGATGGGGGCGCAGGATGGAGCAGCACAGCCACCACACCCAGCACAGCCACCGCACCCAGCACAGCCACGCACAGCCGCCGCACCCAGCACAGCCACCGCACCTAGCACAGCCGCCCGCAGCCACGCACAGCCGCCTGCACTCAGTACCGCCACGCACAGTCGCCCGCACCCAGCACAGCCACGCACAGCCGCCCGCACCCAGCACAGCCACGCACAGCCGCCCGAACCCAGCACAGCCACGCCCAGCCGCCCGAACCCAGCGCAGCCGCCCGCACCCAGCGCAGCCGCCCACGCACAGCCACATACAGCCGCCCGCACTCAGCACAGCCGCCCGCACTGATGGGGGCGCAGGATGGGAGCACATGACAGGATGGGGATGCAGGATGGAGCAGCACATGACAGGATGGGAGAGCAAGATGGGAGCAGCACATACCAGGATGGAGACCATATACCAATATAAATGCTCGCCACCCGGGCGTAGAACGGGTTCAATAGCTAGTATATATATATATATATATATATATATATATATATATATATATATATATATATATATATATATATATATATATATATATATATATATATACACAGTGGGGCAAAAAAGTATTTAGTCATTCAGCAATAGTGCAAGTTCCACCACTTAAAAAGATGAGAGGCGTCTGTAATTTACATCATAGGTAGACCTCAACTATGGGAGACAAACTGAGAAAAAAAAATCCAGAAAATCACATTGTCTGTTTTTTTATCATTTTATTTGCATATTATGGTGGAAAATAAGTATTTGGTCAGAAACAAAATTTCATCTCAATACTTTGTAATATATCCTTTGCTGGCAATGACAGAGGTCAAACGTTTTCTGTAAGTCTTCACAAGGTTGCCACACACTGTTGTTGGTATGTTGGCCCATTCCTCCATGCAGATCTCCTCTAGAGCAGTGATGTTTTTGGCTTTTCGCTTGGCAACACGGACTTTCAACTCCCTCCAAAGGTTTTCTATAGGGTTGAGATCTGGAGACTGGCTAGGCCACTCCAGGACCTTGAAATGCTTCTTACGAAGCCACTCCTTCGTTGCCCTGGCGGTGTGCTTTGGATTATTGTCATGTTGAAAGACCCAGCCACGTTTCATCTTCAATGCCCTTGCTGATGGAAGGAGGTTTGCACTCAAAATCTCACGATACATGGCCCCATTCATTCTTTCATGTACCCGGATCAGTCGTCCTGGCCCCTTTGCAGAGAAACAGCCCCAAAGCATGATGTTTCCACCACCATGCTTTACAGTAGATATGGTGTTTGATGGATGCAACTCCGTATTCTTTTTCCTCCAAACACGACAAGTTGTGTTTCTACCAAACAGTTCCAGTTTGGTTTCATCAGACCATAGGACATTCTCCCAAAACTCCTCTGGATCATCCAAATGCTCTCTAGCAAACTTCAGACGGGCCCGGACATGTACTGGCTTAAGCAGTGGGACACGTCTGGCACTGCAGGATCTGAGTCCATGGTGGCGTAGTGTGTTACTTATGGTAGGCCTTGTTACATTGGTCCCAGCTCTCTGCAGTTCATTCACTAGGTCCCCCCGCGTGGTTCTGGGATTTTTGCTCACCGTTCTTGTGATCATTCTGACCCCACGGGGTGGGATTTTGCATGGAGCCCCAGATCGAGGGAGATTATCAGTGGTCTTGTATGTCTTCCATTTTCTAATTATTGCTCCCACTGTTGATTTCTTCACTCCAAGCTGGTTGGCTATTGCAGATTCAGTCTTCCCAGCCTGGTGCAGGGCTACAATTTTGTTTCTGGTGTCCTTTGACAGCTCTTTGGTCTTCACCATAGTGGAGTTTGGAGTCAGACTGTTTGAGGGTGTGCACAGGTGTCTTTTCATACTGATAACAAGTTTAAACAGGTGCCATTACTACAGGTAATGAGTGGAGGAAAGAGGAGAAGTTACAGGTCTGTGAGAGCCAGAAATCTTGATTGTTTGTTTCTGACCAAATACTTATTTTCCACCATAATATGCAAATAAAATGATAAAAAAAACAGACAATGTGATTTTCTGGATTTTTTTTTCTCAGTTTGTCTCCCATAGTTGAGGTCTACCTATGATGTAAATTACAGACGCCTCTCATCTTTTTAAGTGGTGGAACTTGCACTATTGCTGAATGACTAAATACTTTTTTGCCCCACTGTATATACCTATTCTATGTGTAGACATTTAGTCTACCTATTCTATTCTATTTTGTCAGTGTGATTTTACTGTACACCGCACTGAATTGCCGGCTTTTCTGAACACCGGTGCGTATTTCTCGCAAGTCACACGCATGGTCCGTGTGTAATCCGTAATTTTCCCGCCCCATAGACTTTCATTGGTGGATTTTTTGCGCAATACGGTGACAAATGCAGCATGCCGCGATTTTCTACGCCCGTAACATACCGTATATTACGGATGCGTAATATACGGCAGATAGGAGCTACCCATAGAGAATCATTGGGCTGTGTGCAATGCGTATTTTCTGGACGTATTTTCTGCGCTCATACGTCCGTAAAACTCGCTAGTGTGACGCCGGCCTACTATCTTATTGTTTCCCTGGCAGAATAAATCCCCCCATACAGGGCACACGGGAGGCAGCAGTATTATTAATGGTGATGGGCCTCGGGCAGAGGTTACATGGAGACCCCGGAGCTTACAGCTATTCCATCTGTAATTGGGGAAATTACTAAAGGCACAAGGAGAATCCGCGTGATGGAGTTACCTGTGTCTTCACGCGGACATCCGTCCTGGCTCCACATTCGAGCAGGAGCTGCACAGCGCTGACATCCGCAGCTTTAACAGCAAAGAAAAGTGCCAACATAGGAATGCTGCATACATTAGGGTCAGCGCCTCGCAGGAGAAGCAGGTTCAGGGTCGATCTTAGATTTTTATTCCTAGGACAATAAAATATTATTTATTTATAAATAAGTCATGAGTCATCGCCCGTATGTAAGTGGCCCTATAGATTGTGTAGGCGAGGGATAGGAAATGTCAGCAGGTAGGAACGGGTAAATAAATAGTTGTCCAGGTTGGGAAAAATAGTTTTTTTTTTCCCCCAAAAACAGCACCACACATGTCCACTAGTTGTTTTTGGCAATGCAGATTGGCTCCTTTGAAGTGGTTGCAATGCCACATACAACCTGTGAACGAACGTCCTCCTTAAAAAAGGATATAGTGGTTATTAGGGTTACCTGGGACATTTAAGTCATCATATATGGGTATTGTCGGACAGTACTTGTAAATACAAACAATTTAGCTATTTACTGTTTATTAAAGTGTTCAGCCGTTCTTGAGATATATAACTTTTCTTTTGTATACAGCTCGTTGCCTTAGAAACCGACCACCACTGCTAGAACTCAGAGCGTGCACAGTGCTCACCAGCTCTTTTCAATTCACTTTTTAAATGCTGTTTTGAAACTCGCCAGTATCCCTGTAGATCGGACGATCCAACCAGCTACTGCGCGGCACTCGCAGGCTAAACAGCAGAGGTGGTCGGTGTCCTAGGCAATCCGCTATGAATGATAGGAAAGAAAGTTAGTAATATTTAACAAATGGCTGCAAATTTTAATAAGTAGTAAATTGCAAATGTGCTTGTTTTTACAAGTACTACTTACTATCTCACAACATCCATACACGAAGATGAGAATAACCCCTTAATGTTCTATCTTTTCATCAATAATCAATAGGGTTGGGACCCTCACCAATAAGCAGACCTTCAGACACTGTGCTGTGTGTATGTTCATGGCTGTGACTTGTAGTGCAGCTCAGCCAATCACAGCCAGCACCAGGTACGAGTACATCTATATGTATGGAGCTGCACATACAATGCAGGAGCTGCAGGGATTTTTGCCGACAATTCATTCTGCTTATAGTTAGGTGGCAGGGAATGTTTAAGGTGATAAATCTCCAATCGATCATCCACTGATGGGTGTTAAGAAGTGCACATCAGAAATTTGGATACCCTCCTTAAAGGGATTGTATCAGTAGGATAAACCCTCCTAAGGCATCTATATGGGCATGCAGGTCATAGGAAGCTGAAATAAATAATACCGTAATATCTGCGATCCAATGTCTTATGCCAGAGAAATCCACATTTTTCTTATATGTAAATGAGCTGTTAAGATCAATGGGTTGGAAGTAGATCTCCCAGAGAATCTGCCTCCAGAGGAGGTGTTACCAGTGTGAGACATGTAATGGCTGCTTATAAAATATGAACCACACCATCAATGATAGTACAGATTTGGCACTGCCTCCCATACCTATGATGATCAGGGGCGGAATCCGCTTCCTCACTTTCTACACTTGCTGCAGTTTTGGAGCTCACAGACGTGTGGTGGGATTCGTCAGATAATGGAGATATTTCACCATTCTTCTCCGGATCCATTTCATTCCCAGCACAGTTCTCGTTTTTAGACCTGTCCAATGCAACGTTGCTTTTTTCTTCCTATATTAGTTAAAAGATGTTAGAATAAGGTTAGTAGAAAATGTAGACAGCCGCCATACTTTTACCTGCCATACTGTTACCCGCCATACTGTTACCCACCATACTGTTACCCACCATACTGTTACCTACCATACTGTTACCCGCCATACTGTTACCTACCATACTGTTACCCGCCATACTGTTACCCGCCATACTATTATCCGCCATACTGTTACCCGCCATACTGTTACCTACCATACTGTTACCCGCCATACTGTTACCCGCCATACTATTATCCGCCATACTGTTACCCGCCATACTGTTACCTACCATACTGTTACCCGCCATACTGTTACCCGCCATACTGTTACCCGCCATACTATTATTCGCCATACTGTTACCCGCCAAACTGTTACCTACCATACTGTTACCCGCCATACTGATACCCGCCCTACTCTTACCCGCCATACTGTTACCGCCATACTGTTGCCCGCCATACTGTTGCCCGCCATACTGTTACCCGCCATACTGTTACCTACCATACTGTTACCCGCCATACTGTTACCCGCCCTACTCTTACCAGCCATACTGTTACCGCCATACTGTTGCCCGCCATACTGTTACCCGCCATACTGTTACCCGCCATACTGTTACCGCCATACTGTTACCCGCCATACTGTTACCGCCATACTGTTACCCGCCATACTGTTGCCCGCCATACTGTTGCCCGCCATACTGTTACCCGCCATACTGTTACCGCCATACTGTTACCCGCCATACTGTTACCCGCCATACTATTACCTGCCATACTGTTACCCGCCATACTATTATCCGCCATACTGTTACCCGCCATACTGTTACCCGCCATACTGTTACCTACCATACTGTTACCCGCCATACTGTTACCCGCCCTACTCTTACCAGCCATACTGTTACCGCCATACTGTTGCCCGCCATACTGTTGCCCGCCATACTGTTACCCGCCATACTGTTACCTACCATACTGTTACCCGCCATACTGTTACCCGCCCTACTCTTACCAGCCATACTGTTACCCGCCATACTGTTACCCGCCATACTGTTACCCGCCATACTATTACCTGCCATACTGTTACCCGCCATACTATTATCCGCCATACTGTTACCCGCCATACTGTTACCCACCATACTGTTACCTACCATACTGTTACCCGCCATACTGTTACCCGCCCTACTCTTACCAGCCATACTGTTACCGCCATACTGTTACCCGCCATACTGTTGCCCGCCATACTGTTACCCGCCATACTGTTACCGCCATACTGTTACCCGCCATACTGTTACCCGCCATACTTTTACCGCCATACTGTTACCCGCCATACTGTTACCCGCCATACTGTTCCCCTCCATACTGTTGCCCGCCATACTGTTACCCGCCATACTGTTACCCGCCATACTGTTACCGCCATACTGTTACCCGCCATACTGTTACCCGCCATACTATTACCTGCCATACTGTTACCCGCCATACTATTATCCGCCATACTGTTACCCGCCATACTGTTACCCGCCATACTGTTACCTACCATACTGTTACCCGCCATACTGTTACCCGCCCTACTCTTACCAGCCATACTGTTGCCCGCCATACTGTTGCCCGCCATACTGTTGCCCGCCATACTGTTACCCGCCATACTGTTACCTACCATACTGTTACCTACCATACTGTTACCCGCCATACTGTTACCCGCCCTACTCTTACCCGCCATACTGTTACCGCCATACTGTTGCCCGCCATACTGTTACCCGCCATACTGTTACCTGCCATACTGCTACCCGCCATACTGTTACCCGCCATACTAATACTGTAGTGGGTCAGATTTATCAGTACTGACAACTTAAACTGGACAGCCTGAAAGTTCTCCTGATTTATCATAGCGCTTTATGCTCTTTGCCATTTGCTGGAAAAGGTGCAGAAAGTATCTAAAACACTTCATAAATATGGTGAAAATCATGAAAAAGTCTTTTTTTCAAGCACCAATCGTTTAGCTTAGTAAATCTCCCCTTTATTAACATTTACAGCATTGTATAGAAATGTATAGGGCCCTCTGGGTGCTGCACGGACTATTGGACAAGGTGCAGCAACTATTAGGCAGGGACCTGGATGACACTATGTGCTCGCCATATTATTAGGCTAGGTGCAGACAGCCGTGTATTCTCTCATCTGAGAGAATCGGCCCGATTATGAAATCACACTCTGATCAGAGTGTGATCATAGTGTTATCAATTCTCTCGGATGAGAAGATGGAGAAAAAAATGTCTTCACGTTCTTCATTCTGCCAGTGCGTGGAAATCAGACTGCACTCAGATGTCATCCCAGTGCAGTCTGATGGTTTCCACGCATTCACGGACTTCCATGGCTGAGTGCGGTCTGAATATTGGATCAAACTCAGGCATAGAGTGATGTTTTGTCAGATGGCACCTTGACCGAAAATATAGCAATGTATGCAAGTCCTTAATCTGTGTCCCCTGTGCCACTATGTGGTTAAGGCACCACTCCAGTATTTTTATCCAGCTCTGGAGTGGTGCTTTAAATGTAAGCCCGCCGCCCCGGTCATAAACTCACCCTCTGGCAGCTTCACCGCTTTTCGGCATCATCTTGTGACAGTAGCTTCTGACAAGCAGGAAGTCAGACGTTACGTCACAAGCTCTCAATACAAGTCTATGAGCGGCAGAACGAGGCCAGAACAAGGCTCAAGTAGACTTTTATTGAATAGTGACCTCCGCGCCGCTCCATGAAACACCGGAGTGTGCCGACACGTCACTTTTCGCTGAAGACTGACGGAAGCGACGCTGGAAAAGGATGAAGGCAGCAGCTGAGTATGAGACGGGGGGCAGGGGAATCATATTTAAAGCGCCACTCCGGTGGTGCAATAAAAAACCGCTGGAGTGGTGCTTTAATAGATTATTCCTACATAATTTAGAATTTATCCTTGAAAACACCACTGCGCCCTATTAACACAAATAAACTATAAACATAGGCCTCTATTCACCAGTGAGGCCTCATACAGACATCCATTTTTCACTTCTGTGTGTTTTCACAGAGAGAGCACATAGAGATTATATCCTATGGGGATGATCACATGTCCGAAAAAAAAAAATTACGGAGTCATGTCTGGTTGTGATGGGAGCCACATGTCAAAATTACCTATATAATTCTATGGGTCCATTCTCATCATGGACACGCAGACATCCGCAAGATGTCCGTGATTAACAATGGAATGTATAGGAAATGATTTGCAATTCATTTTTTTATATGACAAAATCATAATATTATGTAATATTTCAAGCATATAATAAAACGGCCTCCGGTATCAGCACTATGCACAGGTCAGACGTTCTTCTGCCCTCCATGTACGGTCCATTGACTTGATGAATACCGGTGCGGTGGCGCTGACAGCACTGATCGCTCGGGATCACACTGCTTCTTATACGAGGGTGTGGGAAATAATCCTCACCTTGTACGAGGGGAGATTTCGCTCAGCCACGTTAGGCCAGAATGACTTTGTGCTGTAGAAGAGCATCAGGCACAAGGACAAAGCAGGGAGCCCCTCGTCATTCCTCCTGCTAACATCCGCTCCATTGTCGAGAAGAAGGTTAATGACGTTATTATGGCCATTTACCTGAAAGAAGACTGGTTAGCACACTAGATGGCAAAGCACGCACATCATTTATAGCATAAACATCGCTTGTCTGCTTCTATAACAAAGAGGGGAAAATGGTAAAAAAAAAAAATTAGGAAGTTATAAAAAAAAAATAAAATTGTCCTATGTCGCTATTTCCTGAGAGCTGCAATTTTTCTATGGATGGAGATTTGAGGAATTGTTTTTTGCTTGTTTGTTACCATTTTGGGGTATATACAACGCCTTGATTGCTTCTCATGGTTTTAGGTGCAATGATAAAGAAAGAGCAATTCTGATGTTTCAATCTAATTTTGCATTATGGAGATTAACGCGCTGGTAAAATAATTTTACATTTTTTGCAGACGCAACAATACCAAATATGTTTATTTTTCATATTTTTTTTATGTCTTTATTCTTAAAGGGGGCAAATGCGGAGTGATTTAACTTTTTTTTTGCATGTGTTGTAACGCTCCGAATTCGTTAACATTCCTATTTTTCAGTTGTTGTTGGTATTGGTTGTGATTGGCTATCTGACATTTTTATAGATACCATTTTCTTGTGTTGAAGCGACTGAATAAAAGACAAATCTAGTGTTCCGATCTTTTTACAGCACTTACCAATGGGGTAAATTAAACGTAATAAATTGTTACAACAGACTTCTACGGACGCAACAATACCACATATGTGTAATTTTATTTATTTTCACTTCTTTATTTTCAATGGGGTAAAAAAGGAAGGTTATTCAAATGTTTATATATTTATTTCTACACTATTAATAACATTTTTTACTTTATTTTTTTTTTCCCCTTAAGGAAGTTGAACCTGCAGTAGTCTGATCTCTTATACTATACAGTGGGTACGGAAAGTATTCAGACACATTTACATTTTTCACTCTTTGTTTCATTGTAGCCATTTGGTAAATTCAAAAAAGTTCATTTTTTTTCTCAGTAATGTACACTCAGCACCCCAACTGGACTGAAAAAAACAGAAATGCAGAAATGTTTGCAAATGTAATAAAAAAATAAAAACTGAAATATCACATGGTCATAAGTATTCAGTCCCTTTTGCTCAGTATTGAGTAGAAGCACCTTTTGAGCTAGTACAGCCATAATTCTTCTTGGGAATAATGCCACAAGTTTTTCACACCTAGATTTGGGGATTCTCTGCCATTCTTCCTTGCAGATCCTCTCCAGTTCCGTCAGGTTGGATGGTGAACGTTGGTGGACAGCCATTTTCAGGACTCTCCAGAGATGCTCAATTGGGTTTAGGTCAGGGCTCTGGCTGGGCCAGTCACGAATGGTCACAGAGTTGTTCTGAAGCCACTCCTTTGTGATTTTAACTGTGTGCTTAGGGTCATTGTCTTGTTGGATGGTGAACCTTCGGCCAAGTCTGAGGTCCAGAGCACTCTGGAAGAGGTTTTCATCCAGGATATCTCTGTACTTGGCTGCATTCATGTTTCCTTCAATGACAACCAGTCATCCTGTCCCTGCAGCTGAAAAACACCCCCATAGCATGATGTTGCCACCACCATGTTTCACTGTTGGGATTGTATTGGGCAGGTGATGAGCAGTGCCTGGTTTTCTCCACACATACCGCTTAGAATTATCACCAAAAAGGTCTATCTTCGTTTCATCAGACCAGAGAATCTTATTTCTCATAGTCTGGGAGTCCTTCATGTGTTTTTTAGCAAACTCTATGCGGGCTTTCATATGTCTTGCACTGAGGAGAGGCTTCCGCCGGGCCACTCTGCCATAAAGGTCCGACTGGTGGAGGGCTGCAGTGATAATTGACTTTGTGGAAATTTCTTCCATCTCCCTACTGCATCTCTGGAGCTCAGCCACAGTGATCTTGGGGTTCTTCTTTACCTCTCTCACCAAGGCTCTTCTCCCACGATTGCTCAGTTTGGCTGGACGGCCAGATCTAGGAAGACTTCTGATGGTCCCAAACTTCTTCCATTTAAGGATTATGGAGGCCATTGTGCTCTTAGGAACCTTGAGTACTGCAGAAATTCTGTTGTAACCTTGGCCACATCTGTGCCTTGCCACAATACTGTCTCTGAGCTCCTTGGCCAGTTCCTTTGACCTCATGAGTCTGACATGCACTGTGAGCTGTGAGGTCTTATATAGACAGGTGTGTGCCTTTCCAAATCAAGTCCTATCAGTTTAATTAAACACAGCTGGACTCCAATGAAGGAGTAGAACCATCTCAAGGAGGATCACAAGGAAATGGACAGCATGTGACTTAAATATGAGTGTCTGAGCAAAGGGTGTAAATACTTATGACCATGTGATATTTGAGTTTTTCTTTTTTTATTACATTTGCTACAATTTCTACATTTCTGTTTTTTTCCAGTCAAGATGGGGTGCAGAGTGTACATTAATGAGAAAAAAATGAACTTTTTGAATTTACCAAATGGCTGCAATGAAACAAAGGGTGAAACATTTAAAGGGGTCTGAATACTTTCCGTACGCACTGTATACTGCTATACAATAGTATTGCAGTATATAGTTAAAATCACTGTCTCCTATGAATGTCAGCCACAAACTTGTCTTTACAGGAGCACAATCATGGCTGGCATGGGGGTCTTCATCAGTCCCCTAGGCTGCCATAGCAGCCCACATTCATGCTTTGAGGGGGGCTAATGGGCACATGGAGTGGTGGGCACTCCTCCAGTTAATTCACTTTCAATGGCGCTGTCAGAGACTTAAAACCTCATTTAAGGAGTCAACAGCAGTGGGCAGAGCTCGGCTCCACATGCTGACGTTAGAGGCATATGATGGCTGAACAATACATCCAGCGTCTGCCGGGAATGACGCAGGTTCGGCTCCACATGCTGAGGTTAGAGGCAGATGATGGCTGAACAATACATTCAGCATCTGCCGGGAATGACGCAGGCTCAGCTCCATATGCTGACGTTAGAGGCAGATGATGGTTGAACAATACATTCAGCATCTGCCGGGAATGATGCAGGCTCAGCTCCATATGCTGACATTAGAGGCATATGATGGTTGAACAATACATCCAGCATTTGCCGTGAATGATGCAGGCTCGGCTCCACATGCTGACGTTAGAGGCAGATGATGGCTGAACAATACATCCAGCGTCTGCCGGTAATGACGCAGGTTCGGCTCCACATGCTGAGGTTAGAGGCAGATGATGGCTGAACAATACATTCAGCATCTGCCGGGAATGATGCAGGTTCAGCGCCACATGCTGAGGTTAGAGGCAGATGATTGCAAAACAGCACATCCTGTGTCTGCTGCGAATGATGCAGACTCAGTTCCTGAGCCAGCTGAAAGAGACTTGATATTGAATGTACCTATCGCTAAAGGAGCCATTTATTCATTTATTTCTTAAATACATGGTCAGTTACAATTGGAATACAAATGGACATGTAAACCTAACCATTAGGCATTGTTTAAAGCAATGACCCCCTTTAAGTAAAACCCTAGGGATTTCCTACTAGATATCTATACCCAAAACATAATGTACATACACAGAAATATGGCATAACTTTACAGCTAAAAATAGAGAAAATTTCACAAAAAACTAGTGACTAAACCTCAAAAACAAATGAAACATCCACATTAATAGTAAGTGTGAACTCACCCTTTAAAGGTAGATAACATAAATGGTATATGGCAACTCACAGTGGCGGCGTGTAGAGCGGTCTGCCCACTGTCATCAGACACATCCACATGGGCTAAACCATGTCTTAGGATTGTAGAGATGGTCTCCAAATCTCCCAGCCCAGCCATCTCTATCAGCTGCTCAGCAGAGCGCTCACGGGGACCTCTTGGACCAAATTTTGCCCGATCGTTCCTCATAATTGAACACATATTCCAGTCAAAATGTTCCGGTCTGTTTCTGATGGAATGAGAATGTGACTTATAAGTGGTGAATGATTTTTCATTTCCATATAGTCAGGTTAGGCATGTCTACCTTTTTGAATAAATCAATTAATATTTAACATTTTATCAGAAAAGACTCAGTATGAGACCAGATATTACGTAAATTTACTAATACTTTCCTTTTTTGTAATGGCTAAATTATTCATATTAGTGAAATATGGAAAATATAACAAACAAAGAATGTCAGGTATGTACACACTTGGTCAAAATTATTGGTACCCCTCATTTAATGACAGAAAAACCCACAATGGTCACAGAAATAACTTGAATCTGACAGATGTATGAAAACACAATGAAAGTCAGACATTGCTTTTAAACCATGTTTCCATAGAATTAAAAAAATAAAACTCATGACATAGGCCTGGACAGAAATGATGTTACCCCTGAAAATAATGTGACAAAAGGGACATGTTAAATTGCAGTGTGTCCACTAACAAGCATCACAGGTGTCTACAATCTTGGAATCAGTGAGTGGGCCTGTATATAGGGCTACAGATACTCACTGTGCTGTTTGGTGACATGGTGTGTATCACACTCAACATGGACCAGAGGAAGCAAAAGAAAGAGTTGTCTCAGGAGATTAGAAAGAAAATTATAGACAAACATGTTAAAGGTAAGTTATAAGACCATCTCCAAGCAGCTTGATGTTCCTGTGACTACAGTTGCACATATTATTCAGAAATGCAAGATCCATGGGACTGTAGCCAACCTCCCTGGATGTGGCCGCAGGAGGAAAATTGATGACAAATCAAAGAGACGGATAATACGAATGGTAATAAAAGAGCCCAGAAAAACTTCTAAACAGATTAAACGTGAACTTCAAGCTTAAGGAGCATCAGTGTCAGATCGCACCATCTGTCGTTGTATAAGCCAAAATGGACTTCATGAGAGATGACCAAGGAGGACACCATTGTCAAAAAAAAATCATAAAAAAGCCAGACTGAAATTTGCCAAACTACATGTTGACAAGCCGCAAAGCTTCTAGGAGAATATCCTATGGACAGATGAGACATAAATGGAACTTTTCGGCAGGGCACATCAGCTCTATGTTCACAGACGGAAAAATGAAGCATATCAAGAAAAGAACACTGTCCCTACTGTGAAACATGGAGAAGGCTCTGTTATGTTCTGGGGCTGCTTTGCCGCATCTGGCACAGGGTGTCTAGAATCTGTGCAGGGTACAATGAAATCTCAAGACTATCAAGGGATTCTAGAGAGAAATGTGCTGCCCAGTGTCAGAAAGCTTGGTCTTAGTAGCAGGTCATGGGTCTTTCTAACAGGATAATGACCCAAAACACACAGATAAAAACATACAAGAATGGCTAAGAGGAAAACATTGGACTATTCTGAAGTGGCCTTCTATGAGTCCTGACCTAAATCCTATTAAGCATCTTTGGAAAGAGCTGAAAAATGCAGTCTGGAAAAGGCAACCTTCAAACATGAGACAACTAGAGCAGTTTGTTCTTGAGGAGTGGGCCAAAATACAGTTAGGTCCATATATATTTGGACAGACACAACATTTTTCTAATTTTGGTTATAGACATTATCACAATGAGTTTTATACAAAACCATTCAGATGCAGTTGAAGTTCAGACTTTTAGCTTTCATTTGAGGGTATCCACATTAAAATTGGATGAAAGGTTTAGGAGTTTCAGCTCCTTAACATATGCCACCCTGTTTTTAAAGGGACCAAAAGTAATTGGACAATTGACTCCAAGGCTATTTCATGGACAGGTGTGGGCAATCCCTTTGTTATGTCATTCTCAATTAAGCAGATAAAAGGCCTGGAGTTGATTTGAGGTGTGGTGCTTGCATTTGGAAGGTTTTGCTGTGAAGTAAACATGCGGTCAAAGGAGCTCTCCATGCAGGTGAAACAAGACATCCTTAAGCTGCGAAAACAGAAAAAACCCATCCGAGAAATTGCTACAATATTAGGAGTGGCAAAATCTACAGTTTGGTACATCCTGAGAAAGAAAGAAAGCACTGGTGAACTCATCAATGCAAAAAGACCTGAGCGCCCACGGAAGACAACAGTGGTGGATGATCGCAGAATAATCTCCATGGTGAAGAGAAACCCCTTCACAACAGCCAACCAAGTGACGAATACTCTCCAGGAGGTCGGCGTATCAATATCCAAATCTACCATAAAGAGAAGACTGCATGAAAGTAAATACAGAGGGTTCACTGCACGGTGCAAGCCACTCATAAGCATCAACAATAAAATGGCTAGACTGGACTATGCTAAAAAACATCTAAAAAAGCCAGAACAGTTCTGGAAGAACATTCTTTGGACAGATGAAACCAAGATCAACCTCTACCAGAATGATGGAAAGAGAAAAGTATGGCGAAGGCGTGGTACAGCTCATGATCCAAAGCATACCACATCATCTGTAAAACACGGCGGAGGCAGTGTGATGGCTTGGGCATGCATAGCTGCCAGTGGCACTGGGTCACTAGTGTTTATTGATGATGTGACACAGGACAGAAGCAGCCGAATGAATTCTGAGGTATTCAGAGCCATACTGTGTGCTCAGATCCAGCCAAATGCAGCCAAACTGGTTGGTCGTTGTTTCATCCTACAGATGGACAATGACCCAAAACATAAAGCCAAAGCAACTCAGGAGTTTATTAAAGCAAAGAAGTGGAATATTCTTGAATGGCCAAGTCAGTCACCTGATCTCAACCCAAGTGAGCATGCGTTTCACTTGTTAAAGACTAAACTTCAGACAGAAAGGCCCATAAACAAACAACAACTGAAAACCACCACAGTGAAGGCCTGGCAGAGCATCAAAAAGGAGGAAACACAGCGTCTGGTGATGTCCATGAGTTCTAGACATCAGGCAGTCATTGCCAACAAAGGGTTTTCAACCAAGTACTAAAAATGAACATTTTATTTAAAATTATTGAATCTGTCCAATTACTTCTGGTCCCTTTAAAAACAGGGTGGCACATGTTAAGGAGCTGAAACTCCTAAACCCTTCATCCAATTTTAATGTGGATACCCTCAAATGAAAGCTGAAAGTCTGAACTTCAACTGCATCTGAATTGTTTTGTTTAAAATTCATTGTGGTAATGTCGATGACCAAAATTAGAAAAATGATGTATCTGTCCAAATATATATGGACCTAACTGTACCTGTTGAGAGGTGCAGAAGTCTCATTGACAGGAATCGTTTGATTGCAGTGATTGCCTCAAAAGGTTGTGTAATAAAATATTTAGTTAAGGGTACCATCATTTCTGTCCAGGCCTATTTCATGAGTTTTATTTTTTTTTAATTCTGTGGAAGCATGGTTGAAAAGTAATGTCTGACTTTCATTTGTTCATTTTCACAGATTTTTTATTTATTATTACTTTTGTCAGATTCAAGTTATTTCTCTGATCATTGTGGGACTTTCTGTCATTAAATGAGGAGTACCAACAATTTTGACCGAGTGTGTAACAGCTGAATCGGTTATTAATTATAACCAGGAACAAATATTTCCATTTTCTGCTATGTAGTTTGCATTTAGTATATCCTGCTGAACTCGGTATCATTCACATTAAAGAAGGTGTCCAGTACTATAACTTTTTTTTTCATAAATCTTGCTATTAATTGCCACTCAAAACATCCACTGTGTCTATTTTAGCAATATTACCTTTTATCATGCTGCAGCAGCACATCTTCAGTGCTGGATCCAGCTCTCATGGGGTTAATCGACAACTTCTTTTCTCCTGACTTACTGTGCTCTAATACTACAAGTTCCATGATGCATTGCACTGGCCTGTAAGCCCGAACTTACCACACCCACTCCAAAACACACCCAAACCCCTCCCTCCTCTATCTTCAATCTGACGCATCTTAAGACATTGCAAGCACCTAGGCTGATGACGAGAGGTCACATCAGGGTCACAAGCCCAAAAGCAGCACAGATAGATAGACCCCCACGCAATTTTCTGCGACAGAGGGGAAAAGCTGACGGCCAGGGGCCAATATTTGTAGCCTGGGAAGGGGGTAATACCCATTTTAATGAAATAAAACACAACACGGTTTTCATATTTTTATTGCACGCCCAGATCCAAGCCACACCCTCGGTCTCCTATAATAAAAAGTAAAACAATAAACCAACCGTATACTCCCTGTCTGACACAGTCCAATTAATAACGAGTGTCCCACGACAATCTCCCCTATAAAAGTGACAACAGGTAATGTCACTGCTCTACAGAGCCTCCAGTGATGAACTGACAGGAGACAATGGCTCCTGCAGCGCATCACTGAGGTTACCTGAGTTCAGGCTCTCACTTTGCAGCAATGCTGCGTGAGAATTAGGGTTAGGGGACCTCTTTCCCGGCGGCGGAGGGATACACAGCGGAGGATTACCTCCGCCTGTCATTTCATCGCTGGAGCCCCTGTAGAGCACTGACATCACCCGATGTCAGTGTTCTACGCGGGAGATCGTCGTGGACCCTCGTTATTAATTGGACTAGGGCGGAAAGGTAAGTATGGGTTGGTTTATTATTTTTATTTTTGTTAAAGGAGATGAAGGCTTCGGGGAATTAGGTGACTGGTAAGTATGTAATCTATGATACGTGTTGTATGTTATATGTATGTTCTGTATGTTATATGTTCTATATTACATAGTAACATAGTTATTAAGGTTGAAGGAAGACATTAAGTCCATCTAGTTCAACCCATAGCCTAACCTAACATGCCCTAACATGTTGATCCAGAGGAAGGCAAAAAAAACCATGTGGCAAAGAGTAAGCTCCATCATGGGGAAAAAAATTCCTTCCCGACTCCACATACGGCAATCAGACTAGTTCCCTGGATCAACGCCCTATCAAGGAATCTAGTGTATATACCCTGTAACATTATACTTTTCCAGAAAGGTATCCAGTCCCCTCTTAAATTTAAGTAATGAGTCACTCATTACAACATCATACGGCAGAGAGTTCCATAGTCTCACTGCTCTTACAGTAAAGAACCCGCGTCTGTTATTATTCTTAAACCTTCTTTCCTCCAGACGTAGAGGATGCCCCCTTGTCCCTGTCTCAGGTCTATGATTAAAAAGATCATCAGAAAGGTCTTTGTACTGTCCCCTCATATATTTATAGATTAACATAAGATCACCCCTTAGTCTTCGTTTTTACAAACTAAATAGCCCCAAGTGTAATAACCTATCTTGGTATTGCAGACCCCCCAGTCCTCTAATAACCTTGGTCGCTCTTCTCTGCACCCGCTCCAGTTCAGCTATGTCTTTCTTATACACCGGAGACCAGAACTGCACAGTATTCTAAGTGTGGTCGCACTAGTGACTTGTATAGAGGTAAAATTATGTTCTCCTCATGAGCATCTATGCCTCTTTTAATGCATCCCATTATTTTATTTGCCTTTGTAGCAGCTGCCTGACACTGGCCACTAAATGTGAGTTTGTCATCCACCCATACACCCAGGTCTTTTTCATTGACGGTTTTGCTCAGTGTTTTACAATTAAGCACATAGTTATACATCTTATTACTTCTGCCCAAGTGCATGACCTTACATTTATCCCCATTAAAGCTCATTTGCCATTTATCAGCCCAAGCTTCTAGTTTACATAAATCATCCTGTAATATAAAATTGTCCTCCTCTGTATTGATTACCCTGCAGAGTTTAGTGTCATCTGCAAATATTGAAATTCTACTCTGAATGCCCCCTACAAGGTCATTAATAAATATGTTAAAAAGAAGAGGGCCCAATACTGACCCCTGTGGTACCCCACTGCTAACTGCGACCCAGTCCGAGTGTGCTCCATTAATAACCACCCTTTGTTTCCTATCCCTGAGCCAGCTCTCAACCCACTTACACATATTTTCCCCTATCCCCATTATTCTCATTTTATGTAACAACCTTTTGTGTGGCACTGTATAAAAAGCTTTTGAAAAGCCCATATACACTACATCTACTGGGTTCCCTTGGTCCAGTCCGGAACTTACCTCTTCATAGAAATTGATCAGATTAGTCTGACAGGAATGGTCCCTAATAAACCCGTGCTGATACTGGGTCATGAGGTTATTCCTCTTCAGATACTCCAGTATAGCATCTCTTAGAATGCCCTCCAGGATTTTACCCACAGTAGAGGTTAAACTTACTGGCCTATAATTTCCGAGTTCAGTTTTTGTCCCCTTTTTGAATATTGGCACCACATTTGCTATACGCCAGTCCTGTGGTACAGACCCTGTTATTATGGACTCTTTAAAGATTAAAAATAATGGTCTATCAATGACTGTACTTAGTTCCTGCAGTACTCGGGGGTGTATCCCATCCGGGCCCGGAGATTTATCAATTTTAGTGATTTTTAGACGCCGCCGTACTTCCTGCTGAGTTAAGCAGGTGACACTTAGGGTATGTGCACACGTCAGGATTTCTTGCAGAAATTTCCTGAAGAAAACCGGAAATTTTCTGCAAGAAATCCGCATTTTTTTTTTGCGTTTTTTTCGCGTTTTTTTAGCATTTTGCAAGCGAAATTAGCTTGCAGAATGCTAAAGTTTTCCAAGCGATCTGTAGCATCGCTTGGAAAACTGACTGACAGGTTGGTCACACTTGTCAAACATAGTGTTTGACAAGTGTGACCAACTTTTTACTATAGATGCTGCCTATGCAGCATCAATAGTAAAAGATAGAATGTTTAAAAATAATTAAAAAAAATGGTTATACTCACCTGCAGACAGCCGATCTCCTCAGCGGCGTCCATTCCTATAGATGGTGTGTGCAGGACCTTCGATGACGTCGCGGTCACGTGAGCGGTCACATGAGCGGTCTCGCGACCAATCAAACAAGACCACGACGTCATCACAGGTCCTTCACACACACCATCTATAGGAACAGAAGCGGCAGCATGCACCGCTGAGAGGCGGGAAGACTCCGGGGCCATCGAAGGTGAGTATATGACTATTTTTTATTTTAATTATTTTTTTTTTACCAGTTATATGGTGCCCAGTGCGTGGAGGAGAGTCTCCTCTCCTCCACCCTGGGTACCAACCGCACATGATCTGCTTACTTCCCGCATGGTGTGCACAGCCACATGCGGAAAGTAAGTAGATCAATGCATTCCTAGGTGTGCGGAATCCCCGCAATTCCGCAAATTTAGTGAATATGTTGCTTTTTTTTCCGCGATGCGATTTTTTAGCGGAAAAAAATGCAACATTTGCACAAGAAATGCGGAATACAGTGTAAATAATAGGAGGCATATGTAAGCGTGTGCACATGGCCTTAATGGGGAATTTTTGTTATCACTGATCATATTGTCTGCCATGGGGTTTTCTTGTGTAAATACTGATGAAAAAAAGTAATTTAGCATATTGGCTTTTTCCTCATCCTCATCCACCATTTCACCCAGACTATTTTTAAGGGGGCCAACACTATCATTTTTTAGTTGCTTACTATTTATGTAGTTAAAGAATATTTTGGGGTTATTTTTACTCTCTCTGGCAATGAGTCTCTCTGTCTCAATCTTTTCTGCCTTGATTTGCATTTTACAGAATTTATTTAATTTTCTGTATTTATTTAATGCCTCCTCACTACCTACTTCCTTTAATTCTCTAAATGCTTTCTTTTTGTCACTTATTGTGCCCCTTACAGCTCTATTTAGCCATATTGGTTTCCTCCTATTTCTAGTATGTTTATTCCCATACGGTATATACTGTGCACAGGTCCTATCCAGGATGCTAATAAACGTCTCCCATTTTCTTTGTGTATTTTTATGTCTCAGGATATCATCCCAGTTAATTGCACCAAGATCATCTCTCATCCTTGGAAATTTGCCCTCCTGAAGTTTAGTGTCCTTGTCACCCCTCTACTACACATCTTATTAAAGCATACATGAAAACGTATTATTTTGTGATCACTATTCCCCAAGTGACCCCCAACCCTTACATTTGATATGCGGTCTGGCCTGTTGGTTAATATTAGGTCTAGCAGTGCCCCCCTTCTTGTTGGGTCCTGAACCAGTTGTGAAAGGTAATTGTCTCTCATAGTTGTTCTTTTTTTTTTTTTTTTTACATTCAACACATTAGCCGGATGATGGGACTACTACTGACCCATCATTGGCCAATGTGTCACTCACTGACAGTGTAGCAGGCATAGCTCGATGGGACACACATACACAGCCCGCAGACCCCACACAGCCCGCAGACCCCACACAGCCCGCAGACCCCACACAGCCTGCAGACCCCACACACAGCCCGCAGACCACACACACAGCCCGCAGACCACACACACAGCCCGCAGACCACACACACAGCCCGCAGACCCCACACACAGCCCGCAGACCCACCACACAGCCTGCAGACCCACCACACAGCCTGCAGACCCCACACAAAGCCCGCAGACCCACTGCACAGCCTGCAGACCCCACACACAGCCCGCAGACCCACCACACAGCCTGAAGACCCCACACAAAGCCCGCAGACCCACCGCACAGCCTGCAGACCCCAGCACCACCCACAGCCCACTCACTCTTGATGAGTGACGGCTGTTTGTGGAGGCTGGGTCACGCCTGCTGATGATATCACGTCAATTTCCAGATTCAGGAAATTGACGTGACGTCGGCAGGTATTAGTGGCGGCTGCAGCCTGGGGGTCACGTGACCCGGACTCTGCCGCCGGCATAGTGCAGCTCACAACAGAAGGTATTTACAAATTTCACTGGTGGCCCAGGGGGGATACATTGGGGGGTTAATTGAAAGTAGTGGAAAACCCCTTTAAGGGCTCATGCAGAAATGCATATTTGCTGTCCAACAAAACATAGGTTCGAACTCGGACCAATGTTAGTCTATGGGGCCGTACAGACATCTGATTTTTTCCTCAGATGGAGCTAGTCCACGGAAAAATAAAACAATGCATGCCCGAGTTTGATCCAATATTTGGTTTGCACTCGGTCATTCAAGTCAATGAGTCAGTGGAAACCAGTGGACTGCAGTCGAATGACATCTGAGTGCAGCCTGATATCCGCGGCCTGACAGAATGAAGAAGATGGAGACATTTTCCTCTCCTCAGAGAGGCTTGTGTAAAACTATGATCAAACTATGCTGTGTTTGCATCAGTTCAAGTAATGAACACACCTACAACTGTGAGCATTCGGTTTCCTTTTTTGTGAAGCAAGCAAGAAATAGGACAAAATAACAGTAAACTTCAGCGTGAATAACAGTATTCACCCCCCTAAAGTCAGTACTTTGTAGAGCCTCCTTTTGCGGCAATTACAGCTGCAAGTCACTTTAGTAAGTCGAAGGGAAGAGACACACTGCCGTATTTCTCCTGCAATAATCGCATCGCACTGCAGGGACTGCCCGGCACCTCTCCTGACCTGAGCAGGACAGCATGATGGATTACTATGCAGCTGTGAAGCTCAGGTCATTTTAAGCATTTCAGGGGAGAGGTTCATAAAAACTTATCTTATATATTCAGGATAGCCATCATTGTGAAGATCAGTTAGCCGTCAGCTGTAACCCCCATGTAACGTGTTATTTCAATATGAGGATTTATATAAGTGATACACAGACGTATCTGATACTGCTTATGTCCTGGGAAAAAGTCTTGAGTCCAACCTATCAAGTTCTTGATTCTCTCCAAGACATAAAAGCAAGCGGAATCCACCATGTAGTACCTAATGTGTGTGACCAACCTTCAGAGTTGCCAAGTTTCTCTAAAGTTACAACCTGCAGAGAACATACCTGTGCTTGACAACTTGCAGATAGATGTCCTTCACACTGCTGGCGCTGTGCATACTGTCAGACGTGCAGTCGTCAGCCTCCTCTTGTGTGTTACTGGTTCTATAAAAGTTACTGTCAAACTCCCTGTGCTGAGAGTCAGTGATGGGCAGATGGTCTGTATCTACCGAGTAGGAGTAGATCTTATCGGGGAGTGTGAAATTGTCATCATCTTTAAGTAGCATCTGATATCTGTACTCAAATGGATCCTCTGACCGGCCTTCCCGGAGGTCTACGTAATATTTGCCATTACCTAAATCCTTATTAAAATGGGGACAAAGCTCTGGAAAAGAAGACATGAAGAAAGATCCAGGTACCCGAGTACACAGTCTAAACAAGTGCTGCCCCATCCAGAGGCCAACATCTTGACAGTCATCAGGGTAACTTTCAACGCCAGGTCCAAAGCGCAGGTCTGCCTTGTAGAGTCCCTGCCAAAAGTGGAGAGGTGACATGTTTATGACGATTCATGAGACAGAAGAATGTACACCACGAAGTACAATCCACCTGACATCAGTATATAAAGACGTACTTTCATAATAGGGTGGGCGAGTGCCTTTAAATGTTATGGATATCCGAGATGATTTCTGATATTCTTACAATTTCCATCAGGGGAATAAATTAAAGGGGTTATCCGACACCAAGAATGAATCTATAAATGTATAAACCTACAATAAGCCTGATACTCACTTTACCTTCCCCTGCAGCTGCTGTGCCAATATCTTCCCCGATCCCCAATGTAATCTATTGTCAACCTGGCACCCCAAAACAGCCAGATATTGGCTACAGCAGGCATGTGCTGATACGCCACATTTTGACTGTAGCTCCGTAAAAAAAGACGGGTGGAGACATTGGGAGAGGAGGGATTGGTCAGGTGAGTATCATTCCTTGTGTACTTTTAGACCATAAAAGTGTCCTGCAGAAATTCAACGGCTTGGATGGCCCCTTTAGCTATACAGCACACAACTGCTGCACAAACTCTTTGTGAAGAGGAGCTGAGAGTCTATAGTGAAGCCTTTTGTGTTCTCAAATTCATTGCATACGAATTTTCGGGTCAGCTTACAATACACAAGCCAACAAGCAGTGAAGGAGCACCTAAACTGATAGAATGTTGTTTCTTGATTGCTGGAATTGGCACAATCTCTCCATCGTATTACCAAAAGTGGTAGATGTCAGTGATGGCTGCCACGTCTACATCTCTTACAGAAGCAAGTTGCTAGAGATCACTTTAACTAAGCAGAACACAGAGTTGGTGCCAAAGAACCTGGGAAAGTGGCTAACACTATTAGGGTATGCTCACATGTCTGCTTAAAACAAATCCAAAGAGTATTTACGAGAGGATCTGAGGAAAAATCCAGGGTGGACACTTGGATTTCTGGTACGGATGTGCCTCACACGTGCCTATTATTGCTCCCTATGAGGATTAGCCACATTTACCATGCTCATGGGGTCAATCTACTGGGTTTTTTCAGGAGAAAAGTTTTCATAAAGTTGCCATCCAAAAAAATGAAGAACTTCTTTAAAGAGGAAGTTTTATGGGTAGAAATACTGAGTGACAAGAAGCATCTTGAGACGAACCAGGGAAGAAGAGGCAAAGAAGAAGCAACTTCTGGATATTATAATAAAGCAGTTTACTATATTGTGCTGCATTAGGACAGTGAACTCTTACTACATAAGCACCTGGTATTTCCTGCCATCAGTAAATGTCATGGTCCCATAACCTTCTTTCCGGCTAAGATAAAAAGTGCCAGTGAACTTGGAACCATCAGGCCACGTGTAAATCCCCTTTCCATGATGATGATCCTTGTAAAATTCACCAACATAGGTCTGAAATAAAAGAATATATAATGCATCACCATAATAAGTTCAAGAAAGGTTACTATGATATTTGGAGGGGGAGAATCTTATGCATTTTATAGCTTTCTTACTTCACCAGGATAATAGGCAGCTTTTGTTGGCTCTGACATCTATACTAACTAATCTATATGGGTTTATATAATGTTTTTTCAATATGATATTTGTGTCCGCCGTTAATTTATAATATGTGACGGTTATTATGTCATGATCATTAAATTTTTGTGTGTTTTTTAAGGGGAGGCAATTTGCCTTACTGTCATTGGCCAATGACTGATATAAATAAGCCTCTTTCTCAGCTACCCACCACCCCTGGACGAAGCTTTCCTTAGCGAAACGTGCGTCGGGTGTGGTCGGGTCCCTGGCTGGTGGCACCTACTAGGTAAATATGTTCCTCCTGGTATTTACTAATGGATGTATGTTATGCTTTCCGATATGTTGACTGATGCCTTTTACATACTTTTATAGTATATAGTATACCACTTGGTACTACATCACATTTGTGAATATTTATTAACTGTTACTATTGTATGATTCGCACTTTTGCACTTTTTTGTCAGTCACCATACCGGTAGCTATACTCTGGTACTGGTTGAATGCTATTACTATCTGCCTTAATATCATATTGGGAGGTGGTTGTTCTATGTTAGCCACTTAGTTTCCAGCCATCCCTGCCAGCTGTGTCTGTTCTCTGTGGTGTCTCATTTTTTATGTATTTGGTTTTACCTGTTCCTTAAATAAAGTTGATATTATAATTATTAGTGCCGTTTAGCATTTTCTTTTGGTGTGTATCTATACTAACCTCTCCATTGGCCCACTTAAATTCTCCAAAGCCTTTTTTCAGATTCAGGGCCATGTGTCCTTTGAAGCTGGAGCCATCAGACCATTGCTGAATTTCCAGATCTTCTAAACCCCAAAGTAATTTTTGTTCATCCAAGTTTAATTGATGACCTGATCTCACTGAGGCTCCTTTACCATCGAGATCTCCAGGGACACTGTCACCAGATGGTTCGTCTTTGATTTCCTCTTGATCTGGCTCATCTAAAACATCTTCTCCACAAGTCTTTACAAGTCCCTCAGGGTCATCCAGCTTTATATCTACCAAGGGTGCTTCATGACTGTCATCTTCTTCCTGTGACTTTGTATCGGACATGTCCTCTCCTCTACATGGATCTGTGTTGGATAGAACATGACTAGTATTATAAAGACCAAAGTCCTTACAACTGCTGGTTCAGAGTGTGGACTCTTACCGTACGGTAGAGTAAAGGCACATTTACCTTACATGATTATCGGGAACGGGCATTCCTAAGAACACTCATTCCCCGATAATCACACAGTGTTAACAGACTTTCGATCACCAGGCTAAAGGATTGTTTATTGGGTGAAATGATCTTTTGGTTAGCTCAAAAGATCAATGTTCTCAACAGCACATAATCCTTGGCAAACACGACCTGGACTTTAAATAGAGCTAAGGATATAGTGTATAATAAAAGTCGTAATTAATTACTGAAAATGCAATACTAGTGGGTGCACACAAAAAAACAGGTTTTGTCACCACTTTTAGTAGAGAGTATAGCCAAATAAAAACTATTGTCAATAAGTATTTGCCAATGATACATGGGGATTCTTCCTTAAATTAATTTATTAAAAATAGATGTCTTTTCTCTGAGAAAAAAAATCACCAACTTTATCTATCATGTTATCACCCAGTTTATTTTACAAAAAAAAAAGAAGAGTAAAGAACCAGGCTTACACCCATAGGGTGTCACAAATGCGGTATCAGAATGCTTCGTGCAAGTATGAAAACAAACCAAAGCTTTGATCTAGTGATCCAAAGTAGAAAATATCGGATAAAACAGGTCATAAATTGTAGTAGCACTTTTGTAGTGTACTGTGTTAATTGCATATCATACAATAGGGAAGCGAATAATCCATCGAATGTATCTAAACATTTCCTACAAAAACATGGGGGTGATGTTAAGAAAGGATTAGAATTTTATGGTTTAGAGAAAGTGAACCCCTTACCTAGAGGTGGAGATCGAAGACGTGCTTTTTTTAATAGAGAGGCATACTGGATACCGATGCCGGATATGTTCTGTTCGCGGGGATTGAATAGGCAGACTCATCTGATTCTACATTTTTTAATATCATGTATTGTGTAGGTATAGATTCTTTTATACCGTATGTTTTTTATTTGTTTCTTGGAATTTGTACTTAATTAGTGTTTGATCTTGTTAACCCAATGACGTCATGGAACAGGAGTTTGGAGGGTGTGTTCTCCGGAGGGGTAAAAACGATGGAGTTATTTCCTTCTTTTAGGTTATGAGTAAGAGGAGTCTGCCTGAAAAGGCGTTAAAGGTCATGGATTAAAAGGGAGTCTTTTCCATTTTATGCAAGGTCTATTTGGCACACCATCCTTTTACAGATTAGAAATAAAGATGGATACGTTTTAGATGAGCTGGATCTCTTTGTTGGACATTCCCATTCGCACTGCTACTCCTCCGTTTCTATCAGGTCTAAAAGTTCCCCGTTCTACCAGTCAATGTGGACCCGTGAAGTTGGACCCCCACCGATCAATAAAGCTGTCATCTACACTGTGTGAAAGATATTTTCAGCGGTCAACCCTTTTAATCATGAATTTTTTAGAAGTAACACCACAATAATTCTTTATGGGAAGCTAAGTTATTGACACAAAACAGAAAAAGCCTGGCAACTGTTGATGAATATGGCATATGAAATTATTTGTTCTCTCCCTCCGCAATTAGAGACTGTGCTCATATTCCAAGCTTTCCTGCCTCCAGCAGATTGGGGAAGATTTAGATATGCTGTCTAATTTTTAGAAAGTGAAAACTGTTACACGTGGAGGAAAGACAATTATGGCAGCTAAATAGGAAAGGGTTCTTTACAGTAAGAGCAATCAGACTGGAATGCCGACCACAAGAGCTAGTAATTTAAAAAAGGTCTGGATGCTTTTGTATCAAAACATGACATTGTGAGTTATAAATAATCTAGCAATATAAAATATATAACTTTGAAGATAGGTTGAACTTGATGGTCCTAGGTCTTTTTTCAACTTATGTAATTATGTGAACTGTACATTAGGAAAATGCTTGGAATGTAATTCCCTATAATATTATTTTACAAGTAATTTCCCCTTTTTTTTTCTGTGTAAAGTGCTAGCTAAAAATCCAATCTCTGGATTTAAAAAGTGCAAAACACTCCTGAAACACTTGCATGTTTAATCTGTATTTCTTATGGTGCCAAATGAAGCCATATTGATAGGCGCCTGCTTGGCAACAAGTGCAGTTATTTGCCTCTATAATGAAGTGAATTAGCAATGATGAAAGGGTTAATACTTGGGTCCTGCATCAGTAATAGCCCCTGCAGTAACCATGACAACTGTTATGAGGTCATAAACAAGTGTGATAAAGAAGATTCCATAATAGAAGGCCGCGCTGCCACGATCAGCGCCATTACTGATGCGCCTGAGGACGTTGAGCTTGACCACCCCACGTAATGTGCCGACCTTGGTGAAATTTGGAGGCTCTAGCAGGGAAAGGGTTTGTCTGCTTTAGACACCCCCAGGGCATGGGAAGGTAATCGAGGGGGATCCAAAGCACAGGATCCCCTTCTGTTACCCTCTACAAAGAGCTGCTCTCCTTTTGGAGTTCATGGAAGCGCCTATGACTTTAATGGGTGATAAATTGGGATGGGAGAAGGGGGGGAGGAGGTATTTCTACTAATAGGGGTTATCCATTATGAACAATCCCTGTAACCAAAAGTCTAAATTTATGAGAGGTGGACCTGAATCTGTAAGGAAGAAATGGTTCATCCATATGGGCAATCAAATCAACTAAATTGGGTCTAACAACCAATGTGGTGACCGATATCGCAGCCAGATCTCTCCCACATCCGGTTTATCACATTTATAGTCTATATTTGTTATGTCGTTCTCTGTAAATCTGGTAAAATGTACAAATCTTAAAACTTGTTACATCCGTTATATAGCGGCACTAACTCTCTAAGCCCAAGGGAAGGGCGATCCTCCAGCCATCGTTCCCTAGAGGTTTCCACCACAGGGGTTTTTTCCTCTCCTGAGTGCTGGAGGGTGACTCTTCGTGAGTCGTGGTTGTGCCCTTTTTGGTGTCATGTGAATGTAAATAAAATTGAGAACGTTTGACACCTAATTACAATGCTTTGTGTATTTATTTTGTGTGCGTCTGCATCATTCATTTTGTTTGGGAGTCGGGGTCCATCACATGTCACTGTGTCATAGGGCCAGACATCTGCCGGCCACAGTTTTCCCCAGGTGTTGCTTCTGCTCTGCTGAATATCATGGAGCAGAGAAGACAAGCAAGTGTGCACTCATCATTGGAATAAGGAGCTATATTACATCAGGATTACAAGCAGCTTCCTCGCCTCATTCACACAGTGAGTATTTTGGCCAGTATTTTACATCAGTATTTGTCAGCTAAAAAAACAGACAGGAGCAAACACTGAGAAAAATAATAACTGAATGACTCATCTCTTCTGTGTTTTGGATCCACTCCTGGAGTCCGTAAACAAATACTGATGCAAAATATCGCCATGTAAAAGTGCTGTAAATCCTTACTGACTTCATCATTACATTGATGACAGCGCTGCAGTCAGTAACTTAGCTCAGTGACTCTGCTTGAGTTGACATCATAAGGCTTCTTTCACACTTCAGTTGTTTGGCGTCAGTCTGCTCCGACATAGTGACGGATCGACGGATTCGTCACAATTGTTGAGAAACCGGTTCTAACGGATCGGTTTTTTTTACGGATCCGTTACTTGGGGGTTGTCTGGGGAAATTATGTACTTTTTGGAGCATGCGCAATTGAAAAAGCGGATTGGGGCCACGGATCCGCCGAAATGACGGTCGCGACAGATCCGTCACCCATAGGCGGCCATTCTATGGAATGGCGGACGCGACGGATCCATCGCGAACCGCCATTTCGGCGCAGACAAAAAAATGTTATAATGTCCGTCTATGTCTAGATGACGTCCGCAAAATTTCGACGGATCCGTCACATGGCGGATGGAACGGACGACCATCCGTCACAATCCGTCGCTAATGCAAGTCTATGGGAAAATAGCGGATCCGCCCCCCAAAAATGGCGGATTCAAACTGACGCCAAACAACTGAAGTGTGAAAGAAGCCTAAGCTGCTGAGCTCACTAATTGTCTGCAGCGCTGTCTATGTGAAGTCAGCGCTGCAGACAATAACAGATACCATGGGTGGCACCGGAGATTCAGCCCTGGAGAGTGTGTAAGGTACAGGGGAACAGAGATTTCACTTTCTGAATACCCTTCATAAAAACCGACGCATTTCGAACCAGGACTAAGAACGTTGTAACGTTTGAAACGCCTTGGTTCTTCTAGAAAGTGTTCACTTCAACCTTTTGCAAAGTTTGTATATGTTTTCACTTTTTTAATGTATTAAATTAAAAAATTATATTCTGGAAGCTGGATCCTTTACCGTTCTTGGACTTGTTTACTTTTTTTAATACTACAAAAATTGAGGTGTGTTGAATTTTTGAAATCTTGCGAATTATGTGTTTTATTTGCGGGATTTCCCCATACACTTTAATGAGAAGCAGAAAATTCGCATATAAAAAATTCATATGGGTTTTTATTACATTTTAGCAGCAAAAAAAATGGATGTAATCCACATGCACACATAACATTATCAATAAAACATTATCAAAGCTCACAGCAAACAGGAAGTTTACAAAACAAAGTAATTTTAATTAAAAAATTATATTCAAAAAGAAGCAAGAGCGAAACTGAAAAAAAATGCAATAAAAACATGTAAAAAACACTCAAAAGGCAACAAAGAAACACAAATAACCTAATCTGGCAAGTTGAAGAATAAAATTCTGCAGGAAATCTACAGCGTCAAAATCTCACCAAATATTCATCGTAGAAACAAATGAGAGACAAGTCTGCTGCCAATGGGAGAGAATTTGTGGTCTAAATATAGGGGTGTCCTTTGTCCATGATCCTCGTGGTCAGTGTGGTTACAGAGAACATGTCTTGCTCTTGCCTCTGGACGGCTGTTTTACCCTGCAGTAACTGATAATCCACGGATATGAATAAGCGCTGTATTGTGAGCAGTAGTCAGGGCCATAGTCATGGCCCACATAGGTGTCTGCTTTAGTGTGCCCTGACCACCCGCATCACATACAGTACAGACCAAAAGTTTGGACACACCTTCTCATTTAAAGATTTTTCTGTATTTTCATGACTATGAAAATTGTAAATTAACACTGAAGGCATCAAAACTATGAATTAACACATGTGGAATTATATACTTAACAAAAAAGTGTGAAACTGAAAATATGTCTTATATTCTAGGTTCTTCACAGTAGCCACCTTTTGCTTTGATGACAGCTTTGCACACTCTTGGCATTCTCTTGATGAGCTTCAAGAGGTAGTCACCGGGAATGGTTTTCACTTCACAGGTGTGCCCTGTCAGGTTTAATAAGTGGGATTTCTTGCCTTATAAATGGGGTTGGGACCATCAGTTGTGTTGAGCAGAAGTCTGGTGGATACACAGCTGATAGTCCTACTGAATACACTGTTAGAATTTGTATTATGGCAAGAAAAAAGCAGCTAAGTAAAGAAAAACGAGTGGCCATCATTACTTTAAGAAATGAAGGTCAGTCAGTCCGAAAAATTGGGAAAACTTTGAAAGTGTCCCCAAGTGCAGTGGCAAAAACCATCAAGCGCTACAAAGAAACTGGCTCACATGAGGACCGCCTCAGGAAAGGAAGACCAAAAGTCACCTCTGCTTCTGAGGATAAGTTTATCCGAGTCACCAGCCTCAGAAATCGCAGGTTAACAGCAGCTCAGATTAGAGACCAGGTCAATGCCACACAGAATTCTAGCAGCAGACACATCTCTACAACTGTTAAGAGGAGACTTTTTGCAGCAGACCTTCATGGTAAAATAGCTGCTAGGAAACCACTGCTAAGGACAGGCAACAAGCAGAAAAGACTTGTTTGGGCTAAAGAACACAAGGAATGGACATTAGACCAGTGGAAATCTGTGCTTTGGTCTGATGAGTCCAAATTTGAGATCTTTGGTTCCAACCACCATGTCTTTGTGCGACGCAGAAAAGGTGAACGGATGGACTCTACATGCCTGGTTCCCTTCGTGAAGCATGGAGGAGGAGGTGTGATGGTGTGTGGGTGCTTTGCTGGTGATACTGTTGGGGATTTATTCAAAATTGAAGGCATACTGAACCAGCATGGTTACCACAGCATCTTGCAGCACCATGCTATTCCATCCGGTTTGCGTTTAATTGGACCATTATTTATTTTTCAACAGGACAATGACCCCAAACACACCTCCAGGCTGTGTAAGCGCTATTTGACCAAGAAGGAGAGTGATGGGATGCTACACCAGATGACCTGGCCTCCACACTCACTAGACCTGAACCCAATCGAGACGGTTTGGGGTGAGCTGGACCGCAGAGTGAAGGCAAAAGGGCCAACAAGTGCTAAGCATCTCTGGGAACTCCTTCAAGATTGTTGGAAGACCATTCCCGGTGGTACCTCTTGAAGCTCATCAAGAGAATGCCAAGAGTGTGCAAAGCAGTCATCAAAGCAAAAGGTGGCTACTTTGAAGAACCTAGAATATAAGACATATTTTCAGTTGTTTCACACTTTTTTGTTAAGAATATAACTCCACATGTGTTAATTCATAGTTTTGATGCCTTCAGTGTGAATGTACAATTTTCATAGTCATGAAAATACAGAAAAATCTTTAAATGAGAAGGTGTGTCCAAACTTTTGGTCCGTACTGTATATACAGTCCCACTGTCTCACTTGCCTGGTTCTCAGAGGCCTCACTTAGATGCAGGGACACTCCTTCACATAAAAAGACAGAGTCCAATTCCTACTTAAAACGTAGAACTTTGCTTGTTTCCAATCGCAGAACGTCCACATCAGCTACAGCATCAACACAGAGTTCTGCACAGTTCACATCCTTCTCTTTCCATGTGCTCTTCCCTATGTCCTTTAGGTTGTACCCAGTTTGTCCCATCTCAACCGGGACTTCAGCGTCTCCCTGTTCAGCTTTGATACGTTAAGGAGTTCCCTTGTCTGTTTTGCAGCAGACATAAGTGCATCTGCCCAAATAGAAAGCTGCCATATTTTGGAGCGACCTGCGTTTCTGTTCTGTGGTGACTTCTGCTATCACCTCAGCTCTCACTTCTGCTGTCCTGCTGCTCTCACTTCTGCTGTCCTGCTGCTCTCACTTCTGCTGTCCTGCTGCTCTCACTTCTGCTGTCCTGCTGCTCTCACTTCTGCTGTCCTGCTGGTCTCACTTCTGCTGTCCTGCTGCTCTCACTTCTGCTGTCCTGTTGCTCTCACTTCTGCTGTCCTGGATGACTGGGCTTCACACTTAACGTTACGTGGCCCACTGCTTAGCTGGAGTCCCCCAGGCCCAGCTGACCTGCCTGGGCTCCCTAGCCTGACTGACCCAAACCAGGAAATCCTCCTGTCTTACCCACAGTTGGCCCCTCCTAAGTTAACTGTTACTGTTCCTGAGTTCCTATCTCTAATCTCAGTGTGCTATAATGCCCCCTCTAGTGGCTAACCCAGACTCTTAGAGCTGCTTGAACTGTACAGAAACTGGCCAATACCCCATCACCATTTTTTTTCCACGAAAATTTAAGGGAAGAAACAGTTTAATAAAGAGGCAAGTCTCCTTTATGAGCCTCTAAATGCCAGCAATGGTCTTTGTCCAGCACCGGACAATGTAAAGTGCTAACGACTATATATGCCGTAACTAACAATTTGTGAACAGACATACTGTATATGCTGACAAGGGACAACTGAACCCGGGACTGGACGTGGTTGCTGACTGTTGTGCCTGTGCAACTGCAGATTGTGGGCAAGAGGCATCAGAACCTCCTTCATGGACAGCAAATTGGGAAGGGTGTAACACAGGGGAATTGAATTACTCCATGCATTTAAATCAGGTACATAAAGCCCCATCCGGAGTTCCTTCATTGATGCAAGAAATGCAATTTGTAAAACGGTAACAGACCTACATAGTGTCCTGACTCTTGATGGCACCGAAAAATGTTATGTTGATAGCATGGAATCTCATTTATTCAGGAAACTTTTTTGAAAGTTTTTTTCCTCTTAATACAATATATTGCAATCATCGCATTGTATATCACTGTGTTCTTACAATTGCTCATTTTGCTTTTCTACCCAGCTAATTCTTCTCTTTTCCATTAGCTCTATATCATGTGATGTAGAATTGTAGTTATAATGATGACTCATGCAGGGAAGCGAGGCTTCCTGTTTCTACATAGAACTTAGAAGGATTCAGCTAGTCTGTTTTTACTCACGTGATGTCATAGACCTAATAGAAAAGAGAATAAGAGGAGTGCGTTTTAAAATGTACTTTCCTTCAGTTGACACATTTTGTGATGCCGTCAGATATTATAGCTTTTCTTCTGGAGTTTATTTAGGTGTCTGGTTCATGTAGGAAACTGGGCTCATAAGATGGGTTTCTCTTCAAGAACTGCAATGAGAAATCATATCTATCCCCTTATATGGATACATTTTGGTCAATGATTTTTAAGCCATTTTTGTCATTTTTTTGGTCACGATTAGTGTTGAGCATTCCGATACCGCAAGTATCGGGTATCGGCCGATACTTGCGGCATCGGAATTCCGATACCGAGATCCGATACTTTTGTGGTATCGGGAATCGGTATCAGATCCATATTACTGTGTAAAATAAAGAATTAAAATAAAAAATATTGATATACTCACCTCTCCGGAGGACCCTGGACATCACCGCTGGTAACCGGCAGCCTTCTTTGCTTAAAATGAGCGCGTTTAGGGCCTTCCATGATGTCACGGCTTCTGATTGGTCGCGTGCCGCTCATGTGACCGCCACGCGACCAATCACAAGCCGTGACGTCATTCTCAGGCCCTAAACTCCTCATTCTAGGAATTTAGGACCTGAGAATGACGTCGCGGCTTGTGATTGGTCGCGTGGCGGTCACATGAGCGGCATCAGAAGCCGTGACGTCATGGAAGGCCCTAAACGCGCTCATTTTAAGCAAAGAAGGCTGCCGGTTACCAGCGGTGATGTCCAGGGGCCTCCGGAGAGGTGAGTATATCAATATTTTTTATTTTAATTCTTTATTTTACACAGTAATATGGATCCCAGGGCCTGAAGGAGAGTTTCCTCTCCTTCAGACCCTGGGAACCATCAGGATACCTTCCGATACTTGGTGTCCCATTGACTTGTATTGGTATCGGGTATCGGTATCGGCGATATCCGATACTTTTCGGGTATCGGCCGATACTATTCGATACCGATACTTTCAAGTATTGGACGGTATCGCTCAACACTAGTCACGATGTACATTTTTACCATAAGTGGGAGTTTTGTTTGAAAGGATTCAACATTTTCCAACTTCTACCTATGTGACAGTGAAAAGTGGACAGCATTATGATGCCACACGGATAGCGTCAATTTATCTATAAAAAAGCTGGACATGTGAGCATGCCCATAGACTATAATGAGTACTTGTTTATAATGGATAGAACACTAGAAGAATATTGGCTGAGTGAAAATGATCTAATATTTCTAATATTTCTTATACTCATCATCGATTACAGGCTGTTAATAGAAAACAGCTGCATTCACAATTTTACAGAATAAAGAGCAGTAATTTCTGACTCAGTGCCTTGAGGTTTAGATTATTGATACTTAGAATAGGCCAGTATTATCAGATCAGAGGGACTCTTCACACCCCATAAAGAGCAGCACAAGCGCTGTTAGAATGAGTCACAGCACTACAACCAGTGTCGGACTGGGGTGACAAGGGCCCACCAGTAACATTGACTTTAGGGGGCTCACTTTTCACCTGCAGGCAAATATTATACTACCTTCGTTGGGTTGGGAGCCCAGATCTACACGGGTCCACCAGGGGATTCCCCTGTTACCCTGTGGCCAAGTCCGAGCCTGCTTGAATGGTAAATCAATGAGCCAAATGTATCATAGTGTCTCACGCTTATGATGAACTACATTTTGACCAATGTTTTGTAAAATAATTTTGATGCCTCTTAAAGGAGTTGTCCGGCCTTAGGCTACAAGTCTGCAGTCACTCTATGTGAATAGTCACACTGTGCGCACTGCGTGCTGTGAGGACTCTGATGCCGGCGCCGGGAGCGGACGGGCACATGATCTAGATGGGTGCGGCCCTGCTCAATGCAAGTGTATTGAAAGAGGTCGGACAAGTCTACACGGAATATGGCAGGGAGTATGCTAATCGCATCATTGCGGTCACATGACCGCCCTCTCCCGCGTCATCACCGGAGAATCCTCACAGCACGCAGTGCGCATGATGTCAGGATTCACAAGTCTGTAGTCACATAGAGCGACTGCTGAATTGTAGCCTAAGGCCGGACAAACCCTTTAAAGTGAACCTGTCAGCAGGGTTATGCATAGTAACCTACAGACAGTGTCAGGTCGGCGCCGCTGTACTGAGTAAAATGATACCTGGGGTGATGAAATCCGTCTTGTGGTTGTTGTTTAATCTTTATTTTCAGTTTTGTGTTCTCGTGCCCTAAGCCGGGGTTCATGTATGTGGTGCTCCGATTATGGTATATTCATAATGTAGACTGCTGATAGGTTACTGATCTCTCACTGACCCGCCCCCTAGTTTGCATAATAAATATCTGTATATACTTACAAAAAAAAAACCTTCTGTAGGCAGTTACCAAGGTATCATTGTAATCAGTATATCGGCGCCGACCTGACACTGTCTGTAGGTTACTGAGCACAGTCCTGCTGACAGGTTCTCTTTAAAGGGAACCTGTCACCCCCAAAATCGATGGTGAGGTAAGCTCACCGTCATCAGGGGCTTATCTACAGCATTCTGTAATGCTGTAGATAAGCCCCCGATGTTACCTGAAAGAGGAGAAAAAGACGTTAGATTATACTCACCCAGGGGCGGTCCCGCTGCGGACCGGTCAAATGGGCGTCTCAGGTCCGCTCCGGCGCCTCCTATCTTCATTCCATGACGTCCTCTTCTGGTCTTCACGCCGCGGCTCCGGCGCAGGCGTACTTTGTCTGCTCTGTTGAGGGCAGAGCAAAGTACTGCAGTGCACAGGCGCCGGGCCTCTCTGACCTTTCCGGTGCCTGCGCACTGTAGTACTTTGCTCTGCCCTCAACAGGGCAAAGTACACCTACGCCGGAGCCGCGGCGTGAAGACCAGAAGAGGACGTCATGGAATGAAGATGGGAGGCACTGTACCGGACCTGAGACGCCCATCGGAGCGGGACCGCCCCTGAGTGAGTATAATCTAACGTCTTTTTCTCCTCTTTCAGGAAACATCGGCGGCTTATCTACAGCATTACAGTTGAAACCAGAAGTTTACATACACTATATAAAAAGACACATCTGCATGTTTTTCTCAATATCTGACATGAAATCAGAATAAACCTTTCCCGTTTTAGGTCCATTCGGATTACCATAATTATTAATATTTGCCAAATGCCAGAATAATGAGAGAGAGAAAATGTTTAAGGCATTTTTATTACTAACTGCAAAGTCAAAAGTTTACATACATTTCATTAGCATTTGGTACCATTGCCCTTAAACTGAATGACTTGGGTGAAACGTTTGGGATTTCCTTCCATAAGCTTCTCACAATACTTGGTTGGAATTTGGGCCCATTCCTCCTGACAAAACTGGTGTAACTGATCCAGGTTTGTAGGTTGCCTTGCTCGCACCGGCCTTTTCAGCTTTGCCCATAAATTTTCAATAGGATTGTGATCAGGGCTTTGTGATGGCTGCTCCAAAATATTGACTTTGTTATCCTTAAGCCACTTTGTTACCATTTTGGCAGTATGCTTCGGGTCATTGTCCATTTGGGAGACCCATTTCCGCTACAGCTTTAACTTCCTGGCTGAGGTCTTGAGATGTTGCTTCAGTATTGCCACACAATCTTCTTTCTCATGATGCCATCTATTTTGTGAAGTGCACCAGCCCTCCTGCAGCAAAACAACCCCACAACATGATGCTGCCTCCCCCATGTTTCACAGTAGGGATGATGTTCTTAGGCTTCCAAGCTTCTCCCTTTTTCCTCCAAATGTAACAATGATCATTATGCCCAAAAAGTTCAATTTTAGTTTCATCAGACCACAGGACATGTTTGGTTATTGTTCCTCTGTGCATTTTCAAAAATTAATCTGGCTTTTTATATTTCTTTCTATATTTCAGCCCATGTTGGTTCGGTACTCGTTTTACTGTGGATATTGACACAATCTTACCAGCTTCCACCATCATCTTCACAAGGTCTTTTGCTTTTTTTCCTTGGGTTGCTATGCACATGTCAGACCAAAGCACGTTCACCTCTGGGACACAGAACCCGTCTCCGTCCTGAATGGTATGATGGCTAGACATTCCCATCTTGTTCGTACTTGCATATAATTGTTGGTACAGATGAATGAGGCGCCTTTAGGTATCTTGAAATTGTACCCAAGGATGAGCCAGACTTGTGCCAATCCACATTTCTCTTCCTGATATCTTGGCTGATTTCTTTAGGCTTTCCCATGATGCTACACAAAGAAGCAGAGTGCTTCAGGTGTGCATTTGGTTGTTGGTTCTGAGCTTCCTATAAAAGCAGGCTTTACCATGTTATTAGCCATAGGTAAATGTTCACACTAGGCAGTCAGCTCAGGTACCCATCCGTTTTGAGATTACCTTGACGTTTGGTGGATGGGCTCACAACTTTTGGTCAAATCTTGTGCTAAGAATCTCATGTGTTTTTCATAAATTTCACAAGCCATTATGCTATTCACATTTCATGTATCGCACATTTCCTTGCTTTAGCACAGTAAATTTTGAGTGCAGCCATTGATCTATTTGCTATATGACTTTTTTGGTTATGCACCAGTTCAGACTACAGAATTGTTTAAAGGCATAGTAATCTTAGTGTATGTAAACTTGTGACTTTGCAGTAAGTAATAAAAATGCCTTAATATTCTCTCTCTCTCATTATTCTGGCATTTGGCAAATATTAATAATTATGGTAATCCTAATTGACCTAAAACGGGAAAGGTTTATTCTGATTTCATGTCAGACATTGAGAAAACATGCAGATGTGTCTTTTTATAGAGTGGATGTAAACTTCTGGTTTCAACCACATATAGAGAGAGATTATTTACATGTAGACATATACAGTGTACACACATATATAAAGAGAGACTATATACATGAAGGCGTGACAACATATACAGTGTACACACACACACATACTGTATATATGTAGTATATACATGTAGAGTGTGCAGACATATACAGTATACAGTATACACACACATATATATAGAGAATATTCATGCAGTGTGTGAAGACATATACAGTACACACACACATATATATTTATTAATTTAGCAATAGGGTCCAAAGCACATGGTAAGAGGTGCTAGACACTCTAAATTAACAACTCACACTTATCCTAATTAACGATCATTTTACCGCCTTGGGATATAGAGAGATTCCAGCAATACAATTTTAAAAAATAAGAGTTTATTGACACATAGTTAAAAATACAGAAAAAACAAGAAAAATTAAAAAGCAGGGTGGGAATAAGCCTCCAAAATGAGGATGTGTTTAGTCAAAGGCTGAGCCTCCTACACAATGTAAAGCTCATAGCAAAAACATCCGTCTAATGCCCAAAGTCACATAAGTCAAAACGATACAGTTCTCATAGTCAACAATCTAATATCAGAAATCGTATCATATATGCCAGAAAATCCAGTTCTGTCCACATAAAGACATTTCTTATCTTTTACAGACTCCAAGAAAGTGCATAATGCAGACAATGCTGAGTGCAACAAGGAAGTCTCATATAATTATTGTGGACAGATTATAGCACTGGTTCACATGAAAAAATATTAGCACAATTAATTATCAGAAATACAAGTTGACAAGATTGAGATATCAAATATCATCAGTACAGAAGAAGGGTGGTAAGGCAAAAGACTACATCACCTGGGACCGTGAGGAGCAACGAGATATAGCAGGAGGCAGGAGTAGCCGCACATCCCCGGGAAAGCCTTACCTCCCATCTTCTGTACTGATCAGATCTGATATCTCAATCTTGTAGGGTGTGCAGACATATACAGTGTACACATATATATATAGAGAGAGACTATATACATGCAGGGTGTGCAGACATATACAGTGTACACACATATATACAGAGAGAGAGACTATATACATGCAGGGTGTGCAGACATATACAGTGTACACTCATATAGAGAGAGAGAGAGAGACAGACTATATATATGAAGGCGTGCCGACATATACAGTATACACACACACACACACATATATATATATACAGAGAGAGAATATACATGCGGGGTGTGCAGACATATACAGTGTACACTAATATATATAGAGACAGACTATAT
Source organism: Ranitomeya variabilis (assembly GCF_051348905.1). Lineage (NCBI taxonomy): Eukaryota > Metazoa > Chordata > Amphibia > Anura > Dendrobatidae > Ranitomeya > Ranitomeya variabilis. The sequence continues at coordinate 994,059,242 of NC_135233.1, read as the reverse complement.
ATATGAAGGCGTGCCGACATATACAGTATACACACACACACACATATATATATATACAGAGAGAGAATATACATGCGGGGTGTGCAGACATATACAGTGTACACTACTAAATATATATAGCAACTTATAAGGCGTATCCGCATTATATATGAAGTCATAACAATCAAGCTAAATATCCATACATGCAGAAGACAATGTGACCTATCATCAATGCTGTACACAACACCACCACAAAAAGGATGATACTCAAGTCCTAGTTGATTCAAAAAATACAAAATTTCTTCATTGATTCAAAATTAACAGACACATGTAAACAGGAATGAAGTAAGCCATACCAATACAGGAATACTGTGCAAAAAATAGGGGAGCACGGATCCCTGGACATATACCACTAATTGTATTATAGTAATACCTGGCCATTTATAATCTCAATAGGCTATCATCACTAAAACAGAAAGGCCAGTCCTCAGGAGGCTACCCATTGGCGCCATAATCCCAAAACAACACCACACAAATTCATACATTGTTATTACCTTAGGGTGATATAGTCAGGACGTCCAGGGAGTGTGCGCCCACCCCAACGCACGTTTCGGTGAAAAGCACCTTCGTCTATATATATAGAGAGAGGCTATATACATTAAGGCGCGGCAACATATACAGTATACACGCACACACACACACATATATATATATATATATATATATATACAGAGAGAGAGAATATGTATACATATACAGTGTAAACTAATATATATATAGAGAGAGACAATATACATGTTGAGTGTGCCAACATACAGTATACAGTGTACACATATATATATATATATACAGAGAGACTATACATACATATACAGTGTACACTAATATATATAGAGAGAGAGAGACTATATATATGAAGGCGTGCCGACATATACAGTGTACACACACACACATCTAATATATAAAGCTGAATGTGTGTATGTATGTGTGTGTGTATGTCCGGGATTGGCATCTGCACCGTCGCAGCTACAGCCACAAAATTTTGCACAGTCACACGTCTGGACCCTGAGAGCATCATAGGCTATGTTGTGAGGCGAAATTTTAACCCCGCGCGTTCCAATTCACCAAACAATTTTGCCCCTATCTACATAATGGGGAAAAAGTGAAAGGAAAATTGTTGGAGGCGAATTGACAGCCGCCAGATGTGAACAAGGGGGACTTAAAGAGTGAGAGCGATGGCGCCAAAGAGTATATACCGTACAGTTGCTAAGGTAGGGCCCCAACATGGGATACTCACCACACACGGGGATATGAACACACACACACAAAATGTGCTACACACTACCACGCGCTTGAACACATATACCACCCTCAGCGCACATTTCACCACACATACACCAACCTCGCCACATAAAAGTCGAAACACAAAAGTCGCCGCTCAAAACTCGCCACACGCAAAACTCGCCACACTTGCAAAACTAGGCTCACGCAAAACTCACCTCATGGAAAACTCGCCACACGCAAAACTTGCACACGTGGAAAGATTGCCACATGCACAAAAGTTGGAACACATGCAAACGTTGCCTCACACAAAACTTGCACATACTCAAAACGTACCACATAGGAAATACGGCAGCTGTCAGTCACATGACCAGTCTATTATGTGTATGTGTGAGCTAATATATACTGCCAGGGGGGAGGGCTTCCTGTTCTCTGGGGATTTATCAGGCTGCCAATTTAGCTTACAAATACTGAGGTAAGAACAGACATATACAGTACACACACATATATAGTATATACATGCAGAGAACAGACATATACAGTACACACATATATAGTATATACATGCAGAGAACAGCCATATACAGTATACACACATACAGTATATACATGCAGAGAACAGCCATATACAGTACACACACATATAGTATATATAGTATATACATGCAGAGAACAGACATATACAGTACACACACATATATAGTATATACATGCAGAGAACAGCCATATACAGTATACACACATACAGTATATACATGCAGAGAACAGCCATATACAGTACACACACATATAGTATATATAGTATATACATGCAGAGAACAGACATATACAGTACACACACATATAGTATATATAGTATATACATGCAGAGAACAGACATATACAGTACACACACATATATAGTATATACATGCAGAGAACAGCCATATACAGTACACACACATATAGTATATATAGTATATACATGCAGAGAACAGACATATACAGTACACACACATATATAGTATATACATGCAGAGAACAGACATATACAGTATACACACATATATAGTATATACATGCAGAGAACAGACATATACAGTATACACACATATATAGTATATACATGCAGAGAACAGACATATACAGTATACACACATATATAGTATATACATGCAGAGAACAGTCATATACAGTACACACACATATAGTATATACATGCAGAGAACAGACATATACAGTATACACATATAGTATATACATGCAGAGAACAGACATATACAGTACACACACATACAGTATATACATGCAGAGAACAGCCATATACAGTATACACATAGTATATACATGCAGAGAACAGACATATACAGTATACACACATATATATAGTATATACATGCAGAGAACAGACATATACAGTATACACACATATATAGTATATACATGCAGAGAACAGACATATACAGTATACACACATATAGTATATACATGCAGAGAACAGACATATACAGTATACACACATATAGTATATACATGCAGAGAACAGACATATACAGTACACACACATATATAGTATATACATGCAGAGAACAGACATATACAGTACACACACATATATAGTATATACATGCAGAGAACAGCCATATACAGTACACACACATATAGTATATATAGTATATACATGCAGAGAACAGACATATACAGTACACACACATATATAGTATATACATGCAGAGAACAGACATATACAGTATACACACATATATAGTATATACATGCAGAGAACAGACATATACAGTATACACACATATATAGTATATACATGCAGAGAACAGACATATACAGTATACACACATATATAGTATATACATGCAGAGAACAGTCATATACAGTACACACACATATAGTATATACATGCAGAGAACAGACATATACAGTATACACATATAGTATATACATGCAGAGAACAGACATATACAGTACACACACATACAGTATATACATGCAGAGAACAGCCATATACAGTATACACATAGTATATACATGCAGAGAACAGACATATACAGTATACACACATATATATAGTATATACATGCAGAGAACAGACATATACAGTATACACACATATATAGTATATACATGCAGAGAACAGACATATACAGTATACACACATATAGTATATACATGCAGAGAACAGACATATACAGTATACACACATATAGTATATACATGCAGAGAACAGACATATACAGTACACACACATATATAGTATATACATGCAGAGAACAGACATATACAGTACACACACATATATAGTATATACATGCAGAGAACAGACATATACAGTACACACACATATATAGTATATACATGCAGAGAACAGACATATACAGTACACACATATAGTATATACATGCAGAGAACAGACATATACAGTATACACACACATATAGTATATACATGCAGAGAACAGACATATACAGTATACACACATATAGTATACATGCAGAGAACAGACATATACAGTATACACATATATATATATAGTATATACATGCAGAGAACAGACATATACAGTACACACATATATAGTATATACATGCAGAGAACAGACATATACAGTACACACACATATATAGTATATACATGCAGAGAACAGACATATACAGTACACACATATATAGTATATACATGCAGAGAACAGACATATACAGTACACACATATATAGTATATACATGCAGAGAACAGACATATACAGTACACACATATATAGTATATACATGCAGAGAACAGACATATACAGTATACACATATATATATAGTATATACATGCAGAGAACAGACATATACAGTACACACATATATAGTATACACATGCAGAGAACAGACATATACAGTATACACACATATATATAGTATATACATGCAGAGAACAGACATATACAGTATACACACATATATATAGTATATACATGCAGAGAACAGACATATACAGTACACACATATATAGTATACACATGCAGAGAACAGACATATACAGTATACACACATATATATAGTATATACATGCAGAGAACAGACATATACAGTACACACATATATAGTATACACATGCAGAGAACAGACATATACAGTATACACACATATATATAGTATATACATGCAGAGAACAGACATATACAGTACACACATATATAGTATATACATGCAGAGAACAGACATATACAGTACACACATATATAGTATATACATGCAGAGAACAGACATATACAGTATACACACATATATATAGTATATACATGCAGAGAACAGCCATATACAGTACACACATATAGTATATACATGCAGAGAACAGCCATATACAGTACACACACATATAGTATATACATGCAGAGAACAGACATATACAGTATACACACATATAGTATATACATGCAGAGAACAGACATATACAGTACACACACATATATATAGTATATACATGCAGAGAACAGCCATATACAGTACACAAACATACAGTATATACATGCAGAGAACAGACATATACAGTACACACATATATAGTATATACATGCAGAGAACAGACATATACAGTACACACACATATATATAGTATATACATGCAGAGAACAGCCATATACAGTACACACATGTAGTATATACATGCAGAGAACAGCCATATACAGTACACACACATATAGTATATACATGCAGAGAACAGCCATATACAGTATACACACATATATATAGTATATACATGCAGAGAACAGCCATATACAGTACACACATATATAGTATATACATGCAGAGAACAGACATATACAGTACACACATATATAGTATATACATGCAGAGAACAGACATATACAGTATACACACATATATAGTATATACATGCAGAGAACAGCCATATGCAGTACACACATATAGTATATACATGCAGAGAACAGACATATACAGTATACACACATATATATAGTATATACATGCAGAGAACAGCCATATACAGTACACACATATATAGTATATACATGCAGAGAACAGACATATACAGTATACACACATATAGTATATACATGCAGAGAACAGACATATACAGTACACACATATATATAGTATATACATGCAGAGAACAGACATATACAGTACACACATATATAGTATATACATGCAGAGAACAGCCATATACAGTACACACACATATAGTATATACATGCAGAGAACAGACATATACAGTATACACACATATATAGTATATACATGCAGAGAACAGACATATACAGTACACACACATATAGTATATACATGCAGAGAACAGACATATACAGTACACACACATATAGTATATACATGCAGAGAACAGCCATATACAGTACACACATATATAGTATATACATGCAGAGAACAGACATATACAGTATACACATATATATATATATAGTATATACATGCAGAGAACAGACATATACAGTACACACATATATAGTATATACATGCAGAGAACAGACATATACAGTATACACACATATAGTATATACATGCAGAGAACAGACATATACAGTACACACACATATAGTATATACATGCAGAGAACAGACATATACAGTACACACACATATAGTATATACATGCAGAGAACAGCCATATACAGTACACACATATATATATAGTATATACATGCAGAGAACAGACATATACAGTACACACATATATAGTATATACATGCAGAGAACAGACATATACAGTATACACATATATATATAGTATATACATGCAGAGAACAGCCATATACAGTACACACATATATAGTATATACATGCAGAGAACAGACATATACAGTACACACACATATAGTATATACATGCAGAGAACAGACATATACAGTACACACACATATAGTATATACATGCAGAGAACAGACATATACAGTACACACATATATATAGTATATACATGCAGAGAACAGACATATACAGTACACACACATATATAGTATATACATGCAGAGAACAGCCATATACAGTATACACACATACAGTATATACATGCAGAGAACAGACATATACAGTATACACACATATATAGTATATACATGCAGAGAACAGACATATACAGTACACACATATATAGTATATACATGCAGAGAACAGACATATACAGTATACACACATATATAGTATATACATGCAGAGAACAGCCATATGCAGTACACACATATAGTATATACATGCAGAGAACAGACATATACAGTATACACACATATATATAGTATATACATGCAGAGAACAGCCATATACAGTACACACATATATAGTATATACATGCAGAGAACAGACATATACAGTATACACACATATAGTATATACATGCAGAGAACAGACATATACAGTACACACATATATATAGTACTAGCTGTACTACCCGGCTTCGCCCGGGTTAATGACTGCTGTTAGCAAAATAGAATGTGTTAACAAAAATTTATTCTGCACACAAAAACCACAAAACAAATAGATAGAAATGTAATTATTAAAAGGCAAAAACTAAGCAAATAGAAGCATTTCACAACATATATTAGCTTTGTTATACTGAGAATGTCTTTGTTGCCTATATTAACCAATCAGAGCTCAGGTTAATTAACTGTAGCAAAATAGAAGCTGAGCTGTGATTGGTTGCTATTGGCAGCCTGATAAATCCCCAGCCAACAGGAAGCCCACCCCCTGGCAGTATATATTAGCTCACACATACACATAATAGACAGGTCATGTGACTGACAGCTGCCGTATTTCCTATATGGTACATTTGTTGCTCTTGTAGTTTGCTTATTAATCAGATTTTTATTTTTGAAGGACAATACCAGACTTGTGTGTGTTTTAGGGCGAGTTTTATGTGTCAAGTTGTGTGTGTTGAGTTGCGTGTGGCGACATGCATGTAGCGACTTTTGTGAGATGAGTTTTGTGTGGCGACATGCGTGTAGCAACATTTTGTGTGTTGAGTTGCATGTGACAGGTTAGTGTAGCAAGTTGTGTGCAGCAAGATTTGTGCATGGCGAGTTTTGCGCGTGGCGAGTTTTATGTGTGGTGCATTTTGAGTATGTGCAAGTTTTGTGTGAGGCAACTTTTGCATGTGGTGCAACTTTTGTACATGTGGCAATTTTTCTGTGTGTGCAAGTTTTGCATGAGGTGAGTTTTCCATGAGGTGAGTTTTGCACGTGTGGCGAGTTTTGCGTGAGCCTAGTTTTGCATATGGCGAGTTTTGCATGTAGCGAGTTTTGAGTGGTGACTTTTGTGTTTCGACTTTTATGTGGCGAGGTTGGTGTGTGTGTGTGGTGAAATGTGTGCTGAGGGTGGTATATGTGTTCAAGCACGTGGTAGTGTGTGGGGCATTTTGTGTTTGTGTTCATATCCCCGTGTGTGGTGAGTATCCCATGTCGGGGCCCCACCTTAGCAACTGTACGGTATATACTCTTTGTCGCCATCGCTCTCATTCTTTAAGTCCTCATTGTTCACATCTGGCAGCTGTCAATTTTCCTCCAACACTTTTCCCTTCACTTTTTCCCCATTATGTAGATAGGAGCAAAATTGTTTGGTGAATTGGAACGCGCGGGGTTAAAATTTCACCTCACAACATAGCCTATGACGCTCTCGGGGTCCAGACGTGTGACTGTGCAAAATTTTGTGGCTGTAGCTGCGACGGTACAGATGCCAATCCCGGACATACACACATACATACATACACACATTCAGCTTTATATATTAGATATACCTGTATGTAATCTCCTGTATATAGTATATACCTGTGTGTCATCTCACCTATATATAGTATATATCTGTGTGTCATCTCCTGTATATAGTATATACCTGTATGTCATCTCCTCCTATACATAGCATATACCTGTGTCATCTCCTCCTGTATATACTATATACCTGTAGGTAATCTGCTCCTGTATATAGTATATACCTGTGTGTCATCTCCTCCTGTATATAGTATATACCTGTATGTCATCTCCTCCTGTATGTAGTATGTACCTGTATGTCATCTCCTCCTCTATATAGTATATACCTGTGTGTCATCTCTCCTGTATATAGTATATATCTGTGTGTCATCTCCTCCTGTATATAGTATATACCTGTGTGTCATCTCCCCTGTAAATAGTATATACCTGTGTGTCATCTCCTGTATATAGTATATAGCTGTATGCCATCTCCTCCTGTATTAGCCCTCGTTCACACGTTATTTGGTCAGTATTTTTACCTCAGTATTTGTAAGCTAAAATGGCAGCCTGATAAATCCCCAGCCAACAGTAAGCCCACCCCCTGGCAGTATATATTAGCTCACACATACACATAATAGACTGGTCATGTGACTGACAGCTGCCGGATTCCTATATGGTACATTTGTTGCTCTTGTAGTTTGTCTGCTTATTAATCAGATTTTTATTTTTGAAGGATACCAGACTTGTGTGTGTTTTAGGGCGAGTTTCGTGTGTCAAGTTGTGTGTGTTGAGTTGCGTGTGGCGACATGCATGTAGGGACTTTTGTGAGATGAGTTTTGTGTGGCGACATGCGTGTAGCAACTTTTTGTGTGTCGAGTTGCATGTGACAGGTTAGTGTAGCAAGTTGTGTGCAGCAAGTTTTGCGCATGGCGAGTTTTGCGCGTGGCGAGTTTTATGTGTGGTGCCTTTTGAGTATGTGCAAGTTTTGTGTGAGGCAACTTTTGCATGGGTTGCAACTTTTGTGCATGTGGCAATTTTTCTGCGTGTGGCAATTTTTCTGCGTGTGCAAGTTTTGCGTGTGGCGAGTTTTGCACGTGTGGCGAGTTTTGCATGTGGAGAGTTTTGCGCGTGGCGAGTTTTGAGCGGCGACTTTTGTGTTTCTACTTTTATGTGGCGAGGTTGGTGTATGTGTGGTGAAATGTGCACTGAGGGTGGTATATGTGTTCGAGCACGTGGTAGTGTGTGGCGCATTTTGTGTGTGTGTTCATATCCCCGTGGTGGTGTGATTATCCCATGTTGGGGCCCCACCTTAGCAACTGTACAGTATATACTCTTTGGTGCCATCGCTGTCATTCTTTAAGTCCCCCTTGTTCACATCTGGCAGCTGTTAATTTGCCTCCAACACTTTTCCTTTCATTTTTTCCCCATTATGTAGATAGGGGCAAAATTGTTTGGTGACTTGGAAAGCGCGGGGTTAAAATTTCACCTCACAATATAGCTTTGACGCTCTCAGGGTCCAGACGTGTGACTGTGCAAAATTTTGTGCCTGTAGCTGCGACGCCTCCAACACTTTTCCTTTCACTTTTTCCCCATTATGTAGATAGGGGCAAAATTGTTTGGTGAATTGGAAAGCGCGGGGTTAAAATTTCACCTCACAACATAGCCTATGACGCTCTCGGGGTCCAGACGTGTGACTGTGCAAAATTTTGTGGCTGTAGCTGCTACGGTTCAGATGCCAATCCCGGACATACATACATACATACATACATACACACACACACACATTCAGCTTTATATATTAGATATACATGCAGAGAACAGACATATACAGTACACACATATATAGCATATACATGCAGAGAACAGCCATATACAGTACACACACATATAGTATATACATGCAGAGAACAGACATATACAGTATACACACATATATAGTATATACATGCAGAGAACAGACATATACAGTACACACACATATAGTATATACATGCAGAGAACAGACATATACAGTACACACACATATAGTATATACATGCAGAGAACAGCCATATACAGTACACACATATATAGTATATACATGCAGAGAACAGACATATACAGTATACACACATATATAGTATATACATGCAGAGAACAGACATATACAGTACACACACATATATAGTATATACATGCAGAGAACAGACATATACAGTACACACACATATAGTATATACATGCAGAGAACAGACATATACAGTACACACACATATAGTATATACATGCAGAGAACAGCCATATACAGTACACACATATATAGTATATACATGCAGAGAACAGACATATACAGTATACACATATATATATATAGTATATACATGCAGAGAACAGACATATACAGTACACACATATATAGTATATACATGCAGAGAACAGACATATACAGTATACACACATATAGTATATACATGCAGAGAACAGACATATACAGTACACACACATATAGTATATACATGCAGAGAACAGACATATACAGTATACACACATATATAGTATATACATGCAGAGAACAGACATATACAGTACACACACATATATAGTATATACATGCAGAGAACAGACATATACAGTACACACACATATAGTATATACATGCAGAGAACAGACATATACAGTACACACACATATAGTATATACATGCAGAGAACAGCCATATACAGTACACACATATATAGTATATACATGCAGAGAACAGACATATACAGTATACACATATATATATAGTATATACATGCAGAGAACAGACATATACAGTACACACATATATAGTATATACATGCAGAGAACAGACATATACAGTATACACACATATAGTATATACATGCAGAGAACAGCCATATACAGTACACACATATATAGTATATACATGCAGAGAACAGACATATACAGTATACACATATATATATAGTATATACATGCAGAGAACAGCCATATACAGTACACACATATATAGTATATACATGCAGAGAACAGACATATACAGTATACACACATATAGTATATACATGCAGAGAACAGACATATACAGTACACACATATATATAGTATATACATGCAGAGAACAGACATATACAGTATACACACATATAGTATATACATGCAGAGAACAGACATATACAGTACACACATATATATAGTATATACATGCAGAGAACAGACATATACAGTACACACACATATATAGTATATACATGCAGAGAACAGCCATATACAGTATACACACATACAGTATATACATGCAGAGAACAAACATATACAGTATACACACATATATAGTATATACATGCAGAGAACAGACATATACAGTACACACATATATAGTATATACATGCAGAGAACAGACATATACAGTATACACACATATATAGTATATACATGCAGAGAACAGCCATATGCAGTACACACATATAGTATATACATGCAGAGAACAGACATATACAGTATACACACATATATATAGTATATACATGCAGAGAACAGCCATATACAGTACACACATATATAGTATATACATGCAGAGAACAGACATATACAGTATACACACATATAGTATATACATGCAGAGAACAGACATATACAGTACACACATATATATAGTATATACATGCAGAGAACAGACATATACAGTACACACATATATAGTATATACATGCAGAGAACAGCCATATACAGTACACACACATATAGTATATACATGCAGAGAACAGCCATATACAGTACACACACATATAGTATATACATGCAGAGAACAGACATATACAGTATACACACATATATAGTATATACATGCAGAGAACAGACATATACAGTACACACACATATATATAGTATATACATGCAGAGAACAGACATATACAGTACACACATATATAGTATATACATGCAGAGAACAGACATATACAGTACACACACATATATATAGTATATACATGCAGAGAACAGACATATACAGTACACACACATATAGTATATACATGCAGAGAACAGACATATACAGTACACACACATATAGTATATACATGCAGAGAACAGCCATATACAGTACACACATATATAGTATATACATGCAGAGAACAGACATATACAGTATACACACATATATAGTATATACATGCAGAGAACAGCCATATGCAGTACACACATATAGTATATACATGCAGAGAACAGACATATACAGTACACACACATATAGTATATACATGCAGAGAACAGACATATACAGTACACACACATATAGTATATACATGCAGAGAACAGCCATATACAGTATACACACATATAGTATATACATGCAGAGAACAGACATATACAGTATACACACATATATAGTATATACATGCAGAGAACAGACATATACAGTACACACACATATAGTATATACATGCAGAGAACAGCCATATACAGTATACACACATATATAGTATATACATGCAGAGAACAGACATATACAGTATACACACATATATAGTATATACATGCAGAGAACAGACATATACAGTACACACACATATAGTATATACATGCAGAGAACAGCCATATACAGTACACACACATATAGTATATACATGCAGAGAACAGACATATACAGTACACACACATATATAGTATATACATGCAGAGAACAGACATATACAGTATACACACATATATAGTATATACATGCAGAGAACAGACATATACAGTATACACACATATATAGTATATACATGCAGAGAACAGACATATACAGTACACACACATATAGTATATACATGCAGAGAACAGACATATACAGTATACACACACATATAGTATATACATGCAGAGAACAGCCATATACAGTATACACACATATATAGTATATACATGCAGAGAACAGCCATATACAGTATACACACATATATAGTATATACATGCAGAGAACAGCCATATACAGTATACACATATATAGTATATACATGCAGAGAACAGACATATACAGTACACACATATATAGTATATACATGCAGAGAACAGACATATACAGTATACACACATATAGTATATACATGCAGAGAACAGACATATACAGTACACACATATATATAGTATATACATGCAGAGAACAGACATATACAGTACACACACATATAGTATATACATGCAGAGAACAGACATATACAGTACACACATATATAGTATATACATGCAGAGAACAGCCATATACAGTACACACATATATAGTATATACATGCAGAGAACAGACATATACAGTACACACATATATAGTATATACATGCAGAGAACAGACATATACAGTACACACATATATAGTATATACATGCAGAGAACAGACATATACAGTATACACATATATATATATAGTATATACATGCAGAGAACAGACATATACAGTACACACATATATAGTATATACATGCAGAGAACAGACATATACAGTATACACACATATAGTATATACATGCAGAGAACAGACATATACAGTACACACACATATAGTATATACATGCAGAGAACAGACATATACAGTATACACACATATAGTATATACATGCAGAGAACAGACATATACAGTACACACATATATAGTATATACATGCAGAGAACAGCCATATACAGTACACACACATATACATCGCAGGAGAGACCAGATGCTATTTCAGATCTGTGATCCTCCAACCTCGTGCTGGTATAAGACTACAAGTCCCAGCATGTCCCCTCAGCCCCAGGTGTGAGCCCGCTGCCTGTTGGGCCTCCGCACACATTATGTCGCAGGTACCTCATTCGCAATGAGCCGTCACTTCTCCTTCCAGGAACTTCCCCACTCACCGGCCGCTGAGCTCGTTGTACCGCGGTTCCCATAGATACCGGTGACGCCAGATGTGCCCGTCTCCATAGATGCTGTCGCTTAGCAGTGACGTCACGGTCTCGCTCCGGCCATGCCTGATAAGGGCACCGCTGCCAGTCTCCTGCAGCTAATGCGGCTTCTACGGAGAATTATTCACACTGTGACATTCCGCAGTGCTGAGCTTACTTCTCTGCCAGTGCCGCCATGAAGGCCAATAAAGTTAGTTTCTGTCAGCTGTTACTACTCAGTCACTATTTTCAGTGATACGTCCTGGCAACATTATGTGCTGATAAGACTATGTTCACACTGCAGTGCTCTCCTGGAGGGACTAGGTCAGGGTTTCCACAAAGAACGTATTTTGACAGGAAACCTGATGGAGCCACGCACCTAAATGAGTTAATGTGGACGCTGTATGGACTCATTATATTTGTCTTCTTCAGACGAGCACAAAAACATGGAGGCCAGACAGCGTGCACCGCGACTGTGGGCATCATTCAAGTGCATGGCTTTGTGTGAGTTCCTATCAGTTTTGGGGATTCCCAGTGAAACCCCAACATATCACTACACAGAGAGCATTGTATTAATATGAGCCCAGCTGAAAGTAGCAGATGTGTTAGTATCTGACACGGTGAGGTGGCGTTAAAAGATAGACCCTGGTCCACCACCCGGTGACTATCTGTATCCTATCTATATGGAAAGGAGAAAGCAGCGCTGGTAGATGTAGGGTGCACGTCCAAAGACAAAGCTCCCACCATTAGAAGAACAGACGAAGAGATAAATTGCTGCACATTTTGGCCAAACCCTAGTCCGCGCCCATTTAGAGGAGCGCTGGCAGTGAGGGACATTCAGCAGATGCCTGGGGACTGCAGGGTGTAGACCCAAATCCGGGACTGTCCGCTGTATCCGGGACGATTAGGACTAGAGATGAGCGGATGGATTCACGGGTCTCTGGTCCAGCGTGTAAGTCAGTGTTACGTGGAAGTTGGACAGGAGGCCCCGAATCTCTTACCTTCTGGCATCCCTGCTGCGGCGTCCTGTGCGTCCTGCTCATCTCTAGATGGGACCTGTGGATTTATTTTTTGTTCCTTCACAGTCGGAGCCACCAGAACTTTCTCACCTTTATGTACCTTCACTGTACGACATCCATCTTTTTTGTGTTCACATAGCATAATTCTTGTGTCTTGCTTTCTGCAGATGTGCACATCAAACTGCATGATACCAATCTTCTCTGATTGTGATGAGTGAACTTGCTCGGATAACGTTTTATCTTGGGCGTGCTCGGATAGACAGCCGTGACAGATGCAGGGATTACCTGTTTGTTTGGCAATCCCCACATGTGTTGCAGATGTCTTCCGCCGCAAAACATGCAGCCGCAGGAACTCGAATATATTATCCGAGCATGCCCAGGATAGTCGGATTACACCCGAGCATGTTCCATAATGGGACCCTGTAGAGGAGAACGAGCGGCACCGATGCATTGGAGGATGAGAAAGTAGTCAGCATGAAGCTGAAGTATGGTTTAGGCCATTTTCACACGAGCATTTTTTCGGTCCATTTGCACAACGGACTGCACACGGACAGTTCACGGATGTCAATGCTGCAGCTAGGCTCGGACTGGCCCACAGGGAAACAGGGGAATCCCCCGGTGGGCCGCTGTGTAGATCAGGGCCCCCAACCCCACTGTATGGGCAGTACTTGGCATAATTCACTTGATTCACTCTGTACAGAAAAAAGCAGCATCTCATCATTCATTAACCACGCTACCCAGTTTATTATTATATGGAGATGTAGGTAAATTTGTGAGCCAGGGTAGTATAATATTTGCAAGCAGGTGAAAAGTGGGCCCCCCCCCCCCAAAGTCAATGTTATTGGTGGGCCCTTGTCACCCCAGTCCGACACTGGCTGCAGCCCAAATACAGACACTGAAGCAGTGATGGAGAGCCGGCACTGCACCAAGGGTGGGTACTGTCTTTCTTTATTTTAATACTTTTTTACAAAAGTGGAAAACTCTTCTAAATACTTTGAGTCGGCAGTGTGGCACTTTGCGTTGTGTGTGTAGTGAGCTGGCCGGCTGTGACTGTTCTGTTATCATTGACATAGAATCTGTGACAGACACTGCCCCCGTGTGGCCAGAAGTTATACCTATGCCGAATATACTATTACATATAAGTGGTGCACCCCTACATGAATAAAGAGAAAGTAGGGTGCAAGACCTGGCCAGTGGATAAATACTGAAAACAAGAAAAAGAGCAGACTAGGCCAATAATGGTATGCACACCCACGAGTATTATGAACATATCAAACAATTTTATTAAACCTCAAAACAGGACATGTACAGTTAAAACCAATTAAATTCACTTCCCCTGACGAAGCTGCGCTCGCAGCGATACGCGTGGGGTTTGCTGCCTCACCCCTGCACTTATCTCCTGTCCTTCCCGGGCATACCATTACATACCTATGCCGAATGTGATTACAGAGAAACAAACTGTATTGGATAAACTTCCCCCTGCTGTGTCATGTGAACAGGAAGGGGAGGAAAAGAGAGAGCCCGGGAAACTTTTGGGTGCAGAGAGAAGTCTGTGTGTACTGGCGTCCTCCTGTAGATGCGATATAAAAGATTGCCTGGATGACCTCTCTCTCTTGGAAGCTGACATCCAGATTGTTCCCAGCTCCCACACTGCGGAGCACTCAGCGGTGACATATCCACAAATTCTGGAGCCCATGAACTGTAAGCGGGTCCTCTGTTGAGAGGCCGAACATTCCACCCTTACCTGCTGAACCCCAAGGACTACAGTCTGGAACTGAGAGACAAAGTTTTGTTTAATTCCTTTTTTCTCTTCGGCTGGAGCGTCTCCCTGCTGTGACCGACAGGCCTGCGACGTGGGAAGATAACCTCTTGGAGCAAAGGAACTGGTAACGTGTGGATAGGGACAGTGAGGGATAGTTTGTTATTACATGTTATTTCTGTGAATAAGCATACTTTGTACTCAGTGGCGTAACTACAAAGTTATGGGCCCCGGTGCGAACTTCCAAATGGGGCCCCCCCCCCCCCGCCATAAAATTCAATGTAACCCCCGTAGAATACAATGCAGCCCCCCTCATAGTATAATGCAGCCCCTCCATACAGGGGCAGTGAGAAAGACACGAGCAAATGGTGGGGAGAGGGCACAAGGGGGCAAGGAAGACAGGCACAAGGGGACACATGGGGGCTAGGAGGCAGGGGAGAAGGATACAAGGGGACTAGTGGGCAAGGGAGACTGACACAAGGGGAAAATGGAGACTGACACAAGGGGCACACGGGGACAAGTGGGCAAGGGAGACTGACACAAAGGGCACACGGGGACTAGTGGACAAGGGAGACTGGCACACGGGGACACAGGGACTAGTGGGCAAGGGAGACTGACACGGGGAATAGTGGGCAAGGGAGACTGATACAAGGGGACTAGTGGGCAATGGAGACTGATACAAGGAGACACACGGGGATAAGGGACAAGCACAAGGGGAAAAGGGAGACAGGCACAAGGGGACACACAGGGACTAGTGGGCAAGAGACTGACACAAGGGGACAAGGGATACAAGCACAAGGGGACACACAGGGACAAGTGGGAAAGGGAGACTGACACACAGGGACTAGTGGGCAAAGGAGACTGACACAAGCACAAGGGGACAAAGGAGACTGACACAAGCACAAGGGGACATAGGAGACAGGCACATGGGGACACACAGTGACTAATGGGCAAGGGAGACTGGCACATGGGGACACAAGCATAAGGGAGACAGGCTGAAGGGGACACACGGCCCCCTGACCTGCCAGAGCCGCTTGCAGCTGCGACCGTGGTAGTTACGCCGCTGCCTCACACACACACATACTACAGATATCACACACACACTACAGATATCACACACACACACACACATCATACTACAGATATCACACACACATCAGTTATCACACACACTACAGATATCACACACACTACAGATATCACACACACTACAGATATCACACACACTACAGATATCACACACACTACAGATATCACACACACACACACACACACATACAGATATCACACACATACTACAGATATCTCACACACACACACACACACACACACTACAGATATCACACACATCATATTACAGATATCACACACACACTACAAATATCACACACACACTACAGATATCACACACACACACACAGACATACTACAGATATCACACACACATCATACTACAGATATCACACACACACATACTACAGTTATCACACACACACTACAGATATCACACACACACATACTACAGATATCACACACACACACCAGAGATACCAGCTCATATACACAACTCACAATCTCCTCTCTGGTACAGGGGTGGCTGATGTAAACCGGCTGCAGCTCCTCAGCTTCTCCTGACTAAAGCGGCTCTGTCCCGCACCTCCCCCCTGCTCTCGCCTTCTGTCCCGGGGTTATTTTGGCTTTCTCTTAAATACGATCTCATTCAGACGTACATGAGATGTATGAGGGGGGAAAAATACAGACTGAGAAGCTGTCTCATCGTGATGACTGGAGCTGCTTCCTGTCTCTCACGTGCCCCGGCTGCCCCCTTCCCCTAGATACGCCTCGGACTGTTGCCGTGCAGGAGGAATCTCCTGCACTGCAACATGGTGTTGGGTGCCAGCACAGCCCGCACAGTGGTCTATCCAGCACAGCCCGCACAGTGGTCTATCCAGCACAGCCCGCCCAGTGGTCTATCCAGCACAGCCCGCCCAGTGGTCTATCCAGCACAGCCCGCCCAGTGGTCTATCCAGCACAGCCCGCCCAGTGGTCTATCCAGCACAGCCCGCACAGTGGTCTATCCAGCACAGCCCACACAGTGGTCTATCCAGCACAGCCCGCACAGTGGTCTATCCAGCACAGCCCGCCCAGTGGTCTATCCAGCACAGCCCGCCCAGTGGTCTATCCAGCACAGCCCGCACAGTGGTCTATTCAGCACAGCCCGCACAGTGGTCTATCCAGCACAGCCCGCACAGTGGTCTATCCAGCACAGCCCGCACAGTGGTCTATCCAGCACAGCCCGCACAGTGGTCTATCCAGCACAGCCCGCACAGTGGTCTATCCAGCACAGCCCGCCCAGTGGTCTATCCAGCACAGCCCGCCCAGTGGTCTATCCAGCACAGCCCGCACAGTGGTCTATTCAGCACAGCCCGCACAGTGGTCTATCCAGCACAGCCCGCACAGTGGTCTATCCAGCACAGCCCGCACAGTGGTCTATCCAGCACAGCCCGCACAGTGGTCTATCCAGCACAGCCCGCACAGTGGTCTATCCAGCACAGCCCGCACAGTGGTCTATCCAGCACAGCCCGCACAGTGGTCTATCCAGCACAGCCCGCACAGTGGTCTATCCAGCACAGCCCGCACAGTGGTCTATCCAGCACAGCCCGCACAGTGGTCTATCCAGCACAGCCCGCACAGTGGTCTATCCAGCACAGCCCGCATCTCTCGCCCCCCCCCCCCCCCCACTCTCCTTACCTTTCCTCTTGCCAGCGTTGCTTCCTGCTCCGGTCTCAGGCTCGGCTGCAGTCTGCCCGGGATCGCGCACCCGCAGTGTCAGAGGCAGAGCGCGGAATGATGGGAGAGGGAGCATCTGTAGACGCTCTCTCCTCCGTCATTGCATTCAACTGTACCGGCGTCATAGACGCCGGTATAGTTGAATGCGACGGCAGGGGGGGTGAGTCGTCGGCGGCGGGGGGAGGCGGATCGAGCGGCCCATGACTGGCACCGGCTCTTCTGGCATTTGCCAGAAGTGCCCGATGGCCAGTCCGGCCCTGCTCTGACCTGCTGGCCCCTGACCTGCTGGGCCCGGTTGCAATGGCGACCACTGCAACCGCGGTAGTTACGCCCCTGTCCATACTGTACAATGGCCACACATAGTGCTCCATACTGTACAATGGCCACACATAGTGCTCCATACTGTACAATGGCCACACATGATATTGCCTACAGTATAATGGCCACACAGTTACTCCTACACATGCGGCTGAGCTCCGTACACATTGCACATGCGGCTCCCCTCCGTACACCTCTTACACACCCGGCTCCGCTCCGTACACCTTGCACACGGCTCCGCTCCGTATACCTCGTACACACACGGCTCCGCTCCGTACACCTCGTACACACACGGCTCCGCTCCGTACACCTCGTACACACCCGGCTCTGCTCCGTACACCTCATACACACCCGGCTCCGCTCCGTACACCTCGTACACACCCAGCTCCGCTCCGTACACCTCATACACGCGGCTCTGCTCCGTACACCTCGTACACACCCAGCTCCGCTCCGCACACCTTGTACACACCCAGCTCCGCTCCGTACACCTTGTACACACCCAGCTCCGCTCCGTACACCTTGTACACACCCAGCTCCGCTCCGTACACCTTGTACACACCCAGCTCCGCTCCGTACACCTCGTACACACACGGCTCCGCTCCGTACACCTCGTACACACACGGCTCCGCTCCGTACACCTCGTACACACACGGCTCCGCTCCGTACACCTCGTACACACCCGGCTCTGCTCCGTACACCTCATACACACCCGGCTCCGCTCCGTACACCTCGTACACACCCAGCTCCGCTCCGTACACCTCATACACGCGGCTCTGCTCCGTACACCTCGTACACACCCAGCTCCGCTCCGCACACCTTGTACACACCCAGCTCCGCTCCGTACACCTTGTACACACCCAGCTCCGCTCCGTACACCTTGTACACACCCAGCTCCGCTCCGTACACCTCGTACACACACGGCTCCGCTCCGTACACCTCATACACACACGGCTCCGCTCTGTACACCTCATACACACACGGCTCCGCTCCGTACACCTCATACACACCCAGCTCTGCCTTGTACACCTCATACACACCCGGCTCCGCTCCGTACACCTCATACACACCCAGCTCTGCCTTGTACACCTCATACACACACGGCTCCGCTCCGTACACCTCATACACACACGGTTCCGCTCCGTACACCTCATACACACACGGCTCCGCTCTGTACACCTCATACACACACTGCTCTGCTACATCCACACAAACCCATCCTGACCTCACACAAAAGCTTACCCTCCTCCAGCAAGATGACGACCAGCACTGCACTACTGTCCTGCACTACACGGAAGCCTTTGATCATGTGACTCCGACTCCTCCCCTCCTGTGACCTCATCACAGGTCCTGCGTGCACAGAGCAGCTGCAGCCATAGTTGTGGACGGTGTGCGGCTCTCTGGGGTGGAGGGGCTCTGCTGCAGGACAAGTGCAGTCCCACCCGTGATCGCGCGTGCACTGAGAGAGTGCACGCGCACTAGGGCCTGTAAAGAAGGTTTATTTAAAGGGCCGGCGGCCCATTTTGTAGCTCAGAGTCGGGGCCCCTAGGCACTGCGGGCCCCGTCGCAATTGCGACCCCTGCGACCGCGGTAGTTACGCCCCTGTTTGTACTGTCTATTATTGTGTTCTGCTGTGTTAAGAAAAATGTATAACAGTAAAGATACGTTTGTTAAGATGGAATCTGAGTGTGGAGGTTTTGCTGGGCCAGATCATGGATATGCATGGGCGGCCTTGCCCTCGGACACTTCATCTGGCGTAGTCGGCAGGATCTGTGCCCAGCAAGATTCCCACCCAGGGCCAGTGTACAGTCAGAAACCGCCGCCGGTGTCCATTGTAAACCAGGTCAGGAAGTTTGGCGGGCGAAACTACCCCGTACCAGAGTGGGCGGAACAAGTGCGGATACTGGGAGAAATGTATAATATTGACCCTAAGACCTTGGCAGAAATGGCGGTACTGACGCTAGAGGTGGAGGCATGGACGACAGTCAGACTGGAGACGGTCAGGGGGCAGCGTGCGTTGGAGGATTTGGTGCAGGTGCTGGAAAAGACCTATGGACCTACTACGTACCAGCGAACACTGCGATACCTGTTCTTCGGACGGACACAGCTTGAATGGGAGGACATTCCCCAATATGCAAATGCCCTTCAGGTACTCCTTGAACAAGTCTGTGCAAAAGGGGAACAACTGGCTACTATAGCTCCTCGTGACCTGGTACTGAGAGACCAATTCGTTATAGGGCTGAGAGACCAGTATCTTAACCGTACGCTACAGGACTTGATTCGGATGACGCCGACTCTCACCTTCGCTGAAGTCAAGCAGGAAGCCATAGAACGTTCTAGGGGATCCGTCATGGATGTGGGGACTCAAAGCGCTGCGTGCAGATCCATATTAGACATTAAACAGCCCAACAGTGACACTGAGGAGCTGAAACAGATGGTAGCAGATTTACAGCAACAGGTGTCACAGTTAACACTAGAACGACAGAGAGACCAGCGGATGCAACCTAGCCGTCCTGCGGGACCGTGTTGGTCATGTGGTGACCCTCGCCATAGGGCGAATCGTTGTCCTCAACGAACAAACCATCAGTTACCACGACGAACAGAATATCAGCTACATCCACGAGCAGAGCCACCACGCCAGGTCTCACCACAATGGCCGCCGTTAAACTAAACACCCCTGCAGCTGAGGTTCGAGCAGCAGGGGGGGACAGAGAATGGGGTGTAGAAAAACAGAGCCAGCAACGGAGTACTCTCGCCTCGAATAGTCCTACACTTGAAGTTATTCTGGAGGGAGTTGCAGTGCAAGGATTGATGGACACTGGGTCGCAAGTGACCACGATCTCTGAACAGTTTTATGAAAAGTACCTCAAACCAAGAACTGCTTGTGATCCAGATACCACCATTAAGATTATTGCGGCTAATAACCTACCTATTCCAGTAACCGGAGTCGCCTGGATGGATACAAAGGCCTGCGGACAAGACCTAGGGAAACGAGGAATTGTCATTGTCAAGGAAGGCTTCGGCTCCGAGACCCCAGTAATAATCGGAATGAATATCTTGAAAGACCTGGATCTTATGCTGTCGACAAGAAAAGGGCCCAAGTACTGGCAGAAAGTTACCAAACATAAACCGACTCGTCTGGCGTTCCAGCACGTAATCCGGACCGCTGGACTTCAACAGATGGCAAAGGAACAACTACCTCTAGCAGCCATTAAAGTGCCCCGCTGTACCCGGATTACTTTGCCCGCTGAAAAAGAGACAGTCATTTCCCTACCTCTTAACACCAACCGACAGCTTGAAGGAGTTGAAGTGTTAATCGAGCCGAGGGCTCCAAGTGGGAGTAAGCTAAACCCACTAGTCGCCCTCACCCTAGCCGTCGTGAGGAACGGAAGAGTCCCTGTCAGGCTAAACAACACTGCAGATGTAGGTGTAGCTCTTGAGGCTGGCATGCAACTTGCCAGAGTATATGCTCTACCCACAGAAGTAAACCCCATGGGACCCTTACAATTCACCCCGTCTACAGAAGATGGCTGGACGGTAACTGTCTCAGCCATAAATGCTCAAGCAGATGATGAAGACATTGGGCGAAAACTACTGGAAAAAGTGCAACTGGACCCGTCCCAGTACACCAAACAGGAAGTGTCTCAAATGGAGAAACTACTGCGAGAACACCAAGACTCCTTTGCAAAGCATGACACCGACTTCGGGTACACCACCAGTATCCAACACGAGATTCCCATGGGCGATGCTGCCCCTAATTGCGAGAGGTACCGACAAATACCACCTCAACAATACCAGGAGGTGAAAAGCCTCTTAGAATCTATGCTACACGCCAGAGTGGTGCGGGAAAGCCAGAGCCCATGGGCTGCACCCGTGGTGATAGTCAAAAAGAAAGATGGATCCCTGAGATTTTGCGTAGACTACCGTCGGTTGAACGCTTGCACGATCCGGGACTCCTATCCACTCCCCCGGATCGAAGAGTCACTGACCGCCCTGAAAAAGGCCAAATATTTTTCGTCTCTAGACTTGGCCAGTGGATATTGGCAGGTCTCCATGAGTGAGAAGGACAGAGAAAAGACCGCCTTCATCCTTCCCATGGGCCTGTACGAGTTTGACCGGATGCCATTCGGCTTGAATAACGCACCAGGGACCTTTCAGAGACTGATGGAACGCTGTCTGGGAGATTTCAACTTCGAATTCACGCTGATATACCTTGATGACATCGTGGTATACTCCGCCACCTTCGAGGATCATCTTCACAAGCTTGGCAAAGTGTTCCAGCGCTTGAAGAAACACGGCTTGAAGTTGAAGCCCAGCAAGTGCCGTCTATTCCAGCAGGAGATCGATTACCTGGGACACCGGATCTCGGCCGAAGGTGTCCAACCCTCTCCAGAGAAGATAGCAGCTGTCCAAGAGTGGCCACAGCCAACTACCATCAAAGAAGTCCAGGCTTTCCTGGGGCTAGCGGGCTATTACCGCCGATTTGTCAAGGACTTTGCCCGGCTTGCGGAACCACTGCATGAGACCCTCCGAGGGACCGCGAACAGTCCCAGAGGACGACGCATCAGCTGGGGGCCCGACCAGGAAAAATCCTTCCGGGCGCTTCAAGCTGCTCTGACATCACCCCCTATTCTGGCATATGCAGACTACACCTTGCCGTTCCAGTTATACACCGACGCCAGCCTTCAAGGTCTCGGGGCGGTCCTCTCCCAAGTCCAAGATAACAAGGAACGTGTAATAGCCTATGCCAGTAGATCCCTCCGTGACACCGAAAAGAACCCCGTCAACTACAGCTCTTTCCGCCTGGAACTCCTGGCCCTGACCTGGGCTATGACAGAGAAATTTGCTGGCTACCTGACAGGGGCGGAGGTGCTGGTCGTGACAGACAACAATCCTCTTGCCCACCTAGAATATGCCAAACTAGGGGCAATGGAACAGCGCTGGATGGCAAGGCTCTCTAGATTCCAATACAAAATTAAATACAGAGCGGGGACGGAGAATCAGAATGCTGACAGCCTTTCCAGAGTGACATCATCCCCGCCGGTAGGGGAGCGGGATGAAGAGTTGGAGGAAGATGAACTGCCCGACTTTGCCCGGCTAGCTAAACAAATAGAAGATAGCCGCCAGTATGCTGTAGGTGGGATCGAAGCCGTAGTGGGGTCCCCCCTGTCCCAACAAGAATGGGCCAAGCTTCAAGATCGAGACCCTGAACACGTCTTACTGAAACAGTACATGAAGACACAAGAGAAACCACCCTCAGAAGTAAGAGCCCGACTATCAACCAGGGCCTCTGCCCTACTTGCCCAATGGGATCGGCTGATCGTGAAGGATGGAGTCTTGTATCGCAGAGCCCTTTTATCCCATATGCTGGAAGAATGTTTGCAGATTGTCGTCCCGGTGCAGCTAGCCCATGAGATGGTGGCTGAAGCCCACAGAAGGAACGGCCACTTCGGCATAGACAAGACCCTCCGGTGGACCCAGCAATTCATTTTTTGCCCAGGACTCCGTAAGCTGGTTGAAAACGTCTGCCTAAGATGTCGTACATGTGAACTCCACAAGTCTACTGAGCAGCGTGCACCCGTCCAGACTATTAGCACATCCAGGCCCCTCGAGTTGTTGATGGTGGACTATCTGTTGATCGGAACGGCGAATAGTGGCTACCAGTACTGTCTGGTGATGGTGGACCACTTCATGAAATTCGCCGTCGCTGTTGCTACCAAAGATCAGACTGCCGAATCAGCTGCACAGGCCATCTCTCAACACTTCGTTCGGGTCTACGGGTGTCCAGAGCGGCTGCACTCTGATCAGGGGGCGTGTTTCGAAGGGCGAGTCATTGAAGAACTTCAGCAGATGTATGGAATCAAGAAGTCCAGGACCACCCCGTATCATCCACAAGGGAATGGCGCGTGTGAACGTTTCAACCAGACCCTCTTACAACTGATCCGAACCTTAGCAGAAGACAAAAAGCCCGACTGGCCTCGATTCCTCCCAGAACTGCTGTGGGCCTATAACAATCAAGTCCATTCTGTCACCGGATACATGCCTTACACCCTCCTTTTTGGCCGCCCAGGCAAAGGCATCCATGAGCTACACCTGTCTAACTCTGATGAAGACACCTGTGGTACCTATCCTTCCTGGCTACAAGCACACCGTCAAAGGATGGAAACTGTCTACCAGCTGGTGGAACAGCAGATCCAGGACCAGGTCCACGCTGATCCACTTCCAGTACAAGAAGACCTACTGAGTGTGGGTCAACTAGTCCTAGTTCGTATAAAGAAACCGCAAGGAAAACTCCGGCCCAAGTGGGAGACCGAAGTCTATCGAATAATTGGACACCCGTACCCTGGTGGCCCCGTCTACCAAGTACAAGGCGGAGACAGCGGCAGCCTCCGCACCCTGCACCGTAACATGTTGCGCCCCTGTCGTTCTCAGCCTGACTCCCCTCCTATAATGCCTAGAGAGACGGATATCACTAATACTGTGGGAGACACCGATACCGGGGATGTAGGGCTGGAAGACATCCCTACCCCTGCTCGCCTGACTGACGCGTCTGAACCCCTTACCTCCTCGACTGACTTACCAACTGGGGCGGAGAGTGGGGTGACTGATCGGGGAGAGAGACTAGCACCCGTTAGGCGGACAGCGAGGACCACCGCAGGAGTGCCCCCGGGACAGTCCTACAGAGACCAATATGTGTGGCCCTCTTCACAGCCGGGTCCTACAACCTCCACAGCCATCGCCGCCCTGGAGTCAGTCGTTGACAGGGACAGCCAACCATTGAGTGGGGGGCGTGTAGTGAGCTGGCCGGCTGTGACTGTTCTGTTATCATTGACATAGAATCTGTGACAGACAATGCCCCCATGTGGCCAGAAGTTATACCTATGCCGAATGTGATTACAGAGAAACAAACTGTATTGGCTAAACTTCCCCCTGTTGTGTCATGTGAACAGGAAGGGGAGGAAAAAAGAGAGCCCGGGAAACTTTTGGGTGCAGAGAGAAGTCTGTGTGTACTGGCGTCCTCCTGTAGATGCGATATAAAAGATTGCCTGGATGACCTCTCTCTCTTGGAAGCTGACATCCAGATTGTTCCCAGCTCCCACACTGCGGAGCACTCAGCGGTGACATATCCACAGATTCTGGAGCCCATGAACTGTAAGCGGGTCCTCTGTTGAGAGGCCGAACATTCCACCCTTACCTGCTGAACCCCAAGGACTACAGTCTGGAACTGAGAGACAAAGTTTTGTTTAATTCCTTTTTTCTCTTCGGCTGGAGCGTCTCCCTGCTGTGACCGACAGGCCTGCGACGTGGGAAGATAACCTCTTGGAGCAAAGGAACTGGTAACGTGTGGATAGGGACAGTGAGGGACAGTTTGTTATTACACGTTATCTCTGTGAATAAGCATACTTTGTACTGTCTATTATTGTGTTCTGCTGTGTTAAGAACAATGTATAACAGTAAAGATACGTTTGTTAAGATGAAATCTGAGTGTGGAGGTTTTGCTGGGCCAGATCATGGATATGCATGGGCGGCCTTGCCCTCGGACACTTCATGTGCACACTGCCCTGCTGTCTATTTTTATCAAGTAGCTCCTTCTCTATAGCTCAGGCCACTTGTCAGAAGTCAGGATCTTAAAATATCCCCAGAATACTCGGCCAGCAGATAGCTGAAGTCAGAGGTGCATTCACAGGATCAAGAAGAATTTGCAGTTTTTCATCATGACTTTTTAATAACTTGATTTATATAGATTTTCTTGACTTGATCCAGAGAAATCTTGAGAGATGTCAGAGCTTTTTAAAGTGACAGACTCCTTGATGATCAGCAATGCTAGAGCGGCCTGCAAAAAGGATCTTCTCTCAGAAGGTGTGACCTGCGTCATCAACGTTTCCAGGAGACAGCCGTTTCCAGACTTTGATATCCACGCCCTGCGTATCCCTGTGTTTGATCATCCACTGCAGAACATCTCCGATTATTTTGATCAATGTGTGGCGCTGATAGACAGCACTATAAAAAATGGGGGGAAGTGCCTGGTCTATTGCAAACATGGGCGAAGTCGTTCTGCCACAATCTGTATAGCCTACCTAATAAAACACAGGAATATGTCACTTAAGGACGCCTTCCAGGTAGGGCTATCTCATTATTAACTGTGAAGAGTTGAGAGTCCACTACTTTATTGCTGTTACTAACCTAAGGGTATGTGTCCACGGTCAGTAAACGCTGCTTGTTTGACGCTGCGCAGAGCTGCAGCATCAAACACGCAGCGTCCAGATGTTCCAGCATAGTGGAGGGGATTTTTTGAAATCCCGTGTCCACTATGCGTGGAAACCCGCACGCGGCGGCCCTGCTACTCCGGACATGCTGCGCGTCTTTTCAGATCGCAGCATGTCCGTACACCTTGCGGGGACGCAGCGTCCCCGCAAGGCATAACACAGGGCCCTATGGGAGGGGGGCGATGATCCCGGATGTGTACAGTTAACACATCCGGCATCATCGCGTCCCAGAAGGGGGCGGGGCTTAGCGCCGAGCGGCTTCGCCGCTCCGGCGATACCGCCAGCCATCCTGAACGTGGACACGCAGCCTTATAGTGTTCATTTTCCTGACATCAAATTATACTATTCCACAAAGAATAGTTTTACAT
The DNA here is from genome assembly GCF_051348905.1 of Ranitomeya variabilis. Lineage (NCBI taxonomy): Eukaryota > Metazoa > Chordata > Amphibia > Anura > Dendrobatidae > Ranitomeya > Ranitomeya variabilis. The sequence goes on along the minus strand of NC_135233.1, from coordinate 994,030,895 downwards.
TCAATAACTTTCACCATTTATAACCTATTTAATTTAATAATGAGAATGCATACATAGTTATTCCCTTATATAATGTGAAAAACTACTGCATTTACACCTTTGTGTTTTTTTAGTGCACTGGTTATATTATGTGGAGCTAAACATTTGTACATTTGGTTTTAGGTAAATTTTGTTTTCCATTTTTCTTCTGTAGCTTGCAGATACTACAATACACTGCAAGCTGCTCGATGCTGTTCAGTATTATTCATGACAGCCACCTCCATTTCTATTAATTCTCCAGTCCTTTTTTTTTCTCTTGTGAAAGCCCAATTATATCCAATCAGAATCACATTGGAGCTTATATACAAGTGAATAGGAGCTAAGCTGGAGTGCCTGTGGAGCGGCCCCCAAACGCAGGGCAGCTGGGTACTCGGTACCGGGTCCCTCGGTCTCGGTTCTCGGGATGTCACGGTGGCCCGACCCGGTCTGTGGCCCTGCTAAGGGGCGCCCAATTAAAGGTGTAGGTGAGAGTTTGTCAAGTGTTCGTGACGCCACCTGTGGTGTTCGGTCAGGGTGACCGACGCTGCTAGGGGTCCGCTGGGGTGATGGAATGGCAGCTAGATGGTGTAACTTCCCACAGGTGAAGTATGTCCCCAGGGCTTCCCCTGATGAGTAGATGGTGATGGTGTAGGTCGCAGTAAATGACGAGGACACAGGGTTGCAGTCTCTTTACCTTTTTACTGGTGGCTTCGGCATCCACAATCCAGAGCACTGCTAACAGGGCTGGTTGAGACCAGCCGGTCCGAAGGCACATCCAGAGTTCCCTTTGCAGGTGGAAATCAGTGCCTACCTTCTAGCACCTGGGTGTTGTAGTACCTCCCTGCTGAACACCACGGGATAGTCCTCACAACTGTCGTGTATGTTTCCGTTCTCTCTCTCCGTCCCCCAGATGGTTTGGATAGGACGCACCCGTATGACGGGGTAGGCCTGGAGTTATTTTATAGGGACCCTAGAGACGCCCCTCTCCCACTATTGCCTCCGTTGTCTTCATTAGGTGTAAAGGTGAGACAGCCAACCTAGAGTTAACTGCCCTGCCGTAGTTCAAAGTAATGCGTAGAGCCTATTACTCCCTCGGCGTTCCGGCCGCCGGCTACGCGCCTCAGTAGGATGTTGCCGATCTCGGGGCACGACTCCTCCTGGTTCTATCTCCTTTGTGCTGTGATCTCGTTTCTCACTTCTCCACAAAATACTTCGCTTCGTGTCCTTTCTTAGGATGCCGCCGCAATGAGGTGCAGGCGCGGCTCCGTAACGATCCGTCTCATGCTAGGCCACTGTCAGGATCCCACCCCTGACAGGGACCTCCCTGAGTCCTCCCAAGCAACGCTCTCCTCTCACTAGATGTTACCTGGGCAGAACCCAGTCAGCTTCTCCCTAACTTCCTATCTGACTCCCAGTTTTACCAGAGTGTGAGGAGTGGCCTAATACATAGAACCTTTTGCTCCCCCTGGTGGCCGGAGTGTGAAGTGTAGTGTGTGACTGTGATACCTCGTCAGGTGAACTCCTTTAGTGCCATCAGACGTACCATCACCCCCCTTGTGGAAGAGCGACAATACTGCAACGACCAGGACTCTGGGGCGCTGCACCTGAGAATGGCCACTAACAATGTACTGTTCCAGCTGCATATACTGTTTATATCTGGCCGTTACTAGCACTGCAAAGAGCTGATTGTGAGAGGTGCCTATTGTCAGACCCCTATCTGATATTGATGATCTATCCTAAGGATAGTATATCAATATGTAAGTAGCGGACAACCCTTTTAATTAATGATGACAGATGTTTTACTCCACTCAACAACGTATATGTATTTACATATCCTGTATACTAAAAATAGTTCCATACTTTTCCGTGGGCTGGTTATAGTACAGCAGATCATTCCTACTATACATAACTGCAGACTTCTGATTCTTGAGAGCGTGTGGTGTGCACACTGTCAGGATTAACTGTTACTGCCAGCAAGAGCAGACAGTCACTTGACCACAAGTATGTGATTTGCATACATATGGTCACATGCAGTTTAGACATGTTCGGCTTCTCTCATTCACTTGTATTGAGAGTAGCAAGGCACATCTAGTCGGAGGTATGCAGATGCACACTGCACACTGTCAGGATTTAGAAGTCTGCACATAGAGTAAGTATAAACTTTTGTTAGAAGAGGGGACAACCACTTTAGAAATCTCATATACAGTAAATATGCTATTATTTTCTCTTCTTTTGCAGATGGTTAAAGCAGTGCGACCATCCATAGAACCAAATGAAGGGTTCTGGTCGCAGTTGGAATCATATGAGAAATCTTTACAACAAAACCATTGAGTCCACAATTGTTTTATAGCATGAATGACATTAGAGGGTTTGAACAACCAGAAATTCCATTGTAAGAAGATGTAAAGAACCACAGGCCTAGCTGTGGATAGTCAAAGACTATCATAGAAATTTTACCTGATACGAGTATTGTCCTTCAAAACGTTTTACGATAGATCCCCAAGACTTTGGAAATGGTCTATCCTAGATGGAGGTATCTTGGTCGAGATTATTATTGGCGCCCAGATGCTTCAATTAATGCCTTTGCACATGTGTGTAGTGTGGGCAAGATCAGTTTTGGATTATTCTTATAATGTAAAAAATACAATCACATACTATCCTTCAGTATTTGATTGTATTGTGTTTATATATTGGACTGAAATTGTTTTACAAAAGATGAGCCTTTATAAAAGGAAAGGGAATAATGCGCTGGTCATTCTGTGGCTTCTGGCATGGACGCCACTAACATTTCTAATTTGTTCTTTTTTATAATTTTGTTGTTTAATCTTTTACTTTTGGGGAAAATATCTCAATAAACTAGCTGTACTATAAAGCTGTGCAATCGTGTTCCATATCATAGAGCCATAGAGACTCTTATTGTCAATATAAGGCTCCATGAACCAGAGGCGTAACTAGGGGTGGTCAGGCGGGGCATTTGACCAGGGTACTATTTGCTTGGGGCACCATTGGGCAGACTAATGTAGGGGTTTGAATTGTCTCCCAGGTTGCTGCATCTGAATGTCGACACTGCCATTGCTGAATGATGTCAGCAGTGGCATCAGGTCTCCTGATCATGCTGCCGACTTCACTCTTACACCACAGAGGAAGGGGGCAGGTAAGTGCTCCAACTGAGCCAAAGAAACAAGAATGTTATTGAGGGGCAGAGTGTGAGGGGAAAGAATATGAGCAGTAGGAAGTGTGAGGGTACAGTATATGTGGGATAGTGTGAGGAGACAGTATATGGTAAAGTTTGTGGTGACAGTATGGAGGAAAGTGTGAAAGGACAATATTGTGGGAGAAAAGTGTGAAGTGACAGTATGGGGTGGAGTAAAGTCAGAGGGGACAGTATGGGGTGGGGGGGAATAGTGTGAGGGGGAATAGTATGAGGGGACACTATGGGAATAGAATATTGTGAGGGGACAATATGGGAGGATAGTTTGTGTTGACAGTAAGGGAAGAAAAAGTGTGAGGGGACAGTGGGGGTGGAGAAAAATGTGAGGTGACTGACTGGGGAGAGAATGTTAGGGGATAGGATGGGGAATGAAAAGTGTAAGGGGCAGTATGGGGGAGAAAAGTGTGATGGAAGATTATGGGGGAAAAGTTAGAGTGCAGTAAAATTAAAAGTGCAGTAAATTAATAGCATACCATGATTGATTGTCATACTTGTCTATATATGGGAAAAGTTAGAGTGCAGTGTGGGGCGAAGTGTGAGGGGGTAGTAAGAGGGGAATAGTGTGTAGGGGACAGTATGGGATTATGGGAGGGAATGTGAGGGCACAATATGGGGGAAGAAATGTGTGAGGGGACAGTAAGTAGTGATAAAAGTGTAAGGGCAGTATACAGAAGGAGCAGCATGTGAGGACCGTGTGATTGCACAGCACACAGCATAGAGGGGACTGTATGCAGAAAGGGGAGTGTGAGGAGGAGGCACAGTATAGAGACTGGGCAGAACAGGGAGGAAACTGTGAGGGGACAGTGTGAAGGGGGGGCCCAACATGGAAATGATAGGACAGTGTGAATACTATTTACCAAAAGAGGGATAGTGTGGAGGTAATGTCTTGTGCAGGGAGCACAGTAAGGGCAATTATTCAGGGACACAGTGTTGAGCAGATATTTTTATTCAGGACAATTAGGGTACGTGTCCACGATCAGGATGGCCGGCGGTATCGTCGGAGCGGCAAACCCGCTCGGCGCTAAGCCCCGCCCCCTTCTGGGACGCGATGATGCCGGATGTGTTCATTTCACACATCCGGCATCATCGCACCCCTCGCATAGGGCCCTGTGTTATTCCTTGCGGTGGCGCAGCGTCGCTGCAAGGAACACGGACATGCTGCGATCTTAAAAGACGCGCAGCATGTCCGGAGTCGCAGGCCCGATGGATGCGTGTTTCCACGCATAGTGGACATGGGATTTCATAAAATCCCCTCCACTATGCTGGAACATCTGGACGCTGCGTGTTTGACGCTGCGGCCCCACGCAGCGTCAAACACGCAGCGTTTCCTGAACGTGGACACGTACCCTTATAATGTTACTTTTATTTTTAAGGACACAATTTTACTGCAGAGGAATGGAAAAGAAAGAAGTCTGCAGAGACGAGCTGAGGATGTGAAAAGTCATCATGGCAGCTGGACAAAATGGAAAAGAAAAGAAAAAGAGAATTCCAATTAGGTACCTATATGGAAATGTTTATTTGTGCCCCTGACTACATTTCATCAGTACTGTGGTTCCCTTTTAGTCTGCAGTCTGATGTTGGCTGTTAACAACTCCCAGTATCTCCTTACCGTTGTCTACCATATTGCAGTGAGTGCCAGATCCCGCTGATGATGAACAACAAAATAGTATTATGACTTAAGGCATTTTGTGCGCTAGAAATGAGTCAGATTTTCCGCTCATCATGTGGCGACCTGTTTTTTAATGGATTACAAAGAAAGGACGTTTAAGACCAAAGTAGAATCGACGTCATCGAAATGTGGTGCTGAAGAAGGATGTTATCAATACCAAGGCTGGCAAGAAGAACAAACAAATTAATTTTGCCACAAATCAAGCCAGACATGTTATTTGAAGCAATGATCACCAAACTACGACTTACCTACTTTGGACAAATCATACGATGAGAGCAGTGGTGTAACTTGAAACTCATGGGCCCCGATGCGAACGCTCCAATGGGGCCCCCAAATATTTTAAATCTTTAATAGCAATAGTCTTTTTATATAGGCCAAAGGGACTTTTAGGGCCCCCTAGGCTCCAGGGCCCGGGTGCGATTGTAACCCCTGCACCTGTAGTAGTTACGCCCCTGGATGAGAGTAATCAATAGAGAAGGACATCATTGTCAGAAGAATACAGAAAACAAGAAGAAGAGGAAGACCAGCAAGTTGATGGCTTGATGCTATCAAGATAACGGCAGAGAACACCCTGGTGGACCTATCTAGACTTGCACAAGATATCGATCGTCCCATAGCTTGTTCATCCATCAAGTCGCCATGGCTCGAAATCGAGCCAATGGCCGTTAAAAAGAAAATGGTTTTATTGGTGTGGTCACATGATGACTATTCAAACTGCTTAAACTGTGTACCAGAGGGGGTACCAAACTGAGTTTTTGCCCTGAGTACAGGAAAACCTAGATTCGCCTCTGCCATGAACACAGATTGGCAATAGTGACAAACATTTGCAATAAATAGTATATATAGAAGACAATGGGGAAAGCTAAAACTGGCTCCTTACTGTCTTGATGAGTTTTGCCCCAAAGGAGATAAGGCCTGGTGTTTATTTTCCCTCCCACATTCATCCCATGATCCTTTATGCATAGCAGGAAAAATGAATGCGGTAACAGCACATGCAAAAAAAAAATTGTGGGTGAAATTAAAGTATCATGTTTATTAATATTATTAAAACAAGGCAAAATCTAAAATCATGATGAAAAAAAGAGGAAAAGAGAGACACCGGGTCTACGCGGTTCAAGCTCACCGCTCTGAACCCTGATATTGGTCGAAACGCGTAGATCCGGTGTCTCTCTTTTAACCCTTTTTCATCATGATTTTAGATTTTCCTTGGTTTTAGCAACATTAATAAATGTGAGGTTTTAATTTTTTACCGTGCGGAAACGCTGCGTTGTATTTTCCGCAACATGTCAATTCTTTGTGCGGATTCTGCAACGCTTTACACCTGTTCCTCAATAGGAATCCGCAGGTGAAATCCACAAAAAAACACTGGAAATCCGCAGTAAATCCACAAGTAAAATGCAGTGCGTTTTACCTGCGGATTTTTCAAAAACGGTGCGGAAAAATCCGCACACGAATCCGCAACATGGGCACATAGCCTTAGGGTTAGGGCTGGAACTAGAGTTAGAGTTGGAATTAGGGTTAGGGTTGGAATTAGGGTTAAGATTAGGGTTAGGGACGTGTTGAGGTTAGGGTTAGGCTTGTTGTTAGGGTTATGGTTAGGGTTGGGATGTTGTGATTTTGCTTTTTGCTCCCTCTAGTGGTCATTAGTGATTTGACTCTGGAGCGTCTGTCTTTTCCTATATCCTCACCTGGGCCGTTAGTTCAGGGGCGTTGCTATATAAGCTCCCTGGACCTTCAGTTCAATGCCTGGCATCGTTGAAATCAGAGCTAATCTGTTGTGCTCTTGTCCTCTGATCCTGGTTCCTGTTTTTCAAGCTAAGTCTGCTTCTTTGCTTTTTGCTTTTGTTTTGTTTGGTATTTTTGTCCAGCTTGTTCCTATCTGTATCCTGACCTTTGCTGGAAGCTCTAGGGGGCTGGTGTTCTCCCCCCAGACCGTTAGACGGTTCGGGGGTTCTTGAATCTCCAGCGTGGATTTTTATAGGGTTTTTGTTGACCAGATAAGTTATCTTGCTATATTCTGCTATTAGTAAGCTGGCCTCTCTTTGCTGAACCTGGTTCATTTCTGTGTTTGTCATTTCCTCTTACCTCACCGTTATTATTTGTGGGGGGCTTGTATCTTGCTTTGGGGTCCCTTTCTCTGGAGGCAAGAGAGGTCTTTGTTTTCTTCTCCTAGGGGTAGTTAGATTCTCCGGCTGGCGCGAGTCATCTAGCGATCACCGTAGGCATGATCCCCGGCTACTTCTAGTGTTGGCGTTAGGAGTAGCTATTTGGTCAACCCAGTTACCACAGCCCTATGAGCTGGATTTTTGTATCTTGCAGACTTACACGTTCCTCTGAGACCCTGTCCACTGGGGTCATAACAGTATGCCAGGCCAGTATTAAATGTTTAATGCATTGCAGAAGTGGGATTATAAGAAAGAAAATTTTGAGGTTTTTTTTTTCCCTCTCTCATTTTTTTTTTTTTTTCTTTTCCCCTTTACCTCAGAGTGGCTTAAGCTTGCTGCAGACATGAATGTCCAGACCTTGATTACAAGTGTGGACCAGCTTGCCGCTCGTGTGCAGGGTATACAAGATTATGTTACCAGAAATCCTAGGTCTGAACCCAAGATTCCGATTCCTGAACTGTTTTCAGGAGACCGATTTAAGTTTAGGAATTTCAGGAATAATTGTAAATTATTTTTGTCCCTGAAACCTTGTTCGTCTGGAGACTCTGCTCAACAAGTAAAAATTGTTATTTCATTCTTACGGGGTGACCCTCAGGATTGGGCTTTTTCGTTGGCGCCAGGAGATCCGGCATTGGCTGATATTGATGCGTTTTTTCTGGCGCTCGGTTTACTTTATGAGGAACCCAATCTTGAGATTCAGGCAGAGAAAGCCTTGCTGGCTATGTCTCAGGGCCAGGACGAGGCTGAGGTGTATTGCCAAAAATTTCGGAAATGGTCCGTGCTGACACATTGGAACGAGTGTGCACTGGCCGCTAATTTTAGAAATGGCCTTTCTGAGGCCATTAAGAATGTTATGGTGGGTTTTCCCATTCCCACAGGTCTGAATGATACCATGTCCCTGGCTATTCAAATTGACCGGCGGTTGCGGGAGCGCAAAACCGCAAATTCCCTCATGTTGTTGTCTGAACAGACACCTGATGTGATGCAATGTGATAGAAAAACCGCAAATTCCCTCATGGTGTTGTCTGAACGGACACCTGATTTGATGCAATGTGATAGAATCCTGACTAGAAATGAGAGGAAAATTCATAGACGCCGGAATGGCTTGTGCTACTACTGTGGTGATTCTACACATGTTATCTCAGCATGCTCTAAACGTATATCTAAGGTTGTTAGTCCTGTCACCGTTGGTAATTTGCATCCTAAGTTTATTCTGTCTGTAACTTTGATTTGCTCACTGTCATCTTATCCTGTCATGGCGTTTGTAGATTCAGGTGCTGCCCTGAGTCTTATGGATCTCTCATTTGCTAAGCGCTGTGGTTTTATTCTTGAACCATTAGAAAATCCTATCCCTCTTAGGGGTATTGATGCTACGCCATTGGCAGAAAATAAGCCGCAGTATTGGACACAGGTTACCATGTGCATGACTCCTGAACACCGCGAGGTGATACGTTTTCTCGTTCTACATAAAATGCATGATTTGGTTGTTTTGGGGCTGCCATGGTTACACACCCATAATCCAGTCCTTGACTGGAAGGCTATGTCAGTGTCTAGTTGGGGCTGTCGTGGTATTCATGAGGATTCCCTGCCTGTGTCTATTGCTTCTTCTACGCCTTCGGAAGTTCCGGAGTACTTGTCTGATTATCAGGATGTCTTTAGCGAGTCCAGGTCCAGTGCATTGCCTCCTCATAGGGAATGTGACTGTGCAATAGATTTGATTCCAGGCAGTAAATTTCCTAAGGGAAGACTGTTTAATCTGTCGATACCTGAACATACCGCTATGCGTTCATATATCAAGGAGTCTCTGGAGAAAGGACACATCCGTCCGTCTTCTTCCCCTCTTGGTGCGGGATTCTTTTTTGTGGCTAAAAAGGACGGATCTTTGAGGCCTTGTATTGACTATCGGCTTTTAAATAAGATCACTGTCAAATTTCAGTATCCTTTGCCGCTGTTGTCTGACTTGTTTGCCCGGATTAAAGGTGCCAAGTGGTTTACCAAGATAGACCTTCGTGGTGCGTACAACCTTGTGCGCATTAAGCAAGGGGATGAATGGAAAACCGCATTCAATACGCCCGAAGGTCATTTTGAGTACTTGGTGATGCCTTTTGGGCTCTCTAATGCCCCTTCAGTTTTTCAGTCCTTTATGCATGACATTTTCCGGAACTATCTGGATAAATTTCTGATCGTTTATCTGGATGATATTCTGGTTTTTTCTGATAATTGGGACTCGCATGTGGAGCAGGTCAGGATGGTCTTTAAAATTTTGCGTGAAAATTCTTTGTTTGTCAAGGGCTCAAAGTGTCTTTTTGGTGTACAGAAGGTTCCCTTTTTGGGGTTCATTTTTTCCCCTTCTGCTGTGGAGATGGACCCAGTCAAGGTCCGAGCTATTCTTGATTGGACTCAGCCCTCGTCAGTTAAGAGTCTTCAGAAGTTCTTGGGTTTCGCTAACTTCTACCGTCGTTTTATCGCTAACTTTTCTAGCATTGTGAAACCTTTGACGGATATGACCAAGAAGGGCTCCGATGTGGTTAATTGGGCTCCTGCTGCCGTGGAGGCTTTCCAGGAGTTGAAACGTCGGTTTACTTCGGCGCCTGTTTTGTGCCAGCCTGATGTCTCGCTTCCCTTTCAAGTTGAGGTGGATGCTTCAGAGATTGGAGCAGGGGCCGTTTTGTCGCAGAGAGGCCCTGGTTGCTCTGTTATGAGACCTTGCGCCTTTTTCTCTAGGAAGTTTTCGCCTGCGGAGCGAAATTATGATGTGGGCAATCGGGAGTTGTTGGCCATGAAATGGGCATTTGAGGAGTGGCGTCATTGGCTCGAGGGTGCTAAGCATCGTGTGGTGGTCTTGACTGATCACAAAAATCTGATGTATCTCGAGTCTGCTAAACGCCTGAATCCTAGACAGGCCCGCTGGTCATTGTTTTTCTCCCGTTTTGACTTTGTTGTCTCGTATTTACCAGGTTCAAAGAATGTGAAGGCCGATGCTCTTTCCAGGAGCTTTGTGCCTGATGCTCCTGGAGTCGCTGAACCTGTTGGTATTCTTAAGGATGGTATTATCTTGTCAGCTATTTCTCCTGATCTGCGACGTGTGTTGCAGAGATTTCAGGCTGATAGGCCTGATTCTTGTCCACCTGACAGACTGTTTGTGCCTGATAAGTGGACCAGCAGAGTCATTTCCGAGGTTCATTCCTCGGTGTTGGCAGGTCACCCAGGAATTTTTGGCACCAGAGATCTGGTGGCCAGATCCTTTTGGTGGCCTTCCTTGTCTAGGGATGTGCGGTCATTTGTACAGTCCTGTGGGACTTGTGCTCGAGCTAAGCCTTGCTGTTCTCGTGCCAGCGGGTTGCTCTTGCCCTTGCCTGTCCCTAAGAGACCTTGGACACATATCTCCATGGATTTCATTTCTGATCTTCCGGTGTCTCAGGGCATGTCTGTTATCTGGGTGATATGTGATCGCTTCTCCAAGATGGTCCATTTGGTTCCTTTGCCTAAACTGCCTTCCTCTTCCGATCTGGTTCCTGTGTTTTTCCAGAACGTGGTTCGTTTGCACGGCATCCCTGAGAATATTGTGTCAGACAGAGGATCCCAGTTCGTTTCCAGATTCTGGCGATCCTTTTGTAGTAGGATGGGCATTGACTTGTCGTTTTCGTCTGCTTTCCATCCTCAGACTAATGGACAGACGGAGCGAACTAATCAGACTTTGGAGGCTTATTTGAGGTGTTTTGTCTCTGCTGATCAGGACGATTGGGTGACCTTCTTGCCGTTAGCTGAGTTTGCCCTTAATAATCGGGCTAGTTCCGCCACCTTGGTTTCGCCGTTTTTCTGCAACTCTGGTTTCCACCCTCGTTTTTCTTCGGGTCATGTGGAACCTTCTGACTGCCCTGGGGT